>NC_133008.1:3920755-4223785 GCF_048564905.1 Vicugna pacos | reverse complement strand
GGGCTGAGGAACAGAGTGACACTCCATCTCCTCCCGGCTGAAATTGATAAACAAGGAAATCAATTAAGTTTATCTGTATTTGACAAATAGAAGTTAGTGAGCCCAAGCTGGCAAGATATGCCCAATGGGAATTACTGAATTCACCTGCAGAATTAGGTGCTTTACTAAGTAGAAACAGCTTAGAGCAATCAGAAAAATCAGTAATATTATGAGATATAAAGGGATTGTAATAACTTTTATTTCTGAAACTTTTATTCAGTAAGTTGTGTAGAGCTACTATTAAGTTTCAAGCACCAGGAGTTAAAGAGTGTGGGTGGTTCTGTAGGATCGTTATTCACGGATGTGTCTAGTCCCTGCTAGAGTGGCTGCAGCTGGCAGGAAAAGACCGACAGCCAGGATTTGTCATCCTAGTCTGTCCTCCATAATGGTTCCATGTGGGAGCCCATGATTGCGTTAACAAATTGTAACACACCCCAGCCGCCTGTGAACTTTAAGAAGAGAAAAATATGCTTAGAAACTGCTTAGCAAGCAAGTTCCTGTGCATCCTCACTCCAGTCTCCTTGCCTTAAAAAGCAGAGACAATGCTTTGCTTGCATAGTTGAAGTTTTAGATAGCACTCTGCTGGTTGCAAAGCAAGGACCGAGGCCCTCAGCTATAAACGCTTGGCTTGTGTGCTGTTAGAAAGTCTATTATCCCCAAAACAAGGCCTGGCTGGTCTGGTGGTCTGCTTTGTAATTCACATATCTAAAAATGTATCTTATTCCCTTCACCCCATTTCTTCCTTAAAATAAACTAATCCTTTGTACTCATTGTGTATTCTACAATCTCTGCCTCACCCTGTCTTTCCCGAATTTCCTCCTTACTATCACACAACTGATAATGAATTTTTCCTTTGATTATACACAATAAATATGGGAGCATCTTAGAGCCTTTTGGAGTTGACTCCCTACTCCCTCTCGATTTCTTGACTTTTTCCACAGAGTCTTGAATAATCATTCCGTATGGGTAAGACTTCTGCCAGCCAGAACCCACAGTTCCAGGTGAGAACGATGCAGGCTTTATCTCTCCTACCAAATGGAGAGAGAGAAGAGAATTGAGATCTGCTCCCTAGTGGTCCCTTCCTGCCCCAGGGCCACTGCAGTTCACCTGCAGCCTTCTGGCCTCTGCTCAGAGGGCCTCTGTCCCAGGACTGACCACAGCCTTTTATTCCCTTGTCAACATTTCCTGCGCCTTTCAGAAGTTGGTCTTTTCTCTGTATAACGCTGGCAGATTTGATGGTGGTCAGCGTGCTGGTGGGCAGTCCTTTGGGGACTCCCAGGAGCCATGCTGATTCCCTGAGTCTTTCAATCTGGGTTACCCAACAGTCGAGCACCGGAGGAAGCCCATTCACGTGAGGTCAACAGAGCATTTCATCAGTTTCACTTTATTTTTAAATTTTCAGTGGAGAAATTATTTGTAGCAAACTGTTCCAGATTTTCGGCCGCCTGCTTTCCTCACCACGATTTCCTTGTTGGCTCTGGTGCTTGTTTTAAGAAACAAGTTTCTTCTCTGTACTTTTGTAGCTGTTGGGCTTGCCCAATACTTGATCTGCATTTGAAGCAGAATGCTTCTTCGTGATGTCAAACTGATTTTCGTATTTCTGAATATTTCGTGTACACTCAGCAACTGTTTCAAGTGAAATGCTCTGTCCAATTCCGGTTAACTCACATTTGCTGATCTCGTGCTTTCATGCTGAGGGCAGTTTCCTCTTCCTCTAACAAAAGTTAGCAATTTGCATTACTATGGAATGTACTGGCCCGAGGTGCTTTTTTTCTTAAAAGTTTTAATACAATTCACCCATTTAAGTGTACAGTGGTTTTTACTCTATGCCCAGAATTGTGCCTCGCAGTCCATCTTAGAATATTTTCATCCCCCCAACAGGAAGCCCCGTATGTATAAGCAGTCATTCCCATCTTCCCCATCCTCCCCTAGCCCCAAGGAGCCACTCTTCTTTCTCTGTGGGTTTGCCTGTGCTGGACATTTCATGTAAACCCAGTCACTTCTTGTAAGTGGAACCGTCTATTGTGACTGACTTCTTCCACACTGAGTAACGTTTTCAATGTTTGTCCACGTTGTGGCCTGGGTCAGTACTCTATGCTTTGCTATTGCTGAATACTATTCCACTGTATGGCTGGGCCCCACTGTTTACCCATTCATCACGTGATAGGCATTTGGGTTGTTGCTGCTTTTTGGCTGTGATGAGTAGTGTTGCCGTGAATATTCCTTTAGGAGTTTTTATGTGGACATTTGTTTTCAGTTCTCTTACGTGTGTGCCCAGACAGCAGAATTGCTGGGTCATTCAGAAACCAAATATTCAACTCTCTGAGGACCTACCAGGCTGTTTTCCAAAGTGGCCACGCTGTGTTATGTCCTCACCAGCAAGGGCTGCGCGCTCCGCTCCTTCTGTGTCCTCATTAGTGCTTGTTACTCTTTTTTTTTCTTATAACCTATTGTAGTTAGTGTGAAGCGGTTTCTCCTAGTGGTTTTGACTTCATTTCCCTTACAGCTAATGATATTGAACATCGTTTCATTGTGCTTATTGGCCATTTGTATATTTTCCTTGAATAATACATTTTCAGATCCTTTATTCACCTTTTAATTGAGTTGCCTTTTTAGTGTTGAGATGTAGGAGTTTTTTGGGATTTTTTGTTTTTGTTTTTGTTTTTTTTTTACATTTGGAGATACAAATTCCTAATCAGATAAATGATTTGAAAAATTTTCTCCTGTGTGTTGTTTTTTCACTTTATGGATGGTGCTCTTTGAAGCAAATTTCTAAATTTTGATGAACTCCAATTTATCTCTGTTTTCTTTGTTCCTTGTGCTTTTGGGGTATTATTTAAAATCTGAGTTATTTTATTTAAACTTGTATATATAAAATAACATAATTCGTAGGACCGTTCTAGGAGATGGGTGAGGTTGCTGTCCCCAGTCTATGGATAGGAGACTGAGATGCAGAAAATTTCACTGAAATATCAGTGTCACAGCTACCCAGTGCTGTGGGAGTTCAGACCCTCATGTTTGTCCCCAGCATCTGTGCTCTTCACCACCATGCTCCACTACTGCCTGGAGTCGTTAATGAAAACGTCTTTCCTTTCTTGATTTCTTGTTAGTTTGTTTTCTCATTGGGGACCACATCTCCTCATTTTCCTTTCGGAAATCAGTGTAGATTTATTTTAGGTCTCATGTAGGCAGAAGCATTGTTGTCAGATAACTTCTTTATTACTCACTCTCCAGTGATGATTGTTGCTAGTTGACCTAATCAAGTCATGCTTAAGTCTTTCCTGCTCTTGACACTTAAAACAGTCATGACTTACAGAATGCTCAAAGAAGAAAGTATTTGATTGATTTTATTTTGCTACCCAATCAAACCAATCAAATAAAAACTCCGGTGTTGACACAGACTATAAGCCCTCCAGGCTAGGGTCACTGTCTTCCTTGTGTTTCATTGGTTTGATCACAGTGTCTGGATAGTGCCTTTCTGTCCAGCAGATTTGTGAGGATACGGTGCTCGTGAATCATTGTCGGGACAGAATTTTGAGCACAGACTGTGTTGTTCATTTCCCAAGGGAAAAGATAATATAGAAATACTGCTCAGATCTATTTTAAAATTAAGCTTGGAATTTTGAGAAGAATTCAAGGAACCATACAAAGATCATTTTCACTAATTTTAGATCTATCTTAGACACTTTATGGTTACTTAGCAGAATAACTTATCATGTAGCTTTGACAAGAGGACTGTAGTATTGATTATTTGTTTTAGTTGAAATATTCAAACTGTGATAAAGTAATCAGTGCCTATAAATGAGCTAATATGTTTGTATTTCTATGCAACATGGGAGCAGACTTCATATGTTTCTATATAATATATATGACTGTGTTTTAATCTGTCTGACAGTGTTTTTATACATTTTCAGCAATTTTGTAACTTTAGAATTCTTCTAAGAAATTCACTCCCCATAATATTGCAGTTTGTACTGTGTATCCTGTCTTATGCATGGGATTCCACTGTTCCCTCAGTGAGGAATTTCCTTTCCTATTGAGTTAGTAACAGAGTTAAAGGATCTGTGATATCTAGGCCTTCGCTCTCCATGTGTTTGCAGTTGGCTGCCAATTAGGATTTTGCCTTTCTTGAGATTTCATTGTTCAATTAGAAGTTTTGAAAATAACTATTAGTATGTTTCACTGGTCTCCCTAGAAACTTGTGTTTGTGCTTTTCAGTTTTCAAATTATGAAAATTGTATATGCACACTTGTTTTTAAGTAGTCCTTTTTCACTAGATATGTGTTTACCTCTTTATAGTTAAAATATTTTTTTTCTCAATGAATGAATCGGTGTGCATGTTTTAAAATATAGCTTACTTTTTATTTTTCTTATTCTAACAGGTATATTCATGCTACAGAATTTAGAAAATAAGGATAAACTCAGTAATAACTTAAAAATGGCCTCTAATCTCACCTGGAGATACAGTTGTAAGGTTTGAAATTGAGAATTACAAGTCCTCTCACGTTCTTCTTTTTCAAGTACGTTGTAGTTACTGAGACCCTCGAATTCCCATTTGAATTGTAGCAGCAGCTAGTCAGTTACTGTAGAGGAGCCCACTGGGATTGTGATCGAGACCACGTTGAGTATACGGATCGCTCTGGGGAGCACTGCCATCCCAAGAGCGCTGTCATTTGTTCCAGGAATGTGCGTGGTGTGTCTGTCTGTCCAGGTATTTAGGTCTTCTTTAATTTTTTTTCAAAAAATGCGTAGAGTTTACATAGTATTATTTTATTTTTTATTTTTTGCCTTTATACTGAGTAAAAGTGTGCAAGGTACCGGGATCAGAATTGTATTATAGCCCCGCCACTTGCTGTCACCATGGACGCTGCGGTTTCTTTGCCCGCTGTAAAATCTTGCACAAAATAGGACGTCAGTAACTCTCTCTTGAATGAATGATTATATGATTGTTGGATGATGCTTGAGAGTCCTTGTGATAATGTCTTTTTCCCAAAATTTCCCCTCTTCTTATCTATGCCCCTTCTCTTCCTTTCCTCCAGCCTGGGTTTCAGCCTGTCTGTGGCATTGATTTTCCCTGTCTGTGGGCTCTTCCTTTCACTAGTTCACGATAATGTTACATGTGGGCTGTGGAAACGTTTTAGATGTCAAGAAAGGGCAAATCCATTGCATGCTAGTATTTTTAGACTGTGGTATTCTTTTATCAAATGAAATTAAATCAGGCTGACACCCTGAGCCCTCCCCTGAGCTCTTTTTGCCTTCCTACAGGTGATACTGCTCTGGTTGCTGCATGTGCCTTTCTCCAGCCTTGGTTTTGGAGTTGAGTAAGTCACCATCACTGGAAACCTCTCTTTAAAAGGTGAAGAGAACATTTGCTCCTTCTCCCTGGTTGGGGACTTGGATGAGATGAGGTAACAGATAAAGAATGGAGCCCCACCTCATTCTGACCCCTGCTCTTTCCGTTCATTCTCCAGGGGAAAAAGTACAGTTCAAAAATATAAAAATTGTGAGCTAATGATATAGACAAAACAACCGAACATTAATTAAATATCTTTTCATGCCAGAAACAAATGTATTATACACACAAAAAGCACATAAATTACGGTAGCACTGTGATTACAAACGTGGTTCCGAGTTCGAGTCCACTTCTGGAGTGACCAGTCCTGTGAGATGGAGAACTGGTAGGTCGGCTTAGCCTCTCCCGGACTTGTTTTCTGTCCTGCAGAGACGGGGCTCGCTAGGCGTCCCCCCCGTAGAGGTTCTGTGGGGCGTAAATGACGCGCGTGGGCAGCCCGAGCACAGCTGCTCGTTCCTCGTAAGTGCAGGATGGCGTAGCTTTTGTGGTACGGTTTTATGACCGCCCCGTGTTGACTCTCTGCTCCGAAGGGATGCCTTGTGGTTTGGAGATGGGATTCTCACTTCAGTGAATACCCAATGATTGTGTTAATTGGGCCCTGCTGATTTGAATCTATTCTTTATAAAGTACATATTGTAGATATATTTTTCAACCATTCATGCTTTTTTTTTTTTACTATTTATAATGCTACCCTCTCATCTCTTGGTGTGACTTTTCATGGAATCCAGGAGACAGTCCTAAGCTACCTGCCTCTTCACACTTCTCCATGGTGGTTTTCTTCCCTGACTACAAGAGGGTTTTACATAGGAAATTTTTTTTGTTCCCCTTTTCTTTCTTCTTTTGTTCACCTTTCCATCTGTCCATTTATCTACCCACTGATTCTTCTGACTTGTTCCAAAATGCATTTCAGGCAGCTTACAGAAGAACAGATACCAAAATAAACAGGTGAGAAAATGGGGCCAAGTTCAGACAGTGAGGCTAGGAAGTGACCCTGTGTGATGGTTACAGGCGTGAGACACACACCTCTGCCCTGTGACTTATAAGATCGACAGAAGCAGTGTGCCTCAGTCTCCCTGCAGACACAGGGAAACAGGGTTTGTGGGAGATGCTAACTGGCTGTGAAATAAATAAGTGGCTGAGGAGAAGCCCAGCCTTTCCATCTACTAAGGCTTAGGAGAATATTTTGAGTGTCTTCCAAAACCAGAGTATTGCATCTTTTCTTTTGTGAGAGTTCTACATATAGTTGGTTACATTCTATACCTGGAAATTTCTCCAAAACTGCTTCCCACGTGAGTCCCATGGCTCGGGAATGGGGTGGTTCTGCTCATTGACGGGTGTTGGCCAGAAACCGAAAATGACAGCCTCAAAGGAGCCTGGGAATTGTCAGTTAAGTTTTGTCAGTGCTGTAGATTTCAGAAAATGGTTTCACCGTGCCTCTCTATCTGAGGCGGCAGCGTGCTCTCTTACCAGCATCAGGAGCTCATGGCCGCGGGATGGTGGGGGTTGACTGCACTGCCATCAAGACAGCTGGGCTAGTCACTGCAGACGTGGTGTTTTTACATAGTACATTTCATGTTCTTTAAAAGGTTTCAACAGGTAGTTAATTAACTGAGTTAATTAACATTTAATAGATATGATGCTTTGTTGAAAAGACAGTTATAGGCAGAATATAAGTTGTGAACACTTTAAAACCGGTTTCATTACTGAAATTTCAGTAGGGAAGATTCTTTATCTTATTTACGCCTCTCTTTTAAAGTAACAATGAAACAAGACAGAAAAAGCAGAGGATGATTTCTGTTCTTCCTCTCGGCTTGCAGGTGCCCTCACCTCCAGTGGCATCCATCCAGATGCCAGCACTGACACTGGCCGTGCTGAGAACTGCCTCAGCCCTGAAGACACAACTGACAACTAGAAGGGGGCCACGCCCTGTTACAGCAGGTGCTCTCACTTTGTGGGTCCTTATGTAACTGCGTGGTGTTATTCAGGATCGCCCGTTCTACATTGTGTGACGCTGCTGTGGTGTCTCCTAGTTATTTGTTTCGGTAAGTACTCGTGCATGTTTATCAATGTGTTTTACTAGACATCTAAAAATGCTTTTTCCAGGTGAAAAATAATGTGTATTTAATATAAGAGTCTGAAAAAAGGGGCAAAAGTGTCTATCCTGGTCCGACTACTCAGAGATAATAATAAACACTTTAACATCTATTTTCTGTTCTTTTCATCAGTGTGTATTACCTCTGTCATAAAAACCAGCGAGCACTCTATGCCTGATTACTATGTGGAGACCTCCATTTTCCATTTGGCTTATTACACGTTTTTCTACAATATTCTATCTCCCCTGGCATGATTTTTAATGACCAGTATAGCATTCTGTCTTGTGGAGGCATCATGCATTTTATTTCGGAATTAAATAAACTTTTAAATTCCAAGTATACTTAACTGATATACTGAAAAGAGAACTGTGGTTGTACCGAAAGACAGCTACATCCCTTCCCCTTTTTTCCTGAAAGTAGAAACTGCTGACAATGTGGAGTATGTATATCATGAACTTTATGCCTATGTTATATATATATATACACACATACATACAGATGCGTATATGAGAAATCTATGTATATGTGTGTGTATATATACTTTATTGAAAAATAAGGCCATACTATATGTATTCTGCAGCTCGGTTTATTCACTCAAGTGTATATCATAGACGTCCTTCCACTCCAGACTCACCCGGTCCTTTCAGATAGAGGGGTCTCCTGATGTGCAGGTTTGGTCTCTTGTTTAAGGACAACTTTGGTGGGAGTGTACTGTGGACAAGGCCTTGGGCCACGCTGAAACGCCGGCCCCTCAGTGCCCACAGCTCGCCTTCATTTACGGCATCATTGTCTTGATGGTGGACATTTAAGTTTTCTCCAATTTCCACTGTCAGAAAGGATGTTTGACTGGCATCCTTCTTGTACAAACATTCCTGTGATCTTGTATAAGTATTCCTTTAGTTAAGGATTCTGAAAATTTAGTCCGTGGATGTGACAATTACATACATCACAGGCTCCTTTCAAGTGACTCAAGAAATTCCTTCTACAGTGGGGAATGAAAAGAAGTAGAATTACTTATGTAACCAATGCTCTATCGCTGGATATGATTTCACTTCAGCTTTTCTTCCCACCATTGTATACAGTGCTGTGTAAATGCTCTGATGAGTACATCTTTTTGAACTGATTTTGTTTCTATACGAAACGATTCTTAAAAGTGGAGTTGAGTCTGTGTGTACACACATTTTTCAGAGTTTACATATCCATTGACACGTCGTCCTCCAAAAAGATCTCTCACAGTTTTTTTCTCCCACAGATGGACACTAGCTAGAATATCTTTGAAAAATATTTGGCAATATGATGAGCCAAAGTGCTTTTTCATTGTTTTAGTTTGCACTTGATGACCAGTGAAGTATTGAGCATTGTTCACTCATTAGCCATCTGATTCTCAAAAAGTGAATGATCCCTTTGTCCTTTGCAAACATTTAAATGAGGGAGCTTCTTGTTCCTTTGTGACAGCTCTTTGTATGTTATCAATATTAACCCCTTGTCTTCATCAACATGTATCACAGAGCTTCTTGTCATTTCTTGCCTTTCATTTTGTTCAGTAGGTTTATTTTGTTTTGGCCCAAAATAAACTAAAGATAGTAAATATATTCTTTTTGGGTTTATCCTTGATATTATTCTTAGAAACACTGTCTTATAATGGTATAAATCTCTTCTGTAGGTTTTTTTAATCTCTAAGATGGAGATGATAATAGTACTTGTCATAGTGAGGAGAAGTTGAATTAATATGAGCAAAGGGTTGTATTTGCTGTTATTAGTACTTTCTAATATTTACATCACTTTCTGTAATTTTTATTAGGGTCATTATGACCGGAAAAGAATTTGTTTTTTCCAGGTGATTCTCTGATTGTCCCAGGACTATTATTGAATTCAAACTTTG
The DNA here is from genome assembly GCF_048564905.1 of Vicugna pacos. Lineage (NCBI taxonomy): Eukaryota > Metazoa > Chordata > Mammalia > Artiodactyla > Camelidae > Vicugna > Vicugna pacos. Next base: position 4,214,418 of record NC_133008.1, on the reverse strand, counting down.
CTCTTTGGTTTGAAATCCCACCTGTACAAAATACTTATGTATACTACAGTCTCTTTTTGAGCTCATGGTTTATTTCTGTCAATCTTACTTTCTTCCTCCAGTGCTATATCTTACATATTGTAAACATTTAATGTCTGACAGTGCGATTTTTTGATTCTTTCTTCCATCCCTAATTTTCTTGGCTAGTATTATGACTTTATTACTCCTGAAGAATTCTAAAATACATTTTTAAACTTAAGAAAAAACAGATAAGGGTTATCATAGGATTTTTTAGTAAGTTTTGAATTACCTTTAGGAAAAAGTACATCTTTACAAAACTGCTTTCCTCCATAAAATATGTTGATCTCTCTACATTCACACCTCTTACTTTACCCCTCAGTACAGTACTGTACTTTCTCCATGTACAACATGGGCATTGGTTTTGAGTTTATACCAGATTACTGTTGATGTTTTTGTTAATTTTGTAAGTGAAAATTTTTTGCTATTATATTTTGTAACTGTTAAAACTGACACCTAGGAAGGCAGATTCGATTTGTAAATACTCACTTTGTTACTTGTCATTTAAAATTGCAAATATTAAGTAATTGTTACAGAATCCTTTCTATTCTGTTTTTAAAAATTTGTTTCCAAGATTCTCAAAATGGTCATAGCTAAGTAGTATAGGTGGGGAGACAGATGGAGAGCGGTAGTGTGGCTCATGTACAAACTGTGAGCAGTTTTATGGCTGCCTTACGCTGGAAAAGCCGCGGAAGAGCCCAGGTCAGACCAGGGGTGGTTTTGTATGCACTTGAAAGCCAGCTTTCCTGCCTCTATGGTGAAACCTGGTGGGCGAGGCAGGTAGATGATCAAGGTCGAATGGAGGTTATTGGCTGCAAAAAGTGCTGTGTCTGAGAACTGGAGACCATCGCCATGAGAAATGCTTGGTGCCGGGAACAATGCAGTGGAGCTGGGGAGCCTGTATGTTAAGGATTCTCGAGCCCTGGGAGTGGGAAGATCAGACTCTGCATTCAGATCTGAGTATGAATTCATCCTCTTTAGTTTATTGGTCCTCTGACTTTTGTCAAGTTATATACCCTCTTTCAATTCGTGTTTTCTTGTCTCTCAAAATAGGAGAATTACGGCCTGCTGCTAGAGTGTTTGATCAGGGTAAATAATTTGTGTCTATAAGATCCCACGTATAGTCACAATCTCAGTGAGAAATGGGCTATCGCCTCTTCTTCTGCAACTCAGTGCTAGACAAAACATGGGGAAAGCCAGTCCCTAATTTGTGTGTGATGCAAGTAGGAGCAAAATTAATGTCTTGCCTTTCCCTAGCAGTATTCTTACTGCTTTGCTTCATTTAACTCTTTCCTTCTTTCCTTTTCCCTTTCCCCTCCTCCACCAAAAGAGACTGAGACTCTCAGAACACTAGACTCAAATTACTTTAAATGTTGGCTCATCCCCATGAAATGACAGTGACATTAAAAATATCTGTACACATTCCAGACTTGATTATATTTGATTTACACACACACACACACACACACACACATAATCAGCCTACCTCCCACTTGCAGAGGGAAAAGGACTACTTTTTCTGAGTTTTCATTCACTGAGCATGAGGACAATGTCTCTTTATGCAGACTTTCACCAGGCTTCGTGCATGGTGTTTTAATTGGATTTCTGCTTTGTGGCCATAGATATAGTCTTCTAATAGAAGAGAGAAAGTGGAGACATAGAGATTCTGGTGAGATATTGGTGTCATCATATTTGAGTTGGAAATTACTTAAGAGAGCATGGAGTCGTAACTATTTATGGGTGAGAATCCATGGTGGTGTAACTTGGACAAGAACATGGGTCTTCTGCCATCGTGTCCACGCGGGTGAAGAGGCAACTGGGCAGGGGATGGCAGGGATCCTTCTTGCTTGAGTTCCAGGGTCTTGCTACTTTTCATTGCTCAGCTGCCTTTAGTTTATGTCCATGAGGCCTCTCATGGGAAGGTCACTCTGTCCTGACAGCAAAAAGCTATGGACCCACTCATATTTCCCAGAGTTTTCTGCTGACCTGCTGACACTTTATATAAATGAGAACTAAGAAACTACTTAATATAAAATCCTTATTATTATCATTTGCCCTCGAGCTCCATAGGAATGGGGTGCCGTCTCAGGCTGTCTAAAGCTAGATCTGAACAAAGATAGGGTGATACACTGTGCTGCTGGACCCTCCACAGTTGAAGGGTTTTCCACCTTTGTTTTTAAAATCAGGCAGATGAGTTCAAATCTTGCCTTTACCAGTTGTTATCTTTGTGACGTGGGGGAGAAACTGTTCTTTTTTGTGTCCAATTTTCTTAAACTGTAAATAAGTTCAGTATGTATTTTAAGATTTCTGATTTAGAATTGAATGAGCTAATTCTCTCATTTATACCTAAAATAGTGATCGCGTGGTTCTATGCTGGTGCTTTGGTAGTTGATTACTTAGGGACTCGGCAGTGAGAATGGGGGTGGGGGACCCCTGGATAACAGAGCTTATATTCCAGGATATGCTTGTAAAAGAATGGATGTGCAGTGGATTTTTAGTAAATATCAACTCCTTTCCTAATCTGCATTGATTGTGTATATATCTTTATACTAATATATGAACAATTTTTATTGCATCTTAAGTCTTATTAGTATTTACAATATGTAGCTATAAAAAATACGTGAAATAAAATGATTTTACCTTTATTTTCTTTTCAATAAGCAACAAAATAAAATAGAAGAAAATAAGGTTTGAAGGAGTAGAAATAATTTTATTTCCGTGGAATCAATTCCGTATAATAGGTTTTTTGATCATGTTGTTAAACAGCATATAAAATTGATAGGTTATGACATACTGGAAATGAGGAAACTGTGGAGACATACTACCTCCAATGCAGTCATTTTTTTACCAAGTCCAAACTCGTTCTGCTTGCAGCATGACAGGCCAAAAAATGGGAGATGAGATTTTGGAGTAAGGAATAGTGAGTTTATTTGAAAAGCTGGCAGACCCAGAAGATGGCATACTGTTATCCAGGAGATCTCTCTTCCCCAAGTCAGAATTCAGTCTCCTTTTACAGTAAAAAGCGGCGGGGGTGTGGTTGGTTGTTGCAAACTTCTTCCTGTACGAATTGTTTCTCCTTGAAATCCTTCGTTCTTGCAGCTGTCCATGTGGGTCAAATCATAGTGTCCCCGTAAAACCTCCAAAAAAAAAAAACAAAAGTTATTCTCTATTTTGCAACTTGCCATCTCTACGTAAGTGTAGAAGAGCTAACATCCTTGAAGATCAGAGCTCAGAGAATAGGCTCTCCTGTATATTTCAGGCTAAAGGCAACTTCCTTTCAAAAAAGGTGCAGAGATAGCAAGTCTCAGCCTAGAAAACATGGTACAGGTTTAAAGCGAAATGAACGCATCTAACATGGAGTCAAATTTGTTCTTTTGTATTACAATTTCTTTTTCCACCTCATAAATAATTTTAGTAAGAAACATGAGTAATTTTTTTCTTTTTGCTTCTTAATAACGGATGAGTGGGCCAACTACAGTTTTGTGAGCAGGGATGCTGTGCGTGCCTTGGGGTTACAGCAAACTCTTATTGGGGGTGGTCGACCTGCAACATGTCTGAATCCTGGTGACTGTTGGTGAGAGTCCCCCTAACCAGGGGCTCTCTTCAAGAACCAGCATATTGGCATTGACATCTGGAGACCTCTTTTTCAGCTGCAGGAAATTTTTTCAGATACTGTGATGGAAAAATCACCCCAGCTGGGGATAATCAGGGAAAAAAGGAAGAGGAAAAGCGCTTGGAGTAGAGTAGATGAGAAGGACAGAAAATCAGGGAGACTGGGGGCCTGGCAGCGGGGCCTCGGTAGACAGAGGAGCAGAGGTGGTGAGGGGCCCGGCTCCGGAACCAGCTCCTGCACCTGTCCCCGCAACCAAACCACACAGCTTTTAATTGGGTCCAAGACTCTCTCCTGTCTGGATGTCACCCTGGGCAGAACCTTGAGAATCAAAGGTAAGGGGTGGGCAGCACTCACCTAGGGGGTCACTGAGGACTTTGGTCTAGTCCACTGTGCCTTTTCTAGTCATGTGCCTTCACCTGTTCTTTATCTCAGGATCTGAGAAGCAGGAGGAAGGAACTCAGGGAGCGATCCAGGAAGACATCTGACTGTGTTAAGACACGACAGTCACAGCGACACGGGGAGTGGAAACACTTGCAGCAAAGTAAAATAACTTCACAACTATTGCATCAGAGGTGCAGGTGTGAGAGATCCTAAGCCCGTGTCAGAGTGCAGGGGACAAGAGGAAAGAAATTGTATTATTAACACTGACAATTGAAATTTTGTTAAATAGCCTGCTACTCTTAATTGTATCACTTGAATGTATGCAGGAGTGTTTCAATGAGAATTTACAGGTTCACACAACCCCACCAGCCCCTCTTGCTCCCATCGGAGATGGGATTTCTCAAGCAAAGTGCCCCTCCTGCTTGCGTGGGCCACCTTGCTTGTCCTCGCCTCGGGCAGGGCTGCTGCAGGGCACTGAGTCCCCGAGGCACGGCCTGTGATACATGACAGGAACATCTCTACTCTTGAATGGGGGCCTCCTTTTCCCCCTGCAGTGAAAGAATGCCAGTGACTCAGTTAGAAGCATGCTTCCAAGCTGTCCTACCGTGCTATCACCATCTTGAAGCGGTGACTGAATCTTCTGAAATTCTCCAGAATGTGGTTTACATTCACCTTCGTCATCTGAGTGTGTGTCCTCTTACAAGTGGAGGAATTACTGCCATTTCCCTGGAACATACTCACCACTAGTCCATCTGATTTTTCTGTGCTAGGATTCAGTATGGCATGCTAAAAATTCTTCAGTCAGATCTTGAAACCCTGACGAAGAGGATTATTTATTTCATTTCTTTATATGATAGTATTTTACTTTCAAAATTCAGAGATTTCTGTTCTTCAAGGAATTTTTTCGGGGTTTGGAGAAACAACTTTGCTCTTACCATTTTGTGACCTGTTGCTATATGCCTCTAACTTGTCTTCTATCACTTGTGAGGCTGTTCCATTTGTGACCCTGTCCAGGTTGTTCATGTTATACAATATAAAGTCTGTATAAGTACAGTCCCTTTTTCTCGGAAGACATTCCACAAATACTACCTGAATCTGGGTGTGGTTTTAAGAAGACAGAATCATTAGAACATGTCCTTGCAGGTTGCAAGTGCAAAATCCCCAAATCAATAGTCAAGCTCAACATCTAAAATCTTTCTAATCTACCTTGGATTTGTATGGATAAGTGAAGCAGTTTGCAAAGAACTCAAGACCAGGTTTAGAATACAGGCAGGTGTAGCTCAGCAGGTCCTCCCAACCTGTTGCTCTCCCAGTGGGTGGGTCCGAGGGAAGAGGGCATGTCCTGCCCTCCCTGAGCTGACAGTTTCATAGCAAAGACCTTCAGCAGGTGAAGAACTTGGAGTTTCTTCTAAGAACCGTGAGTTTGAAAAGAGTCCAAAAAGCGCGGGAGTGACACAATCCTATTTGTCTCAAGTAGGGGAGAGTGGCTGTGGGGCCACTTGGGAGACTCGTGAGTCCAGGTGGGCAGTGTTGGTGGCTTCCACTTCAGCGGTGGGATGGTCAGTGGGTAAAAGCGAACAGATTGAAGGCATGTTTAGATGGTAAAAAGGAAAGGATGAATGTTTTCTGTGAAGGTAGAATGGATTAAGACCCAGGTTTCTGTGTGGATTAATGTGGTAAATTATGGTCCTGCTGTGCTCTGAGGAGGGAGAGCTGCATAGGGAGTTCTGGGGGAAAACTGATGAGTTCAGATGTGGGTAAAGTGAAAGGCTGTTAGATGTGTGGTCTGGGAGCTCAGGTGAGAGCCCGTAGTGAGTAATGGGAGGGGAGAGGGACTTTCAAATCATTTTGTCTTGTCAACATACAAATACGTATGAGTTATGACACACTTAACACCCCTATATTTTAGATTATATCCCAGAAATATTTTGCTGTATTGACTGCAGAGGTTCTTAATTATTTTTAATAGAAATAAAATAAATAGAAACAAAATATTTGAGTTAATGAACATCTTAGAGTTGATGTGTGTCCTTGAATTTATTTTGATACCTCATCTGTTTATAACCATAATCTACAAAAAGTTATCTTGCTTAGCATAAGAGTTAAACAGAGGGAAGTGACACACACTGTTGGGGGTTGAAGCTGATCTTCTTGGGCAAATTATGCAGCCTCTCTGTGCCTTAGTTGCATCTTCTGTGACTGCCCCCGGCCCCCTCATCAAAGCTGATTTCCTAGACTAGATGTTGTGGGAGTCTGCTGAAGGGAGTAAGAATAGGTAACTGCTAGGGATACTGAAGAGAGAGACAAAAACAGATTAAAGCCTATAAACTGTGTACAAATACTATCAAAGAAGAAAAAAATCAAGCAGTGTTTTGAGCCAGTTACCGTAAGGGAAACAAAATCACGAGGACGCAAAGCTCTTGAGCATGTGAATATTGTGGGTGGGAGGGTGTCATAAGAAAAGGGTTGAGAAAAGGACTTTTGGTTTCCCTTGACGTTTCCAGTAAGGATGGGGAGCAGAAGCGAAAACCCCCGGTTCACAGAAGAAGATGCTCTTTTTTGCAAAACTGACCAAAGGTTGGAGACCAGTCATTAGCGGTGCTGGCAAATGAAGAGGCTTCTGAATGGGGTGGGGCACTTGCTGTGACTTCCAGATGAGCTGCTGGCTGGGGGCTGTGAGGCGGGCTGTAGGTTTGCAGGGTGGCCCGGGCATAATCTCTGGGTCTGAGGCTGCTGATCTGATTAGCAGACCTGGGCACCTCCAGTCCTAATGGGGCAGCTCGGGATGTGGCCTGGGACACCTGCCGTGCTGAGGGCGAGAAGAGGGCTCCCCTGAGGGGGTGTCCCTGCGGAGAGTGGGAACGTCCTCCTGCAGGGGAGGAAGAGCCTCTGAGCAGGGGGCCGGATGCACAGGCAAGACCAGCCTGAGCACGGAGGTTTTGGGGACCCGGAATTCATACAGTGGCCCGAGCAGCCTTGTTCCTGCAAAACTGGAGGGAAAAGATGCCGAAAAGGCAGGCTAGGGACAGACCCTGTGGTGGGTTATGAGTGACAGGAAAGGACTGCTCAGGCAGGCACGAGAGAACCCTGTGGGCGTCCCAGCTGGGGCGTCAAGCAGGAGGGAAGAACAGAGTTATAGACTTTGCCACTTATTAGCTGTGTGACTTTGAGCAATATCACCCCACCTCTCTCTATATATATCTTCATCTGTAAAGTGACACAGTGACAAGGTCGTGTCATCAGATGTATTAGTTTAGCTCTGATCCTCTTTGTCGCCCTGTCAGTGCTTCCCTGCAAGGTTCTGCAACGGCTGCTCTTACCCTGAGACGGGAGGGCGTAGAGGGACATTGTAATTCCCGAGGGCAGGAAGGGGTTGCTTAAATATAGACATGTAACCGCCTGCAGCTGCAGACCTGCAGGCAGTTTTGTGGACGGTCCTGGAGAGGACTTTGGAGGCCTTAGCATCGTCTTAAGACTTGTTTTTCCTTGGGGACCGGATTTGACTTTGCAGATTAATGTTGAAGATTTGGGCTTCTTTCAAAGCTGTTTTCAGAGATGGGTATATACGTAACATATAGTACAAAATAAAATGTTTTTATTTAATCTGTGGGACTTTGCAGCTGTTGGAGCAGTTCTGTTGGCCTGGTCTCCACGGAGGACACTAGGGGTCGGCAGACAGTGCGGGAGGGCAGGCAGCCCGCAGTGTTTCGACGGGGGTTCTCCCGAACATGGCGCTCTGCTGAGTTGACTCTTCTCTGAGTTTGGTTGCCAAGTGAGCAGACAGCAAAGTAATGAGTTCTGGAGGGGTTGTATAATGACAGGAAGAAAGAGGGACCCGTAGTTTTTCTGGACTATAACACGCATTTGGTTCTTGATTCAGTGTATTCCATTACAGAATTGATGAGTTGTGTCTATTCTGGGACTTCATTGAAATAATCTTTCAGCCTAAAATTTAATAGTTATGTTTTATTTGGCGGGAGGGCTCGAGCCTGGATGACAGACCCTCAGATCACTCTCAGGGACTGCTCCCAAGAGGTATGGGAGGAGCTAGGATAAATAGTAGTTTTACAACAAAGACCAGGTACTTAGAACAATAAAAGATTGCTTGTTATCTAAAGAAAGCCAGATAACTAAAGTTCAAGTATTTAGTGCTTTTCTATGTATGGGATGAAGTAAACATATGGGTCATTGAATTCATTTCTTTGGTAAGCACCTAGCTATGTAGGGACAGTATCCTCTCCTTCCTTATTCTGAGTCGGCTCAGAGGGCACCACTGTGAGTGACTGAGAGGCTGGGCTGCAGGCATGTCCTCACTGGTGTTTGACAGCAGCCGCTGATGGCTTGGTTTCAGCATTCTTTGTTTACTGACATGGTTGCAGTATTTTCATTCACAGTTCTCCCCCCTTTTTCCTAAATTCGACCAATATCTTGAGAGACATTTCATGACCAATTGTGTCCCACGGTGCTAGGATGGGTCATTCCTAGTTCAGGTGAACAATCTTTGGATCTGCCATTCATGGTGTTAGGTTTTGTCTCAGGCCCGGATGATACTAAAATTTCTCTGGATCGCCTGTCTTACTAGTCTATTATGATACAGGAAATGTTTACCCTTCATTACTAATTCCCATACCTAGAAACACACTATTATAATTATTTTATGCAGGGTTATAAATTTTATCTATTTCTTCAAGATGTTTAGCCATCATCAATCTTGTAGGCCTAGTTACACATTGGGAAATATAACAGACAACAATTTTATAAAATAGACAGGATATAAGTAATATAGCTAGTAACGTTAATGAAGTCACGAGTAAGAATTTAATAGTCAAGAAGCTATAATTTTGGGTTAAAATTTTGCTTGTATTTCTGATTGAGTTTGAGTGATCTTATGAGAAATTTCATATTTATGGTCAGGGTCAGAACAGGTATTAATTGGCCAGGTGAGGTCTCTCACCTTGTAAGAGCAACAGTTGCCTAAACAGAAGTATAATTTCTTTTTAAATAATGTTTCTGAGGGCTATCTAGTTTGAGGGTTGGAGTAAGGTAACCCACCAAGGTAACACAGAAGTACTAGACATAGGTAATTTACCATAAACTTAACAATTGGAGTAGTTCATATTCAAAGGTAGGAGAAATTGTCAAAGTAATTGTTATACAAGCTTGGTCTGGTGTCTTGGGTCAGCTGTCTACCTCATATCTTGTCTCCTTCTCATCCTGGCCTGGTAGCTTTTTCTCCATTTGGGCATTGTTTTAAGGTGAGGAGTGCTCTATAGGCCAGTGCACTGCAGGGGCTGTTTCTGATAGGAAATGAATCCGAAACTACGTTTCCTTCAGCTTTTTTGTCTATGGTCTAGTTAAGAGTACTTGATAAAAGTTCCTTCCCTTCAGGTTGGAGACAGTTCTTTAAGTCATGCCTGTTGCAGTATGTATAATCCCCTGGCTGCAGGTCATGGGGCATTGGAACTTTACCTAAGGATAGATTACTGAGCTTCAGAAACAAAACTAGTGTATCCTTTTCATAATCCAGTTAAACTGTAGAGAAATGTGACATAACAGCAACGAATGATCTGGGAAGTGTCTTAGTAAATATGGACTTCAATTAACAAAACTAGAATTTAATATCCACTAAAATATAATCTTTTTTCTCTCTAAAGTTACACTCATTTTTCTCAAATATAGCCAAATCAAGACTAAATTCTTTACAAGTTAAGTCTGATTATTTGATCATATAGGCTTTTTTAAATTGGCTGTGTTGGAAGTTTTAATACGGTGTCTCAGGGTAGAATGTTAATAAGATTTGCCAAGGCCAGGAAAGCCACGTCAAGGGCTTGTCATGTATTTCTGCCTCACAGATTTAGGTAAATTCTTTTCTCTTTAAAATGCTTAAAATTCCTTGAGAATCCTATATCTGTTAGGAGATGATCTTCCTCATTTGTCTGATAGAGCCACTGGGGACCTAAGAGATTTTAGTCTCTTGAGCGATCATATAGAGAGAAAAGTTAACTGTTTCAAGTCTGCTTACATAGGTATAATTTATCAAACTTCTGTGATTCATAACTAGTTTAAGAGGAAGAGTTTCTTTATGTCTGGGAAACAGGTTAAAAGCCAGTAGTATTTCAAACAAAATCAAAAATGATAACCATATTCATCAGTTTACTCACTGCCTCATAACAAATTCTTTTAATCAGAGTTTTCATTACACATTAAAAATTCCTTACCCTGTTTAGTTCAGTGCTATAGTTTGGAATTTATTAGAAATCAATAAATCTCCTTGAAGAACAAGCAATTTCAAAATCATCAGAAGAAAACAATTAACTGTCTATATATGGCAAAAGATTTAAAAGCATGGTTAAACACCGTTACACTATAATCTATAAAGAAACCTGGTCACTATATCCAGAATTATCACTGGTAACATTTCAGATATACCAGAATTTTAGGGAGTCCATATAATTTCTACAATTTCTATATTAATAATATTTTCTCATTCAATATAACCTTAGAAGATTTATGATTCATTTGACAATACCATGTTATTTAACATGGCAAATGAAACTTACTAGTTCAAAATCACTCCCTGGGATGTTTCAGGGGCCCTCTGTAGCATCCCAAACTTAACTGGAGATTAAAAGAACTTTATTTAAAAATTGATACCTGGGGAGCTTGTTAAAAGATTTCAGAACACTTGGTCAGATAAACATATAGATCACTGTAAAGTAGTACTAATTCATTAACAAGAAAATACATCAAAGGTAAAGGCAGAACAGATCAACTAAGTGATATAAGAAGTTTTACAATCTGTTACTGAAAGTGGATTAACATTTTAAGAAAAATTTTTCCTCTTAACAGAGAGAAAACCAAATCTAGCCTTGTACCAGCTTACTTCTAAGATTCATTTACTTTGCCCAATTTGATTCTAAACTTAGCCAATTCTGACCACGTACAAAACTCTTTCCTTAGGTTTCCTCTTCCACAAGCCTTCCACAGCTTTCTATACTCATATTAGTGTCCCTTATTTTCTCTTCCATTCAGAAGTAACCAGATTCAGGAGAAATTCACTATGTTTCATTAACAAAATATAATTCCATTCTTATATCTTCCTTTACACATTTATATTACTTTCGTAGGATACTGAGATCATTCCCTTACTAATAGAGACTATTTCAGGGTGGCACCAACCATTTATTAATATTTCTAAACACCTTTAGTTTCACTATAACAGGAAGTTAAATGCTAAGTAATTCATATTTCAATCTTATTTTATCTGAAAATGGCATAGCTATTAAATAAAATCCTATCATTTAACTTAATTTAGCACAACTCTAGAATTTAAAGATACCAAACATTTACAGATTATCTTAAGCATACATTTTAAAAACATGTTTTAAAAATTTACCCAAAACTCTCATCTCATTTGAGTTTAATTTACTTAAAATTTTACCATACCACATTACGGTATTTTTTTTTTTTTGACAAAACTGCAACAGATATAACAGGATCTTATTTGACTTTCATTAAACCTGGGTACAGTAAAGGTATTATAGTTAATATTGATGACTTTAAAGATGTCTATATTAATTAGAACATACTTAAACTAAACAATATCAAATATTAAATTAGTATTGAATATTTTCCAGTTCACGTGACGCTGAAAGTCAATTTGTTCAGTTTTTATCTTAAAAATACTTAATTTTTAAGCTCTTGTTTTTTACGTCAATTAAGCAGAGCTCTTTGACTTTGTTTTTTTTTTTAGCAGTAGAAATATCTCACATCTATAATGTGTACGCAGGCTTATAAACAGACAAAAGCTAAAGATCTCATAGCTTCACTTTAAAACTTACTTGTAAGATAGGTATAATAATAGTTGCAGTAAGCTGAATTTCTTGCTCAAATCACTAAGGCTTAGTATTTATGAAACAGACAGTTAAGATTGCTTGACAAAGTCTGAAGGACCCGTTAGAGTTCTGAGTTCATAAATGCCAAAAATTTCTTAGCTCTAAGTTCTATTTCATTGAGCGAATTAATTAGGCTCAGTCCTAGGTCACTGTTTGCTGCATTTACCTTTCTGATCTGCAAGACAAAACAGAGTCTTCCAGTTCCCCAGAAAACTGCTCTGTCACCCAGACCCAATTTTATGTCCTTAATTGGCATTTATGTGTCAGTGAGAAGAGCTGTAAACGAAGAATTCCATGTTTTAAAACTTTAAGGTTTACTGTATCATGTCTTCCAAAGCTTGCATAAGGCATTTAGTAAAGTCTCTTTTCCTTGAGTTATAAGTTAAACCCAGGGTAAATCTTTTATTATTTTTTTATTAGCCACTAAATATTTGTTTTTAGTTTTACATTATATTGGACGGCTCATGTAACTCTACTGGTTTCCTTTACTTTGTTCAATTAATATTTTTTGAGGGACAGATATGTGCCCAGCCTTATAATACCAAGAAGGGGAAGCATTTTTCCATTGAAACATATCTATCCCACAACATAATTAAGCAAAAGTTTTATATAAAGACCATTTAAATATACCAATTTTACAAACTTTTATTTCAATTTTTTAAAATCTTATACCTTTAATTTTTATATTTATTAGGTTTAATCAATAATTCTTATTTCTAGAAGGAGTGCCAGAAGCCTTTTTTTGTGTGTGTGTGCATTCTATCTAATTTTATAGAAAAGTCTCTAGGATGCCCAAGTTTCACCAAAGAGCTTAGGCCCTTCTCAGTTTTTAATTTGATTAATTGGTCTGTTGTCCCAATCATTGATCAAGTATGTCAGTCTATATATACATATATTTTAAACTGTGGTAAATAAAACTGACATGTTTGAACTTTAATGTTGGGGGGCAGTAGGTGATCTCTTTGGCCCTTTTATTTAATTTTACGTAGTGTAGTATCAAAACCTTGTATCTAAATCCAAAAATATCCATTTTATTTACCTCATTCAAAATAACCATATAAAAATATTTATCCATTTGGGATAAGCTACTTATCTTTTTTTTTCCAACATTTTTACAATCCTTTTCACAGTTATTCAATTTAATTAACATTAATTATTCTAAGTTTTTATTAGCATCTCTAGAACCATTTAGTGGAAAGGAAAATCACAAATGTAGCTTTTCAAACCAGTTTTTTTTTTAACTAAGTTCTTAGGTTAAACATTAGATGTATTTTTCTACCTTTAAACTTGATTTTAATAGGTACCAATAAAACAGCTGTTTATAATGAGATCTCTTTCAACTGTCACAAATTTAAAAGTTTTTCCAAATTAAAGGATCCATCATATGACCATCAATTTATATATATATATATATATATAATATATATATATAGTGATTTTAAAACAATAAGATGAAGAGGCTATTCCACATGAGAGTGGGGGTGTTGCCTAAATAAAATTCAAAGGTTTACTCTCCAAAAGCTAAAGGCCTTTGTGGTCCAGGCTGATGCAACAATTTAAAGATGGTAAAATATCTGAATATTGGTACAATCAAGGAATTGCTTAGAATTCAATTTATTTGCGTGGCAACCATATGTACAAAATACTTGTACCTTTTGTATGGCACAGTCCAAGTTTTCCTTTTAAAAAAAAAGTACACATATTTACACATACATACACACACTTAAAACACCGAGAGAAAGATAAAACATTTACATTTCAAGGACACAGGAAGAGAAATCCAAGTTACCCCTAAAGTGGAATTTGTTTTTATAAGTTCAGAATTCCAAAAAATGTTATTATCAGGCCTGGTTAGTTAATTTCAGAGTGAGTTTTTTTTTTCTAATACCCAATTAATGTTGTAAGTTTTGTACGTATATAAACCTGGCTGGGGTAAGAGTTGGAGGCTGGCAATCTGTCATTTCTTTTTCTTTTCTTTTCTGTTTTTTAATTTTTGGAAATTTCTATTCCCCATTGTAAGGTCGGGTTCTCAGAATAAATTTGCTAGTAAGATTTCCCACTGAGACAACTCTATGGCATGAAGTCTTTGCCTCTACCACTCCTGGAAGATTCTCTGTCACCCGAGAATGCTGTTACCAGCCAGGAGGAGGGTCTCATTTTTGGAGTTGAAATATTCCTCATAAGAGTTTTACTTTCATCCTGAGAAATTCAATGGAGGTAACCAAATTGAGGAAAGCATTAGACCAGCCTCTTACCTAACCACTCAGTCCTGAACCCAGTGTCTTTCAACTTGGACCCACTCGGGACGTCTCCACTGGGTGAGTATTTTCCTCATATGTTTCCACCAGCCCCACTTCGAACGTCTCCTCAAGGTGGGTATTTCCCGTTATCATTCAACCAGGCCCCACCCAGTATGTCTCCACTGGGTGGGTAATTCACCCCAGTTACTTTCAACTGGAGGGCCACTTACCTGGATACACCGCCAGATAAAACTCAGGATCATCAACCAATATGTTAGATCCGAGAACCAGGACAGACTCACCCAAATTCATCTGGACTCCCCGAGGAGCGGATGGGCACAAAGGGCCACTGCTGGTACCAAGGCTCTGGTTACTCGGAGAGTCCAGGTGGAGAGAAGTCTGCTCTGGGTCCCTGCATGGTGTCCAAAATTGTTGACTGAAATACATGTGCAGCCTAAAAGTTAAGAGTTATGTTTTATTTGGCGGGAGGGCTCGAGCCGGGATGACAGCCTGTCAGATCTCTCTGAGGGACTACTCCAAAGAGGTTGCGGAGGAGCTAGGATATATAGGAGCTTTACAACAAAGACCAGGTTGTTGGAACAATAAAAGATTGCTTGTTATCTAAAGAAATCCAGGTATCTCAAGTTCAGGACTTTAGTGCTTTTCTATGTATGGGAGGAAGCATATAATTTGGACTCACTGAATTCATTTTTTAGACAAACACCTAGCTATCTAGGGCAAGTATCCTGTCCTTTCTTATTCTGAGTCTGCTCAGAGGGCACCATTGTGAGTTGCTGCAGCGGCTGGGCTGCAGGCCTGTCCTCGCTGGGGGGTGAAGGCAGCCGCTAAAGACTTGGTTTCAGTATTTTTGTTTACTGACATGGTTGCAGTATTTTCATTCACATTGTGGTATTTTCGTTCACGGGCTGATTATGGATAATCTGCAACCTTGGAAAGCAACCGAGATGGAATTACTGCAGGTACCTTCTGCTTCAGTAAGCCGTGTGCAAACATAAACATGGAGGAAGCATACATTTGGATTTGGTGGTGTAGGGAAGGGTTTCTGCACATTACAGGAGAACACAATGCAGAATTCCTTAAGTCCACCTTTGTTTACTGTAGTGGTTTCTGAGAACAGTTTATGGTAATTAACCAACATTGACAAACGGTGGCACACATTGCATTTAAGAGCTGGCCAGCTGCAAACTTGTGTATTGGACAGGTGGATTTCATAGGCAAGTGGTCAGGTGGATGGGAGAGAGAAGGAGCCAAGGCCTGGGCCCAGATTCCGGTTTAAATCACCATCTCATCACCATAGGGCCTTGGACTAGAATGTAACCTCTCTTAACCTGTTGGTGAATATGTGAAGTAGGCACGATAATATTCGTTTCTTCCTGGGATTGTTGTAAATTCTAAAGAGTATTATAGCACACATGAAGCATTTAACACACTGGCACTTAGCAGTGTTCACTTTGTGCGGCCACCACGCTTGGTGTGTGTCAGAGCCATAAAGGAAACCTTGGTCTATTGAGGATGCACTAGTAGCCCCTTGGCTAGGTTGTGAATTTGGTGATTTACTTTAATGCTTGTAACTCTGTGTGCAATGGGCAGTTATTTTCATGGACAGATGAGGAATCTCAGGGTAAAAAACACTGTGAAATTTGCCGAAAGTCAGACCATAATTTTGGGTGCAGGGTCCTCTGTTCTGCATGGGCCCCTGGGCCTTCTGCCCTCTCCGTTCAGCACCAGAGCCAGATGTGGGTTCGGCTGTTTCTCAGCCCCGTATATCCAGCAGGCGGCAAGACACACCTGGCCCTGCGTTTCTTGAACAAAAACTCCGGAGGAGAGGCAGTTAGAAAAGTGATAAACATAAAAACAGATGACTGCAAACTGTGATCAGCTCTGAAAAGGAAAGGAACACGTCTCACTGTGCAGAGCTGGGAGCTTTCCCGTCGGGGCTGCTCTGGGGGCATTCATTTCAGCTAAACAAACTCTGCTGCTGCACCAAGTCAGGAAGGCAGGGCGCGTGTGGCCAGGTAGACAGGACCTTGTTAATCATACTCATTCCACATTAAGTGGCAGCTTTCACGGGTAATTACCTAGTAAACACATGTCGGCCATAATCATCACGCACTTTGCTTGGTAGTTTTATTGGCCCCACCTTTGAGATGAGGTCATTGAAGCTGGGGAGTTTGCTGCATGCCCGTGATTACCTTGGAAAAACCCCACTGGTCTTTCAACCTAGACTGGTGTGGCTGTCATGTCCCAGCCCTGTGAATGGCATCGTATAGCTTCTCCCAAGTGGCCCAAATGACTGACATTGATATTCTTAATTTGTAGGAAATGGTATGTGACAATAAGAGAAAAAGGTAGTAAGAAATTGTTTGGAAAACTAGAAAAAATTCCAATTCTTCCCCAGCTGGGGGAGTGTACCCTGTGTCACTCACCCCACTCACTTCCTGTCACCTCCTCGCTACCGACTCCGTGTTCAAAAGCCATTCTGAGCCTTTGAGGAACATTTTGCCTCATGACAGTGTTGATTATGACCTGCGACCTCTCTGTCCCTGGTTAACTCTCTCTTCAAAGCCATTTTAATTTTATGCAGACTCCTCTGCTCAGATGTAAGACTAGCCTCTTTAAACTTCTTGATGCAGCTCCTTAATGAAGATCTTGGGAAGGAATCCCAGCCAACACCTGGGAGGTATGCACACAGTGACTGCAACCTCAGCATTTTGTGAAGTTCAGAATCAGAGGGGTGGGTGACTCAGGAAAGCTTTTTTAAGGTAACAAGGGGAAAGTGAAAGGACACAGGCTGTGTGAGAAAGAAACGTCGCAGTCCAAGCCAGCAAGGCACCTGCGTTCAGTATGGTGTGTGGAGAGTGCAAAGTTCTCACATAGAAAGAAGTGGTGGAATGGGAGGGAGGACAGTTGGGTACTTTACTGGGTAGGGAAAAAGTGGGTTGAATATTTCCTGGTTGAACAAAAGGATTGTGACATGATGTGCTTTTATTTTGGAGAGAAGGATTTTGTGGGGACAGGCCTAGGAGAACGCTCTCTGGTTGGGGAGTCAGCACAACAGAGAAACACAGAAAACAGGGCTGACCCCAAGACCCCTGCTGGGGGAGAGTCTGCCCTCCAATTGGAGCCCAGGAGGCTGCTTCTGTCCCTTAGCTCGGGCCTCAGAGCTCCCTTCACAACCCAGTCCTGTTGATACAAGGAAAAAACGCGGGGCATTAGAAGGGCTGTATCCCAGGCTTTGGTTGAGCCCCTGGGGTGTGCCCCACCAGATTTTGTTCCTTGGCTTCATGCAGTAAAGAATTGAAGAGTAAGCCAGGGTTGAGTAAAGGTAGATTTATTCAGAGAGATACATTGACAGGCAAGAGAAACGTCACTAGGTGTGGGGCTTTGATGCTCAGATTAAAAGCAAGTACACACTCCACAGACAGAGTGTGGGCCTTCTCCAAAGAGGGAGAGAGACGGGTGCCCGCGAGGTGGCGCTGTGTTGATCGTTTTCTTGGGCTTGGTGGTTTCATATGCTAATAAGTAGAAGGACCAGCCTTAGGGCAAGGGGCTGGGATTCTCAGGGAGTTGGCCATTTCCCACCCTGTGACCTTTTGTGGCTAGCCTTGGAATTGCCTTGTTGCCTGGGGCATGTTATTCACCATGTTACTATTACAATGGGTGTTTACTGAAGCTCAAGCTCTGCTAGAAGTTAAATCTATTCATCCTGAGCCTCAAGGCCTATTGGGGGTTGAATCCTTCTCCATTTTGATGTTAATTGCTGTGGCCTTCCTAGATTGTCTCTGCTCTGCCCCCTTCCATCCTGTCTCACTGTGATGACACAGAGAGAGCAAAGGCCGGGCCCTGCCTGTGCTCCTGCATTTAACAGCGGGGGGTGTAGGATGGGCTTATGATGACTCTGAGTGGTGAGAAGGATGTTTCAGATTTTCCCACGAGAGACATGGGGACCTGCCAGCAGCCACCGCAGATTTATCTCACGGGCATTATCGCTTGTGTTGTTACAGAAACAACAGGTCAGCCAAGAAAAAAGCACCACTCGGAGGGTAGGAGTACTGAGATTTATTAAGCCGGCGGGCTCAGAGGGGCTTCTGTTCTGAAGCTCTGAGCACCTCCAAGACCTGCACATGAGGTTTTATAGGGGTAATTAAAAGTATTTGGCTATTGTCTAATAAGGCTCAAACAACAAAAAGCAAGGAATTAGTACACTGAAGCTTATCAATTTGGAACAGATTACGATACTGACAATTGTTGACCTTGGATTTATGAGTTAGCTTGTTAGTCCAGTAAACTGACAATAAACTTCAGATTTACGAGTTAGCCCAGAAAAACTTAGATCAGTAAACCAACACTTATCACACTTAGATTTGTGACTTAGATTGTTAGCCCAGCTGGGCTTTTCCTTCGCAGTGTCACTTATCTTTTCTATTTTTCTTTTTTTTTTTTGGTAAGTATTTAATCCAAATTTAATATCAAGGTTTTTTGGAAAAGAATTTCTCTTATTCTTTTCTTTGGGGCTCTTTTGGGGGTGTAGGTATTTAGGTGTATTTATCTGTTAGTGGAGGCCCTGGGGCTTAATCCCAGGACCCCGTGCATGCTAAGCACATGCTCTACCACATGACCCATCATCTTTTTCTTTTTGCTTTAGCTGCCAAGAATCTTACAGCTGAATTTCTAGTCGGCCTTTAACACTTACCGTGACTTCATGGAATCCATTTTTTTTTATGAGTTTATCTCCCCGTGGTTTCATTTAAGTATTGAATCTCCATTTTCTCTTCACTCTCAATTTTGCCTTTTTGTTGTTATGGTTGTTAAGCTGTGTTGAAAAAAATTGTTTAATTTCTCTTTTAGCAGGAGGCTCAAAGTGAATATGTAAACAAACAGCACACATAAATGGTTTTATACATTCTAAGCTGTTTAGTAGTTACTTAAAAGCCGAATTGAATATTAAAGTGATAACATTTTAAAATTATTTAATTTTTTATAAAGATACAGCTGATTTAAAATGATATGTTTCAGGTGTACAATAGATGCTCCATTTATAGTTACTGTAAAACATTGGCTGTATTCCCTGTGTTGTAAGTTACATCCCTCTAGCGTGTTTACATTACATGTTGCAGTTTGTATAAGAAATTTGGGTAACGCAGAGTCTGGGACGTGTCTGTGTCTGACCCAGGTTCACGCAAACCCTGCCTGTCAGAGCTCAGGCCCTCACTACTGTCTGCAGGGGAGTGAGTGGAGGCAGCTCTCATCAGCGCTGGCACCGCCCTCTGAGTGGCAGTGACAGCAGTGACTGTCTGTGGACGTGCAAAGTGTTGTTCCAAAGCTTTACATGCATTTCTGCTTTTAATAATTAAAGCCCTCCTGTGAGGAAGTGTTTTATGTTTTTAATGAATAATACATTTTGTTTTGATATTGATAGACTTCAAACCTCTGGAAAATTTACAGGAGTAGTACAATAAACGCTTAGATACAGTTCACCTTAAAGGGCACTATTTGGCCTTTTGTGTCTGGCTTATTTTACAATAAAGTTTCAAGTTTTATCCATATTGTAGCCTGAATCAGTACTTTATTCTTTTTGTTTGATAATATACTTTTTCTTTTTTTTTTGGTATATTTAAAAATATTTTCATTGAAGTCTAGTCAGTTTATAATTTTGTGTTAGTTTCTTGTGTACAGCAAAACACTTCAGTTAAATAGGAAAATTCCTGTATTCATTTTCATATTCTTTTTGAACATAAGTTACTATAAGATATTAAATATATTCTCCTGTGCTATACAGTGTAATCTTGCTGTTTATTCTATACATACTCAGTATCTGCATATCTTGAACTCCCAATTTATTCCTTCCCACACCCTCTCCCCTCTGGTAACAATAGTTTGATTTCTATGTCTCTGTGTCGGCTTCTGTTCTGTAGATAAGTTTATCTTTTTGTTTCTTTGTTTTTTGTTTTTGCTTTTCTTTTTAGATTCCACATGTGAGTGATCTCATATGATAATTTTCTTTCTCTTTCTGGCATACTTCACTTAGAATGACATTCTCCAGGTCCATTGATGTTGCTGCAAATGGCATTATTTTATTATTATTTTATGGCTGAATAGTAGTCTATTGGACAAATATACTACACCCTCATTATCCAATCATCTGTCATTGGACATTTATGTTGTTTCCACGTCTTGCTATTGTAAATAGTGCTGCTGTGAACATTGGGGTGAAAGTGTCTTTTTGAATTACAGATCCTTTTGGATATATGCCCAGGAGTGGGATTCCTGGGTCATATGGGAGGTCAATGTTTTGTCTTTTGAGGAGCCTCTATACAGTTTTCCACAATGGCTCCACCACACTGCATTCCCACCACAGAGTAGGAGGGTTCCCAATTCTCCGCAGCCTCTCCATTATTTATTGTCTGTGAACTTCTGAATGATGGCTATTCTGACTGGTGAGAGTTGATACTTGATTGCAGTTTTGATTTGCATTTCTCTGATAATGATATTGAACATTTTTTCATGTGCCTATTGGCCATTTGTATGTCTCATTGGAGAAATGTTTCTTTAGGACTTCTGCCCATTTTTGAATTGAAATGTTTGTTTTACTTTCTTATTAAGTATAAATGCTGTTTACATATTCTGGGAATTAAGCCCTTGTCAGTTTCATTTATTTCAAATATTTTCTCCCACTCCATAGGTTGTCTTTCAGTTTTGCTTAGTGTTTCCTTAGCTGTGCAAAAGCTTGTAAGTTTAATTAGATCTCAGTTGTATATTTTTTCTTGTATTTCTATTATTTGAGTAGACATCTCTAGGAAAACATTGCTGAGATATATGTCAGATGTTTTGCCTAAGTTTTCTTCTAAGTGGTTTATAGTGTCTTGTCTACATGTTTGAGTCTTTAAGCCATTTTGAATTCATATTTTTGTATGCTGTGAGGGAGTAGTCTAATTTCATTGATTTACATGCAGCTGTTCAGTTTTCCCTACACCATTTGCTGAAGAGGCTGTCTTTACTCAATTGTATATTCTCACCTCATTTGTCAAACATTCAATGACCAAAAGTTTGTGGGCATATTCTTGGTAACTTTATCCATTCATTGATGGATGGATATTCTTTGTAACCTTTGGCTACTCAGAATGACACTGCTATGAAGATTGATGTGAAAGATTTTGTGAGAATATGTTTTCATTCTGTTGGCTGTACAGTTGGCCCGCCACATCTGTAGTTTCCACTTCTTGGATCCAGATGGCTGATTGTAAAGTGACTCGAACATCCTTGGATTATGGTATCCAGGGTGGGGTGTTCCTGAAATCAACACCCCGAGGATACTGAGGGATGTCTGTTTATGTAGAAGTGGAATTACTGAGCCATATAACTCTAACCTTTTGAGGAAACACTGGGCTTTTCCAAAGAGCTGCACCATTGCCGCTTTCCAGCGGCTGCGTATTGAGTGTTCCCATTTCTCTGCCTCCTGACCAACACTTGTTATTATCCATGTTTTGATTATAACCATC
Organism: Vicugna pacos; assembly: GCF_048564905.1. Classification (NCBI taxonomy): domain Eukaryota; kingdom Metazoa; phylum Chordata; class Mammalia; order Artiodactyla; family Camelidae; genus Vicugna; species Vicugna pacos. Next base: position 4,192,712 of record NC_133008.1, on the reverse strand, counting down.
CTGGTGAGTGTAAAATGAGATCTCATTTGATTTTGATTTGGCTAGTGATGCTGAGCATCTTTTCATATGCTTATTGGCCAATTGTGTATCTATTTAAATCCTTGGCAAATTTAAAAATTGGTTTGATTTTCTTTGTATTGGTCAGTTGTAAGCATTTGTTTTATATCCTGGATACTAGACTCTTATTAGATATATGCTTTGCAAAATTTTTCTCCTATTCTGCAGATTGTCGTTTCACTTTAATTTTTTTAAACATTAAAACAATTTATTTATAGGGGAGGTAATTAGATTTATTCTTTTTTTTAATTTTTGCCAAGCACGCACTCTATCATTTGAGCTACCCCATTCCCCTTTCATTTCACTTTCTTGATGATGTCCTTTGTAACAAATGGTTTTAATTTTGATGTAGTCAATTTTATCTGCTTTTTTTTAAATCACTTGTGCTCTTGGTATTGTATCTAGGAAGCCATAGCCTATCCTAGGACCACAAAGATTTATACTATGTCTTCTTTTAGAAAATTTATACATTTAGTTTTTACGTTTCTGTCTGTGATCCATTTTGAATTAATATTTATTTGTTATATAAAGTACAGGGGTCCAGTTTCCAGATTCATTCTTTTGCCTGCAGATACCCAGGTGTCTCTGCACCATTTTTTGAATAGACTATTCTTTCAGTGGTTTGTTGTTGGCACATTTGTGGAAAACTGACTGTAATGGTAAGATTTCCCCCTGGATTTTTTATTGTGTCTCATAGATTTATGCATCCAAACTTATGCCAGTATCATAATGACTTGAGTGCTATAGATTTGTATTAAACTTTGAGTGAGTCCTCCAACTTTGTTCTTCTTTTTCAAGATTGTTTTGGCTGACCTGGGCCCCATGTGCTTCCATATGAATTTTGGAATCAGTTTTTCAGTTTTTGGAAAGAAGTCAGCTGGAATTTTGATAGAGATTCCATTAAATTTGTAGATCACTTTGGGGAGTCTTAACATTTTTAACAATATTGTCTACCATTCCATGAACATGGGATGCCTTCCATATATGTAGATCTTTTAAATATTTTTTGGTAATATTTCAAAATTTTCAATGTACAAACCTTGTAAAATTTTGTTAAATGTATCTCTCATTTTATTTTTAATGCTGTTGTAAATGTAAAGGCTGGCCTTCCTAAGGGTGGGACTATATATCAATTTATTTCCAGGATTCCTACACAGAAAATACCCTAGGTTTATATTTGCTACATAAATCTATCCACAATTCTTCCCATCCCTGTGTTATAAGAAACCAAGATCTAGGTTAAGCTGCCTGAACACCTATGTGGACGTGAGAAATGAGACCCTTGGGTGGGACTTTGTGCAGATGGTACTGAGAGCTTATTCAGGATGGTTCATCTTAATTTCTTTTAAACAATCCTTTCAGTGTATTTAGTCAGATACATTAAGAACATGCCCTTTTGATGTGCAGTGGAGCTAAGAGTAAAATTTTCAAATAATTTCTAGTGTGTGTGTTGTACTGGAAACCTAATTTGCATCAATCTTTGAAGATTTATGTTTCAGGAGCTTTGAATAAATAATACCTTTCTTTATTCAATAACTACAACTAAATGCTCAAGCAACATGTAAGAGTTTGAGCAAACTGCCCCCGCCCCATAGTGCTTGGTGTCAGCAGCTGTAACTGGAGTCAGCGCTTACCTCTCCCAGTACGCCTGTGCTGATCTGCTCAAGCGGTTCACCCAACAGATTGTCGGTGGTCTTTTGGACAAAGCCATAAAACATTGGTTTAAGGTTGCTGGAATGGAATCTATTCTTATTAATATTAAGTAAGCACATATTGATGGCTTACTGTATGTTGGGAATTGTCCCTCAGCCTCACATGAAAATTATTTCTCTTAAAACCTCTCATATTTCCTTGTTATTCTCACATTACAGATAAGGAGACTTAGGATTAAGTCTTCTCTCTTTTGGGGGGAGCTCATTATCAATGACTTGAAGTTGTAAGGAAAAAGATGTTGATTCATCTTGAGAAAACATTTTTCTGAGAGTCAGCATTGAAGAGGGTGATCATTGTTTGAGTGAGACGAGCCCCGGGTTGTACAGAGTCAGCATCCCTGTCCTGGACATGGCACGTGTAGGGCTGAGTGGTGGGTGAGGCGGTGCAGCTGCACAGGGAACGCGGATGCCGGGCCATTGGGCTGTGCTCAGGCCCGGTGGGGCTTTCTCCTAAGGACAGTGGACCGTCATTGACAGATTTTAACTAGGGGAGTGGGGTGCTCTCGTAGTTCACTTTTGTCTTGTAGAATGCTTAGAAACATTTAGAAGGCTCAGCAGGAGGTGATGTGATGAGTCAGAGTAGGGTGGCTGCAAGGTGTAGCAGTGTTCAATTTTCAAGTGGTTTTCAGTCCAGGTTTGTGGCCCATTAGCCGTGTCACTTTGGATCACGCACTCAAGGAAGTGAAACAATTTATCTAATCAATTGAAGCATTGATGTGCCGACCTCCCAGGACTGCTGTGGAGATCCAGTGAGATAATGTGTGCACAGTGTGCAGCGTGGTCTCCAGCACAGGGTCAGTGCTGAGTGAGTGCCAGTGTACCTGGTTGGTCAGGTGAGGGTGGTGGGACTCGGTGACTGAGGATATCTGGGCCCTGAAGGAGGGGTCCATTCACATCTGTGAGTGATGGGCCTGAGTTGGGAGAGGCAGGGAGACCTTACCCTCCAACCAGGTGCCCTGGGCAGGACGGCTATGGGAGGAGAACCGTGAAGGCAGCTCTTTGCACGTGGAGTTGGAGGTGCTCTTGAGATATCTAATTGCAGTGTCACGAGCTCAAAGATGTGGTCTGGGCAAGGGCTGTGCATTTCCCTATAATCTCAACCCCTGAGGACGCCGAAGTATTGAGCACTGGACGTGAAGATATACTTTACAGGACAAATGAATAGTAGTATCATCTCTGTCATCAAAGCTCACGTCTCTTTATTCATCACTCACTTTGCTAAGTGGGTACTTACAGAGCTCACTTCACCGCCATTCCCTGGGCTCAGGCTCCACAGGAAAGAGCTGGTGAGTCTCCCTCTTTTCCAGAAGAAGATACATTTAGCTAGTAGAATTCTCCACCTCGTCAGTCTTAGAATTTTAGTTTGTTGGTTTAATTCTATTTTCTGTTGGCCATCTCCTGACAGGAGAGATGTTTTACCTCATGGTCAGGTTTCAATTAGCTGTTACTGAGAATTGCTGATCTGATCCATAGTGTATGTATTCTATTAACTTTGTAGGGTACTTATCATTTTTCTATCTTTGGCCTTAAATTTTGTTTGCCCCTTCAATTTTCTATCCTATTTTTGGCCTTATTTTATTTTTTAATTAAAAAGTGTCTGTTAGCAGTTAACAAAACAAAAGCAAAGAAAAGATGCACATGATAGCTAAATTTAGAAAATATCTAGTATGTTTTCTGTCTCGGCAATGGAGGGTTCTAGAAACTCGTGAAAACCTTCATTACATAAGTTCCTTAAGATGCAGATTAAGAAATAAAACCTTCCTTCCTCATCTTTCAAGCTGCAAGGCTAATTGTCAAGAAAGTGATGGGAAATCCTCAGAAGCCAAGACAAACCAGAAAGCAGGGATTCTGGGAGATACGTGAGGCTTAGAAGCCCTGGGGTGCTTGTTGGCTCCTGAACAGAGTTTCAGTTGCCCTGGCAGGAGGGCAGGAGGTGAGCCCGAGGTCTCTCACACTGGGAGTTCAATGGCTGTTCTTATGTAAGGCCAAGAACATCCTGAGAATCCTGCTTTACAAAAGCGTGAATTAGAAAGAAAAGAAAAAAAAATTCCTCAGTGCAAGGAAATAAGGAAAGTCAATTTATTTGGAAGCGGGGGGGGGGGATATCATATCCAAAGTAAGGATTTAGTTTAAAGCTGTTATGGCATGAGAGTGACCACAAACTCCTGGCAGAAAATCACAGCTCCTCCCGGAAAGAGAAGTTGTGTTTTGAATGAATCAGTGGACAGCCATTCTGAAAAAGGCCTCCTCAGTCTTCTGGATCAAGATACTGGACCCTAACACCTCCCTTCCATGGTCTCATTTAAATAATCAGAAAGGTTTTTAAGGAAAGAAGCCATAATCATAGTTCTATTTATTGACATTACTATATGCTAGGAATTCAGAAATGACTATGAAGTTGTCTCCTATTTTATGGACCTTACTTTCTATTTGACATAGTTGGGGAACTTGGTGGAGGGTGGTGTTGTTCTGTTGCAATTAGCCAGGAGAGGAGATTAAGAAAGCAGTGAAGGGTGGGTGACATTTTTATCTGAGGACAGTGCTGTTCAGTTGGCTTGTAATTGCAGGCTCGTTAAGTTGTCACTGGAGGGAATTTATCTTATGGAAGATGGACTTAACTCAGGCCTCTTCAGAATGGACAAGTGAACCGGGAGAAAGACAGTCAAATCTGTGCAGACATTAAAGTCCACGTGAACATGCTGTATCCCTGAGCCAAAGATAGGAGAAATATTCAGCACTTCTTGAGGACAGAAGAGTGGCTTTTAGGGTTCTCCAAGAATGAATCCCAGGGAACCAGGATGGTCAGTTGTCAAACTGTGACTTTGCTCTTTGGACGGTGTACCCACCAAGGGTATTGGCCTTTTATATATTTTCATTTCTCTTTAATACATGTCAGGTGAGGACGTGGGCATAAACGTTTGATACCTTGTCGAGGTGACTCTTGGTACCTGCCTAGAAGGGCGGGCACAGCTACTGCTGCGTCATACATCTTGCCGCCCATCCCGCTCCCCAGCTCCGTGATCACGGCAGAGTGGTTCCTTATTGAGCTGTCCGTTTCCTCTGTGACATCGTAACCAAAGACTGGAGTGTATTAGCTTGGCTTTGTTCTTTTCCATTCTTCTCTTCCAATGATGATGACTGATAGTGGACCCAGTTACGTTTGCAGATGATTTACATGTAGGGCTGTCAGTACAAACTTTTGTAATCCCCGCTGTGTGATCTAGAGAAGAAAGTTACATTCTTTCCAAATTGTTTTGATGCACTTATGTGGGAAAATGATGTACGTTTGAATATGTATTTCCTCTCTGAATCATCATGGCTAGAGATGAATATATGTAGACATGGAATGAGTTTTCTGTATTTGAACTATATGGTCCCCTAAATTCTCCCCAGCTTTTTAAAGTCATCACTGGAGTGCTACCTCCAGAGTGCCCCAAAGCATCCACCACAGGCCTGCTCTTCGGACACTGTGAGTTTCCAACTTGGAGAAGGCTGCTGGCTGGTGAGGCATTCTCTGGCACATCTCTGGTTGGGTGATGTGAGCGTAGCACCCAAGAATTGGCAGACAGTAACTAACCACGATCACGTCCATTCCTGGAACACTCATGGAGGATTTTACACCTGTGCTAGTGGAATACATTATTTCATTTAGTTTTCCCAACAATCATAATTAGATTTTATCACCTGTATTAAAAAGGAAACTGTCAAAGCGAGTGACGTGCAGACTTTGGACTGGAACACAGGTCTTTCTGATCCCTGTCTCTGTTCCCTCCCCGGCCTATCCTTCCAAATGGCCAGGAGACTCTTCCTCAGTCTTGAGTTTCCCGCTGATGATACCACTGTCTTTGTTTCTGGAGAGGAAAACAAGTCTAAACTTACTTTCCAGTTGGAAATGGAATGGAGAGTTAGCATTGAAAGCAGGGAGAGTCTGTCCTGTGATGAAGTGGTCGCCCAGCCACTTCCACTGGGATGTCACGTCACTGTCTGGGCCCCTTGCACAGCCTGTGCACAGGTGACAGTGCAGATGTGCCGAGCAGTCCTCCCGGACAGAGCAGTGGGTTGGAAATGAGTTTGGGGATTTGGTTTCATTACATAGCTTCCTGAGGGTCTTGGCCTGGCACTTCGAGTGGGAGCATTCCCTGTCCCACAGACTGTGCTCTGGGCCCGTGCAGACCTGACGTGGCATCAGCCTGAGGCTCAGGGCCTGTGGTGATGAGGAGCATTTTATTCCAGGGTCTGCCGGAGGCTCTGACACTTCTGGACTGTGGGACTTTGTCCAAGATGATAATAATTCCTCCCCGGCTTTCAGATTTCCTTGCCTGTGAGCTGGGGTAGTAATAGTTTCTGAGATGATTGTAGTGATTCAGTAACGGGCGCAGCGTGTGCTGGCAGGTAGCTGGTGCTTAAGGAGAAGAAGTCACAGTCACTCTGTCAGCCTCTCACTGTGCGCTCTGTGCTTTGAGAGGTTGTGTGTTTGGTGAAAGTCCCGCCCAAACCCTAGGGTCTAGATGAACTGTTGTTCCTTTTCTTTTCCTTCCTTTTCCTCTTCCCCTTCTCTGTGTCCCATGTTTAGGTAGCAGATTCCTCTATTTCAGGGAATACGGGCCTTTCTAGTAAAAGGACAGGCGGAACGCGGAGAGGTGGGGCCCGGAGGGGGTCTGGGGCGTCTGTGCAGCGCTGCTTCCCTGCGTTTCTGCATCCGGTCCCGTCAGTGCACGAAGTCAGCCTTCCTCTTCCTTCCTGTGTCATCGGGTCTCTGTTTTAAGGGAAAACATTTTTACGCGTGTTTTTTCACTTACGTGTTTCGTTCAGATGCTTGTTGCTTTTCTCCCTGTGCTTCAGAGTTCCGAGGAGAGAATTCAGCAATGCAGCCTCCTCTCCGAGCTCTACGAGTTGATCGGCTTCCACTGCAAGTCCACCTTCTTCAAGCGGGTGGCCCCCGTGCGGCACGCGGCCCCCGGCATCCCGGAGCCTGGCGGGAAGGCCTGCTCCCGACTCCTCCTGCAGACGCTTCCTGGCTACATTCTGTCGCTGGATCTGCAGGACTTCAGCAAAGGTGTTTGAATTAAAACATTGCTTCAGTCCCATTAACCATGCCTGGATTGGGCCCTGCTGTCCTGTCTCTCAGGGTGAATTTTGATTCGTGTAGAACAGGGCTCAGCAGACTTTTTCTGTCAAGGGCTTGGGGGTAAATATTTCAGGGTCTGCAAACCTCCTGATCTCTGGTGCAGCTGCTCAGCCCTGCTGTTCAGACGCCAGAGCAGCCGGACAGTCCACACACCCACAGAGCTTTACTCACAGCGGTGGCTCGGGCTGGATTGGGTGTATGAACTGCAGTTTGTCCCCACAGCCTCCTCACTGTTGACACCTGCAGTAGAGCGTGCATTTGTGACAATGGTTGAACTTACACTGACACGTCATCATCACCCAGAGCCCATACTTGACACTAGGATTTACACTTGGTGGTGTGCACTCTGTGGGTTTGGACAGATGTGCAATGACATGTATCCACCATCACAGCATCATACAGAGTAGTCTGTCTTAGTGACCTTAAAATGCTCCGTGCTGCACCTCATTCATTGCTCCTTCCCCCTAGCCTCCGACTGCCACTGATCTTTTAGTCTCTGTGGTTTTCCCTTTCCCAGAACACCATACAGGTGGAATCAGACAGTTGCAGAACCTTCCCAGATTGGCTTCTTTCACTTAGTAATATGCATTTAAGGTTCCTCCATGTCTTTCCATGCCTTGATAACTCATTTCATTTAAGCACCAAATAATAGTCCATTTTCTGTCTGGACCACAGTTTATCCATTCACCTACTGAAGAAGAGCTTAGTTGCTTCTGAGTTCTGGTGATTATGAATAAATCTGCTATTAACATCTGTATGCAGATTTGTGTGTGGACATAAGTTTCCATTTCATCGAGTAAACACCAAGGAGCACAGTTGCTGGATCATATGATAGAAGTACGTTTAGTTTTGTAAAAAATTGCCAGACCGTCTTCCAAAGTATGTGGGCCATTTTACATTGCCACCAACAATGCATTAGAATTCCTGACGCTCCACATCCTCACCAGCATTCGGAGCTGTCAGTGTTCTGCATTTTGGCAGTTCTGACAGGTATGCAGTGACATCTCTCTGTTTCACTCTGCTTCCCCTTGATGACAGATGCTATGGAGCACCTTTCCATAGGCTTCTTTGACATCTAGATTTCTTCTTTGATGAGGTGTGTGTTCAGGTATTTTGCTCATTTTTTAATCAGATTATTCATCTTTCTTGATGAGTTTAAAGAAGTTTTGGTATATTGTGGTTATCAGCCCTTTATCAGTGTGTCCCCGCCCTTCACCTGCAGCACCGGAGTTGTCATTTGGGTCTCAGTGGAGTGTCAGCTCTTCAAAGAGGTTCCCTGTCTTCCCTCAGCCTAAATACTGTCTTGTATTTTTCACTTTCATTGACTGATTTTGTTCTTTTTAAATAGCATTTCCCATTATTTGTAAGTACATTAAAAAAAGGGCAATGATTGAACACCACCTCCCCCACCAGGCTGTGTGCCCTGTGAGAGCAGAGGCCCTGTCCCCACTCACCGTTTCCCATGAGAGCACATGGCACATGTCCGTGTAAAAGTGTGTAACGTGGGGCCAAACCTGATGAGCAGCTATGACGACATGTGTTGTCTACCATTTATTGAGTAGACTTTGTTTCTGACCTTAATTATTAAATCACATGAATGAAACTTGTTTGTTTTGAAAAATAAAACAACAAAGCACACCTCAATGTGATTGGTACTTTGTACTTAGCCTTCTGACCCAGGAGGTGATGTTCACCATCATTTTTTGGAGGAGGTTGGGGAGGTAAAGTAAGAGAGTTAAATCAAATAAAGCAAAAATGATAACTATCAGTTGGCTTTATTTTCACTAACATAAAAGTTACTTTAAACCCAATCTCAGCTGTTATTCTGTTGTTTTAAACATTTCTCATAGAATTAAATGGAAGCTCACTAAACCCTGAAAGGGAAATTGTGTGCTCATGTCCTGAAAATTGTTTATGTCTATTTCTTGAAATGCAAATTTTCCCTGCTGGTTACAGAAAGTCGAGGCGGGAACACAGCAGTGCACTGTGTGTGTCTGCCAGCTTCTCGGGCTGCTCGCTGTCATTTTCATTTTCTTGTGTTGCAGTTTATGACGGTTTTCCATGAGATATATTGCTCAGCCTTTTCCTGAATGAAGGATTGAATTTTCCACAGGAAATCTTATGAAAGAGAGTGACAAGGCACATGGGTTTCCCAAAAAGGAATAGTTGATGTAATAAACTCTCACAATGGTGAACTATTTTAATACAAGCCAGTTGAAAATTTTATCACTAGGTCATATGCCACAAATCTGTTAAGAATAAAAAGATTCAAATTTTATAGAAGAAGCAGTTTGAATCAAGTAGAAATTATGATTTGTACACTATGTCTTGTTAGAACTTATACTCAGTCTTATCATAATCGCCTGTGGTAGGAACTGGATCATTATTTGTTTATTAAAATAAAAATCCATCACATCAACTAGAGAAAGGACAAAAACCACATGATCATCTCAATCAATGCAGAAAAAGCATTTGATAAAATTCAACACCCATTTATGATAAAAACTATCACCAAAGTGGGTATAGAGGGAACATATCTCAAATTAATAAAAGCCATATATGACAAACCTACAGCCAGCATAGTTCTCAATGGTGAAAAACTGAAAAGCTTCCCACTAAAATCTGGGACAAGACAAGGATGCCCACTATCACCACTCCTATTCAACATAGTCCTGGAAGTCCTAGCCACAGCAATCAGGCAAGAGAAAGAAATAAAAGGGAACCAAATTGGAAAAGAAGAGGTAAAAGTGTCATTATATGCTGACGACATGTTACTATATATAGAAAACCCTAAAAGGTCCACAAAAAAGCTACTAGAGCTGATTGAAGAATTCAGCAAGGTAGCAGGTTACAAAATTAATGTTCAAAAATCAGTTGCATTTCTTTACACTAACGATAAATCAACAGAAAAAGAAAGTAAAGGAACAATCCCCTTTAAAATAGCACCCAAAGTAATAAAATATCTGGGAATAAATCTAACCAAGGAGGTGAAAGAATTATACACAGAAAACTATAAACCATTCATGAAGGAAATTAAAGAAGACTTTAAAAAATGGAAAGATATTCCATGCTCTTTGTTTGGAAGAATCAATATTGTTAAAATGGTCACACTGCCCAAGGCAATCTACAGATTTAATGCAATCCCTATCCAACTACCAAGGACATATTTCACAGAACTAGAACATATCATAATAAAATTTATATGGAACCATCAAAGACCTAGAATTACTAAAGCATTACTGAAGAGAAAAAAGAGGCTGGAGGAATAACTCTCCCAGACTTCAGACAATACTATAGATCTACAGTCATCAAGACAGCATGGTATTGGTACCAAAACAGACATATAGACCAATGGAACAGAATAGAGAGCCCAGAAATGAACCCACAAACTTTTGGTCAACTAATCTTCGACAAAGGAGGCAAGAATATACAATGGAATAAAGACAGTCTCTTCAGCAAATGGTGTTGGGAAAACTGGACAGCAGCATGTAAAACAATGAAGCTAGAACACACCCTTACACCATATACAAAAATCAACTCAAAATGGATTAAAGACTTAAACATAAGGCAAGATACAATAAACCTCCTAGAGGAAAACATAGGCAAAACATTATCTGACATATATATCAAAAATTTTTCTCCTAGAAGAAATAAAACCAAGAATAAACAAATGGGACCTAATGAAACTTATAAGCTTCTGCAGAGCAAAGGAAACCAGAAATAAAACAAGAAGAAAACCTACGAAATGGGAGAAAATTTTTTTCAAGTGAAACCGACAAAGGCTTGATCTCCAGAATATATAAGCAGCTCATACGACTCAATAAGAAAAAAAATAAACAACCCAATCCAAAAATGGGCAGAAGACCTAAACAAGCAATTCTCCAAGGAAGACATACAAATGATCCAAAAGCACATGAAAAAATGTTCAATATCACTAATTATCAGAGAAAGGCAAATCAAAAGTACAATGAGGTATCACCTCACACCAGTCAGAATGGCCGTCATTCAAAAATCCAAAAATGACAAATGCTGGAGAGGCTGTGGAGAAAGGGGAACCCTCCTACACTGCTGGTGGAAATGCAGTTTGGTGCAGCCACTATGGAAAACAGTGTGGAGATTCCTCAAAATACTAGGAATAGACTTACCATATGACCCAGGAATCCCACTCCTGGGCTTGTACCCAGAAGGAAATTTACTTCAGGATGACACCTGCACTCCAATGTTCATAGCAGCACTATTTACAATAGCCAAAACATGGAAACAGCCTAAATGTCCATCAACAGGTGACTGGATAAAGAAGATGTGGTATATTTATACAATGGAATACTACTCAGCCATAAAAACATAATGCCATTTGCAGCAACATGGATGCTCCTGGAGAATGTCATTCTAAGTGAAGTAAGCCAGAAAGAGAGAAAAATACCATATGAGATCACTCATATGTGGAATCTAAAAAACAAAAACAAACAAACAAAACAAAGGACAAATACAGGACAGAAATAGACTCATGGACAGAGAATACAGACTTGTTATTACCAGGGGGGTAGAGGGTGGGAAGGGATAGACTGGGATTTCAAAATTGTAGAATAGATAAACAAGATTACACTGTATAACACAGGGAAATATACACAAAATGTTATGATAAATCACAGAGAAAAAAATGTGACAATGAGTGTGTATATGTCCATGAATGACTGAAAAATTGTGCTGAACACTGGAATTTGACACAACACTGTAAAATGATTATAAATCAATAAAAAATGTTAAAAAAAATAAATAAAATAAAATGAGAAAAAAAATCCACTAGGTGCTATTTGCCCCATTCTTGATGCAGCAGTGCTGTGATTAGTTAAATTTTGCCATTTAGGATTCTTAACTAGGTTTTCCGGACATTGATTTCAGCCCCTTTATCTTTTCTACAATCTCTTCTTTTGTGTCGGCCTTTGGTCTTTTGAGAACGTGGATATACTGCACGGATCTGCCTTTCCCTTTTTTCCTGTCTTTGTGGGAAAAGATTTCTGTAAGACAGACTACTAGGATATTAAGGATTTTGTGTGGGGTAAGTTTGGTCAGTTCTAAGGATTTCAATTAATACGTATCAATACTTGGTATTCTGCTAATGACAGTAAAATTATAAACTAACTTAAGTATACACCAGTAAGTATAGTACAATAAACCCATCACCCAGGTTAAGGAATACACAAACTTTTCCATATTTCCTTTACTGAGACCTTTGTTCTTTTATTTGTCCTTTGTTGAGCTATTTGACAGCAAATTCAAGAAGACATGTCATTTTACCCTATGTACTCAAGTAGGCATGTCTGAAAAATGAGGGCCTTTTCTTTGATCAGGTTTTTCCATTTGACCCATATGCTCGTTATATACCAGCTGTATCAGGCATCTCACTAGGCATTAGGGATCCTTGGGGCAATGAGACAGTCCTGGCTCCCAAGGAAGTTAAGGGCTGATGGAAGAAACCAACACAGGAGCTTGGGTGCCTCACTTAAGGTCCCTGCTAGATGACACCATTTGGACAAAATTTTGCACAATACAGTAGGATTCATAGAAGGGACTGGTCAGACTTGTAGGGCAGGCCGTGAGAGAGGCGGTCAGCAGGGCTATAAGAGGTGGAATCATTTGATAAGAATCTGAAATCCTTACTGCCAATCTTTCTACCAAGCCCCCAGGGCCCATCACACACAACCCTGTGCTGTAACTGTTTTTGATTCCAGTTACCACATCTCCTTCAGAAAGGATTTTAAGGTGGAAAATATTTAAAATCCGTAATTGTTGTCAGAAGGGACATAGAACAAGGAACATGTAAACAACACAAATGTCCATCAGCACATGACTGGAATAAGAGGAGCTGATACAAATATACAATGGAATACTACTCAGCCATAAAAAATTCCATTTGCAGCAACATGGATGGTCCTGAAGACCGTCATTGTAAGTGAACTGGGGTGGAAAGAGAAAGAAAAATGCCACATGAGTTCATTTATGGGGAATCTACAATTAATAGCAACAATAACAAGACCAAAAATGAACTAAATATTTTGATTTCTTGAATATATGTAAGCACATCTGACTGTCCTTTGTGATTGGATTACAATATTCTGTTTATTATTCTTTTGTAAATGTCCTTATTCCTGGTAACTGTAATTTTAAAAATCTAAATTTCTAATCTGTTTTAGAAAGAGTAATTAGTACATATATGTAAACTAAAAAATGCAGTACACTCTATACATGTATTTACATGTAATATGTGTATGTTAAGTTGAACTGTAATAATTCTACCTAATAATACTGAAAAAGGAAAAAAATAAAAAATTTATTTTAAAAAATCACCCCTCTTTAGATATTAAACCTTTCATTTCTGAGATTATGTGAAAGACAGCATGGAAGTAGGTTTGTAAGATTTTCTCCTTGCTCCTCAGTGAGCAGCCTGGGCTGCACAGCTTGGCTGCCACAGTCACCCAGGACTTGCCAGCTTGCTCCTCACTTGTTGGGAAGAAGTTTAGCTGCTTCAGGAATGTTTATGCTCTTAGAAGTTGCTGAAAACCCCACAGAGCTTCTGTTTACATGGACAGTGTCTGTCAATATACCCCATTTTAGAAATTAGAACAGAAAATTTAAACCCGAGAACTGACAAGAATTCGCTGTCCCAGCACATGGTCAAAGCAGTGTTGCCACGGTGGCGTGTGTTGGTTCTAGAAAAAATGCACCATACACTCAAGAATGAGGGTGAAACCACAGATCTCATCTCAGCAATGCTATGAAGAGGTGGGGCCCAAAGACCCTAAAACAGTGCTGAAGTCCCCAGATGTCTCAGAACACACAGAGCCATGGGACAAAGAATCCAGTGTCTCGTGGATCATCAGCCGTGGAGACCGCGTCCTGGGTCAGGAGGAGCAGAAGTAGGGATAGCAGGCACACAGTCCTATTACAGCAAAGCTTTAAAGGTGTTGAATTGACTAAAAGAGTGGCAAAGATTTGCATTTAGACTACTACATTTCCTCTCCTGGAGACGTTAGAAGGATAACACTGATTAACAGAGGATGATTGTAATGGATTAACTATGTTACTGATGACATGAGCTGCTCACACTAACCCTGCACTCAGTGTAGACTAAGCCTTTTATGTACACACTTCATTAGGTCTGTACACCCCTGCAAGGTGACATTAAGCACTCATACAACCATGAAACCAGTGACTATAAAACAGTCACAAGGCTTCCTCTCCAGCATGAGGTAGCAAAACCAGCAAGGATTTTCAATGACAAAAGACAAAATCACATATATTTGGGGAAGAAAGCAAACAAAACACTGAAGAACAATAAACCAAAAGAACAGATGGAAAGGAAACTTTTATTGAAGAAAGCAATGATTGATTCAATTAAAACAGGTAATGTCCCTGGTATAATTGAACCATCAATCCAAATTTTTGGAATAGTGGGTTGTGAAATTACTATCTCACTTAATATTGGAATTCCTAGTTGGACCAATTTGATATGCATCACTGGTGCGATGTTAGCTATTTAGGTAAATAAGAATATTCATATTTTGTAAGTTAACAGGAATCATAACACAGGCCTACAGATTTAGGGAGAGAATGCAAACAACTACTATCATACTCCATCCAGTAAGGACACGTGTCCCTGCGTCACCAAAGCAATGAGAATTTGCACACAGAAAACACAGTTCTCCTGTTGTGACAAGTACGAGACCGTGAGCCATGAATTACTAGAACAAGCAACTGTTTAAGTGCCATGGGCAAGATTTTTTTTATCATCTTGAAAACATCACTGATGCACTAAGTAAGAAAAAGAATTGTTTCACTAACAAATCTAACTGACACAGGGGTTTTTCCAAGTGAGAAGGTAATTCCAAAAAGTGCAGTAAAATGAGTTAAGATGATCTGTGCAGTGACGGAGCTGATATTAGACTAACCAGCATCACGATTTCTGGTTTTGCACTTGCTCTCTGCTCGTCACCTCTGACACAAGAATGCATCATATGATTTTTTTCTTTAGGGAAAAAACATAAATAAAATCTAACTAGAAGATGTGGTATGGAAAGCAGTAATGAAGTTGTCTAACCTAATAATGCATCCAGTGTAATGTAGCACTTATTCGGGCACTAAAATTTTTTAAATCATGATTTATTTTATATCTTATTTCTATTTTAAAGGGAGGCACTTAAAGTTTTCTACTTTATTCAACATATCTTGTGGGGGTTGTGATATACACTGGTATGGCAGTTTTCAGAGACTTAAAATCGCCTCTGTGGTTGTGGTCAGGAAAGGCAAGGCTCCCTCACAGCTGCGACGGAGAAGGAATCCCCGGAGTCCGCCTCCGGGCAGCTTCCGAACCGCATGTGCTTGCACTCGGCACAGGACAACATCAGCAAGTGTAACTCTGACAAGGAGATTTCCCCGGGGCCTGGGAGGTGCTCTAACATTGTGAAGACACTTGTTTCCCAGTTAGGTAAGGCTTGGAAAAATAGTTTATTAGAAGTGACTTCCTTTCTATGTGCCTTTTGTCCTGAGTGGTCACAAATTAGCATAAATATAAAATACCCCATAATATAAGAATTGAGGTACCGCATCTTTCCATCTACCTGTCTATTTGTTTATCATATTTATACTTAGGTTACACTTTCTATGATGTTCAATTCCGGGCACCAAAAATGAAAGGCTACAAATATTTCTTATAAAAAGCGGGAATGGGTCTAAGGGTTAAAAACCACTACTGCTAACAATAAAAGCCAGATAATACTTTTAATCTCAAATGCATCTGACCTTTCCGAATTCCTCCCTTAAGTTCACTGTTACAACAGTAATGGAATCTCAGTCCTTCCAAGACTCGGGCCTGATCGCCACCCACCCAGATATCTGTCTGTGGGTCCCTACTTGTCCTCGAGGCCCCCAAACACACCTTACGGGTCGAAATTTCTTCAGTGTCCCTACTGTAGGGGAAACCTTGAAGTCCCAGGCACTGTCCAGGAGTCACACCTACCTGCAAAAATCAAAGTCATGTGACTGAAACGGGACAACCCAGGTTGTGTGATAGGGCTGAAAGCTCACCAAAAACAGGTTTGGGGGCCTGAACCAAGCCCTCCGGCTCCTCACATGAAGAAGGACAGGGAGGCCCAATTAGCCACGAGATTGTGGGGCTTCATTACTCCATGAATAAAGGATTTGTGCCAGTGCCACCTTTAGACAGGGAACCCCAGAACCCATACTTGGAAGCACCCCGTCCCCTCCCCTCTGAACAAATATTCTCTCAAGACACGTAGTGAGAGATGGGAGCCCCGGTGAGCTCTGGAATAAGATGCAATCTGAAAGACTGCTGGTAACAAACGGTGTGGAGCTCAGGCAGCCCCCAGGGCCACCAGCCTTTGTGGTATCACTGATGCCCACATTTCCATCAACAACAGTTTCTTCAGGACATTTATGCACATATAACCATCACACAAAAATGATTGCTTAGACATATTATAAGAGAAATAACATTATGAGAATGCCAAATTCATGACAAGTCTGAGTCAAGACCCCGGAGTATTTACTGGATGAGATCTCACGTGTGCTCCACAGTGAGCTTTAAACCCTTAGGACACAGTCTTGAAACAGTAGGCATTTTCTTTCTTTCCTCCAAGTTGGCTTTACTGGAGAACTCTGTAGACACAGGAAGACTCTGGATCCCACCTCTACTACTTACACAAAGGGCTCATCACGTGGAGAGGGATCAGCGCTGGTGTGACCAGCACCAATGTGAGCACTCCCGTGCCCAGCCCCCCGAGGAGCAGAGCTCCCACCACAGGAGCAGAGACCCCCAGGAGCAGAACTCCCCCCACGGGCACTGCAGTGCCTGCAAGAATCAGGTGTCTGATGAGTGAGCCTGGGGCGGGCAAGACAGGAAGCAAGCACCGCTCCCTCAAGCTCTGCAGGTGATCTCTGTGTCATTTTGAATAAATACAGTCAGCATTAAAGATGTTTGACAAGAGGGAAAAGGGTAAGGCCTCCCCAAATCTCCATGCATTCTTTTAGTGGGAGTCCTGTTAGAACACATGGTGACAAGAGACGCTGGCTTTACATGCGCACGTTGCCCTCAGGGCTGCAGGGGAGGCCACGGAGCTGCCTCTGCACCACCTCCTGCCCTCGTCCCCCAGGCCTCACAGGGGCCGCTGACTCGTTTCTCTGACTTTCTCTCCTTGGTTGTGCTGCTCTTCCAGCTTTTAAGAGCTCATAAAATCCTCACCAGAAAATCTTTAATAATGAACCCAACTCAAACGAAATCAACCAGAGAGACACACTGCCTTCTTCATTACTTTATATTTTAGGAAGATATTCTTGAAGACGACTCCCTGACATGAAGGGGTGGATTGAGGGGAAAAGAAAAGAAGACAACCATTTTAGGCCCATAAAAAATGAGAGGAAACCAGATGGTGTCTAGTCTTCATTGCACCTCTCTGCCTGCCCCAATTTCACATGCCCCTCCCAACTGATCTCATCAGAACTCGACTGAAGGAGACGGCTGTGCAAATTTATTGGAAACCAAATCAATCACTACGGAAACAGTCTCCCAAACCCAGCGAGAACACAGTAAGCTGACCAGTGCCAGGATATGAATACGTGCAGATCCAAATTCCGACCCCCTCCCTGGTGGGTGTACCTACAGTGGGGGTGTCGCCGTGCAGTTTGTCTGCATCCAACATATAAAAATGAAAGGGACTCCAGTTTTCAACATCACAGTCCCTCTGAAACAACTGGTGGTCAATTAGCGTGTGTCGCCAGCAAAACTCGATTTTCTCCCCTGCACGTGGAGCTGAACACACAGAAGTGACTGATGATCCCCGCTGCGAGTGTAGCTAAGCGTTTCTAAGCAAACTGGCTCCATCACCCTCCTGATGATGAGGGGATCGTGTGAGCCGCGGGGCTCTGCACACTAACGGCCAGGCAAGGAGGGCGCTTTCTTACATTGGGGAGAAAAAGGCTGGAGCAGCACTCGCTGGAAATAAATTCTAATTAAACCTTCAGGTGTGGTTCCTGCAGCAGAACCCACGCCAATAGTTGAGGCTCCCTCCGTGCTGTCCAGTCATGTGAGCCAGGCTCATTAATATACCTGTGTGTTTGGTTTAGCAAGTGAATAATGTCTGTTTTCTGGAAATTACATGAGGGTGGAAAACCTTCCAAACATGTTCATTTATTTGCTGTGGAATTTGTTTAATCCTCTTAAGAGCATTTAGAATGAGAAACTTCTTAAATTAGCATGTTTGCCTGAGAGACCTTTCCAGGCACATGGGCCAAAATCTAGGACAACCGAGAAACAAATTCAAAACAGTTTCAGCTGCACAGCACCGCAGAATGTGTCCAGTTTGAGAATCAAGAATTTTTTCTCCACACACTTTTCCTCCTCTGCCCAAATTAATCAGCCTCTGCTGCTCTTGTATAATGAGTATCGTATGACTCATCTTCTCTGCCTGTAAAATGGAAATGGGAAATACTTCTGCCCAATAAAATGTCATAGAACTAACCCCCAAAATTATATATATTAAAAAAAGGACTTTACGCTGTCCAGGGATATGAATAACTAATTTAATGTATCAATTGTTACTAGAATAAACTTTTTAGAATGTAACCCCTCCTCAGAAAACTTCAACTACTATTCAATAAAAATATCACAGGAAATCTCTGAAAAGAATTTAAAGGAAAATCATATTTAACTGAATCATATTCTAGGCACACTGAATAAATTCTCTTTAGAGAACTCCTACTTATTTTTTTAATAAATGACCTATAAGAATACACCCAGCATTAATCAGTATATCTTCATTCCTTTTTTTAAAATTCTGAAGGCATGTTATTTTTCTTAAACCAAATGAGGAGGTATTCACAAGCCAATGGACAACGGAATTACCTAAGAAGACATTATACAGCAGCAAGAGCAACTAGCACTATGTCAAACATTCTGCCTGTGAGTCACTCGTACCATCTCATTTTGACCTGACGGCTTGGAGGTGAGCTCCATCAGACCATTCGACACATGAAGAAACTGAGGCTATGGGTGGTCATGTTTCCAGTACTTGGTGGAGCCAGGATCCAAACCCGGATCTTTGTCTATAGAGCCTGTGCCTTTACCAGATCACACTACATTTCTCACTCTTCAAATGCACTCAGTCCCAAAGGTAACACACCTTCCTTGCGTTTCTAGGAGTTTTAGGAATTACTGAATTACAAGGACTAATCAGACATTTGTGTGGGCTAATTTTATATTTTCTGGTTTTACTGAATATGTTCAGGCCAAATTCATTCTGCTTATGAGAAGTCTTGAGGCAGAGGAGAGAGGGGAAATAAGCCAGACATAAACAATTTCAAGGGATCCACTTCATGAAGGAAGCAAAGTATTAAGTAAACCACTTCAGCAACATGCTTGTCAATAAACCTTGGTGTCTCTGTCTCAACCTGAAGGAGGGTAAGCCCTCCAGCCCATCTGCCTTCCTGCCACATACCCTGGATGTTCTTGGTTCCCTCACCTGTGACACGTGTATTCTCCTAGGACTCTCAGTAGAGATTAAATGATAAAACTATATGCAAGGGGCTACCTCATTGCCAGACAGTAGGCACTGAACAAATAATAAAATTATTTTGTTTCATGAAAATGGAAGACAAGTCTCCCAATTAAACATTCCTGATAGAATCCCAACAAGCACTTTAACTTATCTGCCAGAAATTGTAAAATAGCATTTCTTTTTTGAAGGCTGTATCCATTCTACCTACTTTTTACCAATCCTGGCTGTTATCCTGAAAATCTATTCCCAGAACTTGGCATCCATCTCCCATATTTAAATCCTTTAAGTTTGACATTATGATGAAGCTTGGGCACATAAAGATTCACACCATAATTCACAGAATAAACAAAGACCACAGGATCAGGGCCACCTCCAGACCCCATGTGCTCAGGACAGGCTCCAAACATCACAAAATCAGAAGCATTCTGTTTGAAGAGAAAGAAAATTGAATGTGATCAAGGAGGCTGACATAGAGCACCGGCCGGCTCACGAGACGACTCTGTCGCCCTCTCGTCTCACCTAAGTCATCTAACACAGTAATCCGTTGATCTCTAACTAAAACTAGAGTACGGGTAGGGTTGGAAAGTAACATTTTTTCCTACAATATATACATATTGTCAAATAAAAATTGACACTTGTCATCTGCCTCTGATTTGCTTAAGTCATGAGCCACTGCAGCTGCTGACCTCCAACACCCTCTGAACATCAGGAATGGGGCGCTCTGTGCTCTGGGAAAATGGGCAGAAAAGTCTTCAGATAGTTAGACATTTTCAGGAAATTTTTTGAGCCCAAATTCTTGCATCTCTTCCTATCTGTAAAAGCACTAATATCATTAACAGAGACACCTGCTCCTTGACTAGCAGCAGCCTCTGCCAAAACGTGTACTGGACCTCACATCCCCCTTCACTGAAATCTTATATAATTCTGAGCTCCCCCTCATCTTCAGAGCAGTTCCTGCAAGCTTTCTGAGATGCTGTCACCTGGAATCTGGTCCTCATTTTGCCCCAGATAAACTTTAACCAACAAATCTCAAATTTTGTGGTTTATCGACAGTACCACAGAAACCAAGCTTACATACTTGAACTCATAGTAAACACTCAGTATCAAACATTTCTTGACTTAAATTCCTATTTAAATGTAAATAATTATTCCATTTCTTAAATGTAACATTTTTAAATATAAATTAACAGATATTTGTGAATCTTCGAAAAATATAATCTAGAAAAATTTTAGCAATTAAAAAAAGCTATTGTGTGGAGCTTTAGAATTTCAAAAGTGGAAGAGAATAGTATTGTAACTCAAATTCTTGTTTTAAATGCAGGGATCCTGAGACCTCAAAAGACATATCAATGTGCCTGATTTTATACACTGTCCTTTAACAGAAAACCTAGAACTAATTTCCTGGTCTTTGAGAAAGCAAGACTTCCTCTGCTGGTGCAGGGCTGAAAGTTATGAAAATGGGTCATGAGAAAGAATCAGAATATGGGGGCCTGGGTGAGGCAGCTGAAGAAAGGAGGGTCTCACCTGGTCGTGGGTGAGAAATAGGCTCCTGCAGTGCTGGTGTGCTGGGCATCCCTCAAGTGCCTGAAAACTACTATTTAGCACACCTGCCACCGAAATGTACACAAGCTGTTTAGCTAGAAGGCTGACCAGGAGGTTTTATCAGTGAAACAAAGAGCTATTTTCATCTTAATTCTACATCTACAGGAAGAGAAAGAATAGAAAGCTGATATTAATTATTAAAAATTTACATCAAGAACCAAGGAAATTCCAGGAGAAATATAAAGAATTGTTGGACGTTTCATTATGGGAACTTACTGCCAATTCAGTTGTCTTAAAAACTGTGCTATAAAATAAATTGTCTTTTGCTGTTCCAAACCACATTTGAAAGAAATAATGTTTCTTAAGGGTGTTTCTGGAAATTTCTTCTATTTTCTAACACCAAATCTCAGACCCTTAAAGAAATGGGGGGTTGGCATTTTGTCCACTGTTCTCTATGCAATGTGCTGTTCCTTTAAAGAACAAGGTGGGAATCACACTGAAAAGCATTTGAGCATCAGGCTGCTTACATTTCCTCCGGAAGTCTTGGCAAATAACGTGGAAATGAACAGCAGGACAGAAACCTGGCGGGAGGGTCCCTGGCTAGAAGATGAGAACAAATGTGTTCTCCAACGTGCTCTAGTAGCCACTAGTTTAAATGAACTGAGCAATTGTTCCAGCATACACACAGCTCTACATGAAAATCTCAACCGTTACCAGCCGCTCAGTGCAGCCCGAAGCAATGGACGGACTGCGGAGGCCCCTGGCGGCTCATCGTGGTGCCTTACAACACGTGCAGGTTGAGAGGTGCCTCCCCGCCCACTCCCTCCCCTCCCCTCGAGGGAGATGGCTGGTCCTGAGTTGAGCTTACCTCATAGCAAGCTGTCTCTCAGCCCTCTGTCTAAAGCAAGGTAAAAGCAGGAAAGCTACCTGGGACTTTACAGAACCATTCCAAAAGGGAACTGAAGCACCTTTCTTCCCTCCTCTCAGCTGCCTGGAATGTGGACTTGATGGTTGACCCTCAGGCAGCCACTTTGGGCCATCAAGTTGACGGGCTGAAAATAACAGGCATCTGGTTCTCTGACCCTGGGGCCTTCATGCAAGCCAGCCCTGCTGTACTGATTGCTTGACTTCTTTATGTAAGAGGGAAATACAAGTTTAGCATGTGTAAGCCACTGCTGTTATCTGGGGAGCTAGCTGTTATACATTGCCACGGTAAGTCCTAATAATAAAGTTAAAGATTCACCAAAAACTATTTACCAAAAAGTTAATAAGTGATAAAGAGTTCCTGATTTTTGTTTTAATGCTATGCAATGTAAATCAAGTTTCAGCATATGCTAGTAAAATAAGACACTGTGGAGGAAAAGCCAGAGATTGTAGAACAGAGACCCAAAGCATCCTCTTCTCCAAGGCACAGGAGGACAGCCATGACTCTACATGACAAGGCTGGAGTCACATGGGCTCCCTGTTTTCCTTGCCTTGGGTTGTGTTTTGTTTCCAGCCTTGGGAAAAATGGGTAAGGCTGCTGGTCAAATCATTTCAGGAGCAGATTCCGTCATGTAGAACCCCTGTCTCTTCCTTTCCTCTGCCTCCTGGAATGTTCTGACACAGTTAATCAGTCCAGCCTTCTAAATTGAGCAAATGGAGCTCAATCAATCTGCTTTTAGACAGAGATAAGAAATAGACATTAAAAAGCATAACTAGGAAATCTTATCTTTCAGAGGTCATTGCACAGATGAAATAGGAGAAGAGCTGTGAATCACTCTGTAAACACTAAGTACAATACAAACAATATTAGTACTGATTCTATGTCACATTCATCAAAAAAGGAAAACAGAACAGTTTTTTACCAGAAGGAGAAGGTGCTTTGCAATTTTCTGTCAATTTAATTCTTCAAAATTTCTATAAAATTGATGTCTTTAAAAAAAATCAATGCACATTAGGGACTAATTTTAATTCCTTCATCTTCCCTTGTTTAACAGATATCAAGAATGATACCATTTCTAGACATTTTATCTAGGAAAGCCTTTTGTATACATGAGGCCCAGAGCACAACAAATTGTCAGTATCACTCAGGATAGGAAACCCATGTTTGATACCCGAACTTGAAGACATGAAGAAGATGCCTGACTTTTCCCACTGACCTTTCAAGCTATTATTTTGAAACACGTGTTTCTTCTTGGTCCAGAACAGACAAGCATTTGTTGATGTGAGACTGTTTAAGTGAAAAGTCAACCCATCATTACCACTTTAGAGACTGAAACATTACCCTCCTCATCCATGTGGACATAGTATCCTTACTGATTCCTAACATGAAAAACGACCACCGATGACATCTCAGGATGCTTCAATGCAGAGGTTCTCTGCTGCAGTGAGGAGGAAAGAGTCGTGTGCTTCAAGACGCACTTACTGTCTGTAGCTCACTTGGCAAGACACTGCAACTTGTCTAAGCTAAAGCTTAAAAGTGGAAAATAGAGACAACATCCATGGCAGAGGGCATTCGGAGGCTAATTCCTTGGCCCCACTTCATCACTTCTCAAGAGCCGTGGGCAATACCTTGAGAAAGGCAGCAATATGTTACCCAACTCATCAAAAAGCTGCGCCTCCTACTAATTCACAGTGTCATCTGCCTCAACAGATCTCCCTGTGTCTCTATAGTGTACGTCTAATTTTTCTTTATTTTCTCGGTTGGGGGACACTGCTTTTTTGAAAATCCTCCTCCCTGCAGTAGAAGTTCTTAGTTTCCCAATCAGAATGCAGGCTTGAAGGGGGGCAACAGAGCTGAGAAAACATAAATCAGTATTTATTCCTTGATATATTTTTTGCACATGGACTAAAAATCATTGGGTCAGTTGGACATCAATATCATATCTAATTTACACAATTGTCAACTGTCATTTTACTACCAGCTCCTGAAACAGTCACGTGGTCACTAGGTTTTTATTCTTCCCTTGACCCATGGATTCGATGATTTCAAACCAGACAAAATAGCTTTTTGAAAGGAAGTCTGTTTCACCTTTTGCTTTTAAACTAAACGTGTGCTTGACCCTGACTTCATTCTAACATTCACAAAAAGGTATCCAAGGACAACCACATTTGACATCATCACTAGATGTGTTGAATACAATGGTGAGCTGATTCTTCCAGATCATTAAAATATAAATGCACATTATCCTGTGGTCATCTTCAATTTGTGGTGTTTTCAGTAATCGTTACCTCTTTGGATATTTTATCACACATTTAGCATTTCTTTATGCAATTCAGTTACATTAGTATATAAGATTTCAAAAGAACTGCTTTCTCAAAATGATGACATTTAACATCTATGGTCTTTTTCAAATCAAGTAATTCAATATGGTTGTCAAGGACAGCAGTGAAGGTTGTATGTGGTGATTGATGCTTCAGAGTCTCCAGTCCTGCCCCATGATCTTACAGGTGTTTATGCATCTTTGTCTGTGTTATCACATCAGTCTATTAGGAGCTGAAATTAAACTACCTGGATGCTAATTTTTCTTTTTAAAAACAATAAACTCAATTTCCCCTTCCAATTCTTTATTGTTTCTCATACTGAGGCTCACCACTTTTCCTAATATATATATTTGGTGGGGAGAGGGGCACAGCCTTGAAAGCCTGCAGACAGCACCAACCCTATAAGATTAACCAGAGGTGGCCGTGGATATTATGTGACTTCAGCCACTGAGCACGAGCACCTGCTGTCCCTCCAACTGTTCTGCCTCCATTGTTGACAGCCCTGAAGTTCACTGCACCTTGTAAAATTCTACAACATTACAGTCCATATATTTTTGAAAGTTATATATTTGTGAAAGTCGTCTGCTGTTTGTGTAAAAAGGGGGGGCTTCCCTTTGCTCATTTCATGCTAAACTAAGTCCAGAAAGACACACACACATACACACATGCAGTTCTGAGTGCCCCCAAGGAAAAGTTTGAAAGGCTTTGGGAGAGTGGTGGCACTCAAACCTTTGGAAATTTGAGCTCTATGAGAGCATCACTTATTCAGAAATTAAGCAGTATAATTCTTAATGAAGAGATTCATAATCACCCACAAGATACTTACCAGAATTTTTTTAAAGAAGTTATCTTCCCTAAAATCCAATGATAATTCAAATATCCATGGAAAGAAAGTAGATCAGTAATATCAAGCAATAATTTCTACACTTTTGCTGATTAGCCTTCAGCCCCAACCAAAGGACATACAAATAAGATACCTGGAGATAAAGAGATGGAAAAGAGGTATTAAAAAGCAAGAATATAAAAGAAGTAGTGGCCTTATGGAAACCTGTTCATTTTCTTTGAAATAATTTCTTGGTTACAGGAACTCACCCTTGAGGATCTGGAAATGCATCAAGAGGAAATCTACCAGGGAAAATAAGGAGAAGTAATTCTCAGTTATCTCCGAGGCTGATCCTAAATGAAAAAAATTTCCTTAGCTTTCAGAATAGACAACCTGCATGGTTTCCTTAGCAGAAGAGTGAGGAGGAGAGAAAACTGAATGTGTGTGCAAACCATCCTTCACCAACCGTGTTGGAACACAGAATTTTGGTGTTAGGGGCACTGCCTGACCTATAAATATAAGAGAAGGAACAAGCTCTAATAACGTTTTTTAGTGAAAAATGCTTTTAACTTTAAACCTACTCTAGGAAACATGCTGAGAAATCATGATATGTGCTTGAGGTGTAGCCTTGCTGTTTACGTTACATAAAGGAATGAGTCACCACATGTACCATTTTGGGAACGGAATCTGTGTTGCAGCCTCCTTCACTTAGGTTTTTGGAAACCCTGTGTTTCTGGCCATGGGGAATTAGGCTTGTTACATATCTAAGGGGAGGCAAAAACTCCAGGGCTCTTTTCCATTGCAAACCGCTTTTACTTGAGACCGGCTTTAAGAATCATGCTGAGAAATCAGAGTAAGTGTTTCTACACGTCACTCTACATTTTATGCTGGATGAAAGAACGTCTCTCCACATGGTCACCTCTGACATCAGTATGTGTGTTGGAGAAGTCCTTCGCATAACTTCTTGGAAAGCCAGAGTTTCTGGTCTAGAGGAACTACGCAACTTACATATCTAAGGGGAAGCAATCGCAGCAATTGTATTTTCCAGAGCAAACAATTTTTACATTGAAACCGGCCCTTGAAAACATACAGAGAAATCAGAGAATGTCTTACTACAATTCACTCTACCTTTTATGCTGGAAAAAACAACGCCTCAACACATGCTGAATTCTGAGGGTTGAATGAGTGTGAATACCGCCAAACACTTAGCTTGTTGGGAAGACACAGTTTCTTTTGGGTGGGTAACTAGAATACATACATATATAAGGGGAGGTATTAATTGCAACTCAGTTTTACAGTGAAAATTATATGAACTTTGTACAGGCACTAAGAAACCATACAAGAATGCAGAGAAAGACTTTCTACTGCAATCCATTTCTATTATGCTAGATTAACGAACGTTTCTCCACAGCTAATTTCTGAGAGTTGAATGTGTGTGAAAGCAAACAATTCACTATTTTGTCAGGAAAACACAGCCTCTCTAGTGTGGGGAATCAAAACACACATATATATAAGGGGAGGACTAGCTACAATTCGGTTTTACAGTGAAAATTGCATTAACTTCAAAAAGGACAAGGAAACATACTGAGAAACCAGATTGTTTCTACGGTTCCCCACTCGTTTAATGCTAGATGAACGAATGCCTCTCAATATGAACAATTCTCAGAGCTGAATCTGCGTGAAAGACGACAATAATTTGGATTGTTGGGGACATAAGTTACCTTTCGATTGGGGAAACACACTACATAAAAGTATACGGGGAGGCACTCGTTAAAACAATGTTTTACAGAGAAAACAGTATGAAATTGAAACAGGCACAAGGAAAAATAATGAGAAATCAGAGAGTTAAAATTGCTCCACATTACAATAATGCTTCATGAACAATAGTCCCTGAACATGAAAAGTCTGAGAGATGAATATGTATGAAAGAATACAATAACAACAAAAACAAAGCTTGTTCGGAACACACAATTGATTTTGATCTACAGATATATATATGGGGAGGTACAAGCTTAAACTCAGTTTAAAAACAAATGGAATAAATTTCTAAAGGGCACTAAGAAACATAATGAGAAACCAAAATAAGTGTTACTATTGCAACCCATTCATTGATTTCAGATGAATGCAAGTCTACCCATGAGCAATATTTTGAGAGTTAACTGTGTGTGAAAGCAGTTAATCAACTAGCTTCTGAGAAATACAGAGATTCTATTCAGAGGGAAAAAACAGGACATAAATATATACAGGGAAGAACTAGCTCCAACTCGGTTTTACACGGAAAACTGCATGAACTTCAAGCCGGCACTAGAAAACACTGAGAAACCAGAGAAAGTGTTTCTCCTGCAACCCGTTCCCTTTGTGCTGGATGAACGAACGTCTCTCCACATGCTCAGTTCTGAGAGATAAGCGCGTGTGAAAGCCGTACTTGACCTAGCTTGTTGAGAAAACAAAGATACTTTTCAGTAGGAAACACCACAACATATATATATATATATGGGGATGTACAAGCTCCAAATCGGGTTTACAGTGAAAACTGCAAGAACTTCAAACAGGAATAAGGAAACATACCAAGAAACAAGAGTAAGTGTTTCTCCTGCAACACGTTACCTTTGTGCTAGATGAATGAACGACTCTCCACATGCTCAAATCTAAGAGTTAAGTGGGTGTGAAAGCCATCCTTCACTTAGCTTGTTGGGAACACAAAGTTTTCTTTCAGTTCCAAACTTCAATACATAAATATATATGGGGAGTTACAAGCTCCATTTCGGTGTTACAGTGAAAACTGCAGGAACTTCAAACCGGCACTAGGAAACAGACTGAGAAACCAGAGTAAGTGTTTCTCCTGCCAACTTTTCCCTTTCTGCTAGATGAACGAACGTCTCTCCACATGCTCAGTTCTGTGAGATAAATGTGTGTGAAAGCCGTCCTTCACCTAGCTTGTTGGGAACACAAAGATACGTTTTGGTTTCAAACTTGACTACAAATATTTATATTGGTAGGTACAACTCGATCTCGGTTTTACAGTGAAAATTGCAGGAAATTTAAACTGGCCCTAGGAAACAGACAGAGAAACCAGAGTAAGATTTTCAACTGCAACCAGTTACATTTGTGCTAGATGAAAGAACGTCTCACCAGATGCTCAGTTTTTAGAGATAAGTGTGTGTGAAAGTCGTCTTCACCTAGCTTGAAGGGAACACAAATTTTCTTTTCAATTTCAAACTCCACTACATACATATATATGGGGAGGTACAAGCTCCAGCTGGGTTTTAAAGTGAAAATTGCAGGCACTTCAAATCTTAACAAGGAAACAGACTGAAAAACCAGAGTAAGTGTTTCCAATGTAACCAGTTCCCTTTGTGCTAGATGAACGAACGTTTCTCCACATGCTCATTTCTGCGAGATAAGTGTGTGTTAAAGCAGTCCTTCACCTAGTTCGAAGGGAACACATAGGTTCTTTTCAGTTTCAAACTCCACTACATATATATATATGGGGAGGTACAAGCTCCAAATCGGATTTACAGTGAAAACAGCAGGAACTGCAAACCGGCACCAGGAAACAGACTGAGAAACCACAGTAAGTGTTTCTCCTGCGACCCGTTCCCTTTGTGCTGGATGAACGAAAGTCTCTCCACATGCTCAGTTCTGAGAGAAAAGTGTTTGTGAAAGCCGTCCTTCACCTTGCTTGAAGGGATCACAAAGATTCTTTTCAGATGCAAACTCCACTACATTCATATATATGGGGAGGTTCAATCTCCAAGTCGATTTTACAGTGAAACTTGCAGGAATGTACAACCGGAATTAGGAAAAAGACTGAGAAAGCAGAGTAAGTGTTTTTTCCTGCAACACGTTCCTTTGTGCTAGAAGAACGAACGTCTCTCCACATGCTCAGTTGTGAGAGAAAAGTGTTTGTGAAAGCCGTCCTTCTCCTTGCTTGAAGGGATCACAAAGATTCTTTTCAGATGCAAACTCCACTACATTCATATATATGGGGAGGTTCAATCTCCAAGTCGATTTTACAGTGAAACTTGCAGGAATGTACAACCGGAATTAGGAAAAAGACTGAGAAAGCAGAGTAAGTGTTTTTTCCTGCAACACGTTCCTTTGTGCTAGAAGAACGAACGTCTCTCCACATGCTCAGTTCTGAGAGAGAAGTGTGTGTGAAAGCCGTCCTTCACCTAGCTTGAATGGAACAGAAAGTTTCTTTTCAGCTGCAAACTCCACTGAATTCATATTTATGGGGAGGTACAATCTCCATATCGGTTTTTCGGAGAAAACTTCAGAATCTTCAAACCGGCAGTAGGAAACAGACTGAGAAACCAGAGTATATGTTTCTCCTGCAACCTTTTCCCCCTGTGCTAGGTGAACGAACGTCTCTCCACATGCTCAGTTCTGAGAGATAAATGTGTGTGAAAGCCATCCTTCACCTTAGCTTGAAGGGAACACAAAATTTCTTTTCAGATGCAGACTCCACTACATACTTATATATAGGTAGTTAGAATCTCCAAATCGGTTTTACAGTGAAAACTGCAGGAACTTAGTACCGACAGTAGGAAACAAACTGAGAAACCAGAGAAACTGTTCCTCCTACAATCCTTTCTCTTTGTGGCAAATGAAATAACATCTCTCCACATGCTCAGTTCTGAGAGATAAGTGTGGGTCAAAACCATTCTTCTCCTAACTTGTTGGGAACACGTACTTTCTTCTCAGTTGAAAGATACATAAGCGGATATACTTTCGTTCATCTAGCACAATGGATACGTGTTTCTGGAGGAACCCTCACCCTTGTTTCTCAGTCCGTTTCTTGTTGCCGATTTTAATTTCCTGCAATTTTCAATTTAAATCCGAGTTGGAGCTTGTACCTCCCCATATGTATGTTTGTAGTGTTGTTTCCATCTGAAAGGTATCTTTGTGTTCCCAAAAAGCTAGGTAATTGTCGGTTTTCACACACACACATCTCTCTTATGATTTATTTTTTTCTCTCTCATAGTTTAGCATGTGTAGTTTCATTCGTCTATCATTAAGTGAATAGGTGTCAGTTTTAACACTTACTCTTGTTTCTCATTATGTTTCCTAGAGCCGCTTAGACTATCATGCAGTTTTCATTGTTAAATCGAGTTCGAGCTATTACCTCCCAATATATATGTATAAATTTTTTTTCCTGTAGAAAGAAACTATGTGTTCACAACCAGCCAGGTGATTCACGGATTTCACACAAACTTTTTCTCAGAATTCATCATGTGGACAGACGTCTATTCGTCTAGCAGAAAGAGAATGGTTTGCAATAGTAACACTTCCTCTGGTTTCTCAGTATGTTTTTTAGTGTCTATTTGAAGTTCATGCAATTTTCACTGTTAAACCGATTTGAGCTATTACCCCCATATATATGTATGTAGATTGTTTTCCCACGGAATGAAACTCTGTGTTCCGTACAAGCTAGTTTATTGATGGCTTCCACACAGTCTTAACTCTCAGTACTCAGCAAGTAGAGAGACGTTTATTCATATAGCTTAAAGGGAATAGGTTCCACTAGAAACTCATACTCTGATTTCATGGTATGTTTAATATTTTCGGTTTGAACTTCATGATGTTTTCACTGTAAAACCTTGTTGGAAACTGTACCTGCCGATGTATATTTACATAGTGTGTTCCTCACTGTAAACAAACTATGTGATCCCGAGGAGATTTGTGATTTTTGGCTTTCACACACATTCAATTTTTGAAACTGAGAATATGAAGAGGGATTCATTCATCTTCCCTAAGCAGAATGGATTGCTGTAGATACACTTACTGTGGGGCCTTAGTATGTTTCCTAATTCCGGTTTGAAATTGATGCATTTTTCACTGTAAAACCGAGTTGGAGCTAGTGCCATCCCATATATATATACACAGTGGTATTTCCCGCTCAACAAAACTTTGTTTTCCCAACAAGCTAGGTAATTGATGGCTTTTACACTGACCTAAATCTCAGAATTTAGCATGTGGAGAGATTTTCGTTCGTCTAACCTAAAAGGAATGGTTTGCAGTAGAAATGCTTCTCTGGTTTCTCAGTCTGTTTCCTAGTGCCGGTTTGAAGTTCATGCAGTTTTCACTGTAAAACCGTGTTGGGGCTAGTACCTCCCCATATAAAATTATATCATGTATTTTCCCCATGAAAAACATTGTGTTTCCCCAACAAGCTAGGTGATTGACTGCTTTCACACTCACTTACTCTCAGAATTGAGCATGTTAAGATACGTTCTTTCATCTAGCATAAACAGAAGAGGTAGCACTTGAAATAATTACTCTGGTTTCTCAGTATGTTTCCTAGTGACGGTTTGAAATTCATGCAGTTTTCAGTGTAAAAACGACTTGGAGCTATTACCTTCCAATATAGATATATGTAGTGTATTTCCCCACTCAAAGGAAACTATGTTTTCCCTACAAGCTTAGTCACAGTTTACATTTGCACATATTCAACACTCAGAACTGAGCATGTGGAGAGGCGTTCTTTCAACTAGCATAAAGGGAATGATTTGAAGTAGAAACACTTACTCTGTTTTCTCAGTATGTTTCCTATTTCGGGTTGAAGTTCATGCAGTTTTCACTGTAAAACCGAGTTGGAACTAGTACGTCCCCATATATAGGTATTTAGTGTTGTTTCCCACTGAAAAGAATTTGTGTGTTCCCAAAAAGTTAGCTTACTAATGGGTTTCACACTCATTTAACTCTCAGAATTGAGCATGTGTAGAGACGTTCATTCATATAGCATAAAGGGAATAGTTAGCAATAGAAACACTTACTCTGTTTTCTCAGTATATTAACTAGTGCCGGTCTGAACTTCATGCATTTTCCACTTTTGAACCGACTTGGAACTAGTACCTCCTCATTTATACGTATGTAGTGTGTTTCCCCAATCAAAAGTAACTGTGTGTTCCCTACAAGCTAA
The DNA here is from genome assembly GCF_048564905.1 of Vicugna pacos. Lineage (NCBI taxonomy): Eukaryota > Metazoa > Chordata > Mammalia > Artiodactyla > Camelidae > Vicugna > Vicugna pacos. Next base: position 4,160,710 of record NC_133008.1, on the reverse strand, counting down.
GTGATAGATGGCTTTCGCACAGAGTCAGCTCTCAGAACTGAGCATGGGGTCAAGCATTAGTTCTTCTAGAATGAAGGGAATTGGTTGCCGTTGAAACACTTATCTGGTTTCTCAGTTACGTTTCCTCGTGCCAGTTTGAAGTTCATTCAATTTTCTTTGTAAAATCGTCTTCAGGCTAGTACCTCCCCGTATATATGTATGTAGTTAGTTGGGTATTCAAAAGAAACTGTGTTCCCTACAAGCTAAGTGATTGATGGTATTCGCTAGCATTAAACTCAGAGCAGAGCATGTGGACAGGCTTTCATTCGTCTAGTATAAAGGGAATGGGTTGCACTAGAAATAATTACTCTTGTTTCTTAGTATTTTTCCTAGTGTCAGTAAATTTGCTGCAGGTTTCACGGTAAAACAGTTGGAGCTAGTACCTCTCCAAATATATGAATGTATTGTAGTTTCCCACTCAAAAGAATATGTTTGTTTCCAACAGGCTAGGTGATTGTCGGCTTTCACACACTTAACTCTCAGAATTGAGCATGTTGGGTCTGGTTCGTTCATCTAACATAAAGGGAATGGGTAGCATAAGAAACACTTACTCAGATTTCTCAGTATGTTTCCTAGTGCCGGCTTGAAGTTCATGCAGTTTTCACTGTAAAATCGACTTGGAAATATTACCTCCCATATATATGTATGTAGTGTAGTTCCACAGTCAAAAGAAACTGTGTGTTCTGTACAAGACTAGTGATAGATGATTTCGCACACATTCAACCCTCAGAACTCAGCCTGTGGTGAGACGTTCGTTCATCTAGGATGAAAGGAATGATTTGCGGTAGAAACACTTACTAAGGTTTCTCAGTATATTTCCTCGTGCCGGTTTGAATTTCATGCATTTTTCACTGTAAAACAGAGTTGGAGCTAGTACCTCCCATATATATTTATATATTGTTATTCCCAACTCAAAAGAAACTGTGTGTTCCCAAAAAGCTAGGTGATTGACGGCTTTCATGCACACTTATGTCTCAGAATAGAGCATTTTAAGATACGTTCATTCATCTAGCATAAATGGAATGGGTTGCATTAGAAACACTTACTCTGGTTTCTCAGTTTCGTTCCTAGTGCTGGTTTGAATTTCATGAAGTTTTCACTGTAAAGTCGACTTGGAAATATTACCTCCCATATATATGTATGTATTGTTTTTCCCCACTCAAAAGAATCTGTGTGTTCCCTACAAGCTAACCAATAGATGGCTTTTGAACACATTCATCTCTCAGAACTGAGCATGAAGAGAGGCTTTCATTCATCTAGGATGAGGGCAATGGGTTGCAGTAGAAACACTTAGTCTGGTTTCTCATTATTTTTCCTAGGTCCGTTTTGAATATCATGCAATTTCCACTGTAAAACCAAGTTGGTGCTAGTATCTCACCATATAGATATCTTGTAGTTTCCAATAGAAAAGAAACTGTGTTTTCCCAACAAGCTAGTTGTTTGATGGCTTTCACATACATTCAACTCTCAGAATTGAACATGTGTAAAGGCGTTCGTTCATGTAGCATAAATGGATTTTGTAACTTTAGAAACACTTACTGTGATTTGTACGTATGTTTTCTAGTGCCGGTTTGAAGTTCATGCAGTTTTCAATGTAAAATCGTGTTGGAGCTACAACCTATCCATATATATATATATATATATATATATATATATATATATATATATATAGTATAGTTGCACACTCTAAAGAAACTGTGTGTTCACAACAAGATAGGTCATTGACCAATTACACGCACATTCAACTCTCAGAATTGAGCATGTGGAGACGCGTTTGTTACTGTAGCATAAAGGGATTGAGGAGCCATAGAAACACTTAATGTGATTTCTCAGTATGCTTCTTAGTGTCAGTTTCAAGTTCATGCACTTTTCTTTGTAAAACCGAGTTGGAGCTTGTACCTCCCCATATATATTTATGTCGTGTATTTTCCCACTGAGAAGAAACTGTGTGTTCCCAACAAGCTAGGTGATTGACGGCTTTCACACACACTCAACTGTCAGAATTGAGCATGTGGAGAGGCGTTCGTTCATCTAGCATAAATGGAATTTGAAAGCAAAGATAATGACCTACGTTGGTAGGAAAACAGTAAAGGGAGAATTAATTTTGGGCCTGTAAAGTTATGGTCAGCATACATGACAGAATTTTATTTTCAGCAGAAGATTTCTTTTATTAAGCTTCAGAAAACTTAATTCTTTCCAGTAACTGGATATAGATAGTGAATGTTTTAAAGTCTTTGAGTAACTGCTTTAAAGTTGAATTGTTACTTTGCTTTTGGTCTTTAACCTAAGGGAATATACAGAAATCCAGTGGCAGTTCAAAAGCAAGGGCCTGAACCTTGCCTATTACTTGTTTTAAGTACAGTAAGAATAACTGTAGACTAGGGTACTGTGGGTAACTGAAGGGCTGCTTGGATATGTTGTACATAAGTTATATTTTCAAAAATTATTAATATCATGAAAATCAATCAACCTTGGTGATCTATTTGGTATAATTTAATCTTTAATAATGTAGATTTTGATAGCCCTCTTATTTATGTAACTTATGAAAATAAGTTGGCTTTATATAACTACTTTCTAGATAAATGATTAAATTTTGGGTTTTTTAAATCATTTTCTTCTTAAAAATAGAATATTAATTACACAATATGTATTTTCCTTCAAGTTCATACTTTCTTCCCTAAACTATCTTGACTTGTTTAGATAAGTTAACCCATAGTCTGATTTATTTTAAAAACTCAGTATGTTCTTCTGTCTGTTGCTTTATTAGAGAGCAAGAATTCCTTATTATTTTTTATAAAATATACTTGCAGGAAACTATACTGGGATTCTTTCATTCACAGAGTCAAGCAATGATTCCTGTTTTGTTAGATCAGGTGTCTAAGCCTCTCAACTTCCAAAAGATTAAATGGACAAAGTTAAAAAATGCCATAAATGATCGACTAAGTAAGTTTATTGTGTTCCTTGATTAAAAGTATAAATATGGTTCAGCCTTAAATTTGGATGTAAAGCTGTTATGAATTACATGAGTCTTCTCCAAAATTCTTTTTTTAAACATTTTTTATTGATTTATAATCATTTTACAATGTTGTGTCAAATTCCAGTGTTCAGCACAATTCTTTAGACATTCATGGACATATACACACTCATTATCACATTTTTTCTCTGTGAGTTATCATAACATTTTGTGTATATTTCCCTGCAAAATTCTTTAATTTGGGCTTTAATCCCTCCAGTAAAATACTGGTTTGAAGGAAGAAGAAAGTTGAGAAATGATTCAATCCAAATTCTATGGGAATAAACAAAGCTAAATGTTTCAGTCATTTTTTGAAGCAGAACAGATATGTTTTCTGCACCATATGATTTTAATAGTAGTCATCTGAACATACAGTTTAGACACCATGAGACCACAAGCCAACAAACAAGATGTCAGGTAAAGCAAGAAGAAAAACTGAGGGGATTTTCTACTGAAAAATTTCCCCTAACTCGAACTAATAGAGAACAAATCTGACGCCACATTGGATCTGTTCCTTTAGTTTGAAGCACTGTGCCCTGTTTTCCAGGCTTAATCTTGCTCGCTCTGCACCTTTTGTAAAACAATGTTGCCTTTAGCCTAAAACCTACAGAAAAGCCTATTCTCGGGGCTCTGACCTTTAATGATGTTAGAACTTCTGCACTTATGCAGGGATGGCAAGTTGCAAAATAGAGAATAACCTTTGTTTTGTTGGCGGTTTACAGGGACACCACAGCCTGACCCACATGGATGGCTGCAGGAACAAAGAATGCCTGCAGCAAGAAGTTTGCACAGCCAACCACACCCCCTCCCCATTTTAGCTTAAAAGTGGCCTGAATTCCGACTTGGGCAAGATGATTCTCCAGGACATTTGTCCCCCATATCTGGTCTGCCAGCTTTCTGAATAAAGTTACTATACCTTGCTCCAAAACCTTGTCTCCTGATATATATTTTTATCACTGTGTTGCAGCAAGCAGAACAAATTTGGCCTCGGTAACAGAACCAGCTTTGTCATTCCGTCTGATGTGAAATCTCTCTGGGTGTACACGTGGTTGCCTGCTGCTGGTGGTGGTGATGGTGGTAGGCAAAAATATTTCACTTCTCCTGATTTCAATAGGCTAAAATTTCCTGCTATTTATGTCAACTCTAGACTTTTACAGAATCACCTGCAGATGTGCTTCTGGAAGCTAAAAAAATTCCAACAATGAAAATAATTGTATTGTCTCCAGACAAGATACTTTTCCTAAAAACTGAGTAGCTGTGAGACACACTTCAGGAGTAAAGATAGATGCAGTGTGCTTCATTTCCCATGTTGTTCCAACACAATTTTCCAGTTATATCAAAGTAAATTAAAATCGGTCTTCAATAGCAGATACTCTGGCATGATACAACAATGTCAGTTCCACTTATTTATTGAGCCAGAGCAGTTTTAGAGTAAATGGTATTATACCAAACTCCTGCTTTATATCCTGTCTTCTCCCTGGTGGCTAATTCCTTCTTCTTTCTTCCTAAAAGTTCTCCTGTTATGGGAAGTTAGCCTTTACTCTGCACATTCAATTGGGAAGGCACAAATTAAATATATGAGGGGATGACATGCATATTTGATTCTTACTTATACATAAATACAAGCACAGAGGACCTGTGTCTTGGAAGACTTCACTTCCTATTGTAGGCAAGAGAATGGTGTATAGTTCAATCAATGATCTAAAAGCAGTTTTCTAGGATATAATAAAGCAATGCCTGAGTTATAAGACAGAACAACCCCTGGATATCAATCAGTGGCACCAATCAGTGCGGGCACATGTGTGCACACACACGCCCATGCACACGGAGCAGCCTTGGAGACACTCAATCTGTGCTGATGGAGCAAATTCATGCTGGGGAGATGAAGAAGAAGTGCCTAATACAATCAAACCACGACACCTGAGGAATGGGTAATAGGAGTCAATTGAATTTTCTGGTTAGCTGAAGGTCAAACAGAAACACTTTTAGTTTCAAACGTCTTTACTAAAAATTTTCTTAAAGCACAGGAGCCTGTTTTCCTGCCTTCCTTATTGTCATATGGCACATTAAACATGACACATTCATGCTTCTCTGACTGTAGAACGGGAAAGGCCTTGCTGTCATATTCTGAACATTAGTCTATGTTTTGCAGCACAGTGGATAATGAAAATGGGGCAAATTGAGTGAATGGGAATGGACATAACCTAGCAGTCATTGACTGTGTGATTTGCCAACTTTCTCCAAAAAGCAGGGGTAGCAAGCAAATCAGATAAATTCAGGGATCTTGGGGTGGGGAGTCGGGTGGGCTGACTGATGGGTGGTCTCAGGTAGCTGTTTTACTGTGTAAAATAGTGACTATGATCCACAGTGACACATTGTCAAATTCTTGTGCCTGTAGCTGTGATACCTGGCCAAGTCTGTGCAGCCAATTTTATCGATGGTGCATAATGAAAATAACTAACATTCCCTTAGGACCATCTTATGTGACATCCATTCATTGACACACTGAATTCCCTAAGCACACTTTTTGGTACATAACAGTCTTAAAATATGAAGCAGGGATAAAATGAAGCTCTGAAGTGTTGAAGCCTTGCCCGAAATCATGCAGATGGGAAGACGCCGTGCTGGGAGCTAAGCTCGGGCCAGACTACAGAACCTGAAGGGCCCAGCAAGTCCCCTCACCCAGGAACCTGGCCCACAGCCACTGCCAGGCCCTGTTCTGTTTCTATGAGTGCTCATGGGAAAGTGCCAGGGACTTAGCGTAAATATGACTTGATTAAGGAATTCAAACTGGGATAGCCTTTTGTTGGGGACTGTAACCTGGGAGTGAAACTGGCAGTGAAGTAAGGAAGGAAACTGCCCTGGTTGTAAGAATATTTCTAGGGAAGAAGTCTCCCTGATGGGCTGGCATGGGAATCGCTGTGGTTGTGAGCCGCCTGTTGCCCTGTGGGGGTGTGGGCAGGGAAGGAGACTGTTCAGACTGGTCAAAGTCACTACAGTTTGTAGACAGCTGAGTTCTGTTCCCTCACAGCTCAGACACATGCAGGACATGAGGATGCTTAGCTAATGACCAACAGTGGGTAGCAAAGGCCAAGTGTGGGGTGGGGAGGAGAGATGGGACCACCTTCTGGAAGAACCTCTGCCCCAGGGGTCCAGGAATGTAATGAATGATTAGGGATGCACAAAGGGTTTGTATGGCCTCATCATGTTGTTCCTACTTTAAACTGATAGTCTGGAATATATGGTAAAATACGGTGGAATGACTGCTCTTATTTTAGGTTCTACAAACTCTTAAATGGATGGATTTCTATCTCCATTATACAAGCACTGCTGGGTAACCTTTAGAGCCATGTGAGGATCAAACGAGCGAGTACTTATTAATACTATTACCATGCTTCTACTGAATTAACACTTCAGCAACTATATAATGGCCACGCTTCTTAACAACTGCCTCTGTAAGAGATCTTGTAAGTCACAAATAATAATTATAAAGAAAATATATTAAAATAATAGCAATTACAGTTACAACAAATATGTTGTTTATAACGATGATAGTGTCAGCATCTCCCTCTCATATTAAACAACACCCAACACTGGATTCCTTAGGAAGCAATGCCAATGTATGTTTGGACTTTTCAAAGTCTTCAGCCCATGAAGCCTTTTTACTCACATTGGTCCACCACAGCCAGAATTGCTGTTACTTGCATGGTGGGCTGCCACGCTGCGATGTCCTGGGCTTTTTCTGGCACCATGCGTCTATACTGGGTAGTCAATTTTCCACATACCCACTCTGATTTGCAATATATTGTTCTCCAGAGCCAACAGAGGGGCCACTGGAAAGAGGCCACAGATAAGGTGGTGAACCCAAACTGAATACCTGTTGAAGGAGTGGATACACAACATGGAGTGGTGGATGGATGGAAGGACAACATCAATTCCTTTACTCCTGTAAAGAGAGAGGGGCAAATGGTGAACTAAATCCCAAAGAGAAAAGACATTCATGGTAATAATAATGTTTCAACAGTGAAAGAATCCAAACAAAAGGCAAATATAAAATCTCTCGGAAGAAGACTCATTACAACCTGTTTCTTTCAAGTATATACCCTTAGTATGAATAACATACTTAAAAATCTTCAACCAACCATAGTTATTTGCTGGTAATAAACTTGGGAATCTTGAAGCACATTATTCACTCTCAGTGTTGAAATAATACAATCATGGAAGATGATTTGTCATTGAGGATTAAGAAAAAGAATATTGTGGTTGTATATAAGAATTTAAATAGGAATAAGGAATGTACTTTTGGGAAAGCTCTGCATAGAGAATGTTGGAGGAAATGCACTGAAAACAGGCAAGTGAGCAAGCTCCCTTGAGTCTGAGAAGGTGAGTGCAGCACATTCAGAGAGTCTATGAAGTTATTACAAGTCACAGTAAGGTATGCAATTAAAGTGTCTTCCTAAGCAAAATATCCTTCTTCAGGAATTTTTATCTTGATATTTCTATGATGTGTGTGGTCACAGGAAGTCAAAGTTATGGTGGTGGCTTAGAAGTTCTTTTCTCTTTATCTGTAATTTACAGGGCATTGCTACAGATCGGGCAGCAGAGATCTGTGGTAAGCTATTCCATGTGGTGGGGGAGCGGTTAGAAATGATAAGGCCAGAGTTCTAAAAGACTTTTAGACCCTAACTGGCAGACTTTTAAGTAAACTAGCACAGGTATGTAACTAAGACAGTAGATGAGATACAAGTTTGTAGTCCCTTTAGTGTTAATGCTCAGTCAAGGGATAGGGACCACTCTGGCCAGGAACGGCAAGACCGTGGATGGGGTGGATGGGTAGGAGGAGCTGACATTTGCTTCTGACCTGAGAGGCAGGGGTGTGTTGCAGAAAAGCCGACAGTGCTGGAAAGATGCAGCAGGTCCACAGCCCCAAAGGAGCTGTCATATTCAGGGAGGTCACAGAGAAAGAACCAGAGTTAGTGATGCCACAGGGTCAGCAGCATGGCAGCAGTGATGTCAGTATCTGTTTCCATAACCCACCTAACCCTACATGAACACATCTGCCTACAGGGGGCATGTAGGTAGCAGAAATATGTGGAGTGGGTGCAGCCTCTGGCAAATTGGCAAGTGGACATCCTAATGAAATGCATTGCTCACAGTCACCATATTGGAAAGTGGGCCCCACACTGTCAGATCCCCTTCTTATTCAAGAGAAACTAGAAATTAAGACTTCATTAGCAATCATCCCTGTTCAAACCCAGAAAAGATATCATTTATCATGACAACAAAGGCAAAGACTATCCAGAAATAAATTAATGAAAAATGTTAAATGATTCTGATAAATGACTTAAAAAAAGAAAAAAATGATGACTGAATTAACAGTAGAATGCACCATCCTCTTCAGTGGGCAGACTCAAATTTGGGGGACATAGAACATTTTTTCTCCAAAATAAATTTAGTATCTGAATGCAAATTTAGTCAATAATCTCAAATGGATTTAAGAAAAAATTCTGAAAGGTGATCCTAAATTTCTTCCAGAAATATACACAAATATACAAATAAAATAATGAGGAGGGATGTTTGAATTTGTAGTATTAAGGACATTCTTGAAAAGGATAAAATAGGACCAACTGTAGGAGGTATTAATCTATGGTCGTGAAAACAGTATGAATGAAATAGTATACATTTCAAGAATAGACGTGGATATTTAAGAGATTTTAGTAATATTATATAAGTGACACTTAAGATCAGTGGATTCAAGTACTGGTGTAATTAGCTAAATCATTAGAAGTCCTGGTACATTGTCCTCACTTTTGACATTAAAATAAATTCCAGATAATTTTTTACTTAAAAAATAAAACACTAGAAATAACCCAACATGATTTAATCTGTTCAGATAATCAAGCGAGAAGAACTTTCTAAAAAGCTTTTGGAACAAAGACCAACAAGAGCAAAGGCCTAGCAACTAAGCAAGGCCAGAAACGCCCCCTGTAAAACAAAACTGACCCTCGCCCAACCCTCTCTCACGGCACTGTATTGCTCTCTGATACTTTCTATACTTTCTTCTTCCCTTTAAAGTCCAGTTTCTTGGAGAAGTGCCTGGGCTGATGACTCCTCCAGGGCTCAGAGCCCTGCAGCCCCCACGGCCCTAACCGCGGCACTGAGACAGGTGTTGCACTGCCGGTGGCTGTGTGTTTCAAACCAGTGGGCATTTTCAGCTCCTGTTTATTTGATTATCAGGTAGCTTTTGCCATGGACAAATATTTTCCTCTCAGTGGAATGTTTTCCCCCCTTAATTTTTGTTTTACTTAAATAAATTTTAAAAGCCCAGACAGAAAATTTGTGTGCACATATGCACACACACAGGCACACACAGATCTGCTTTTAAAGGCTACCTAAGTATAGTCCTCCTCCGTCTTTTCCTCAGTTTAGACAATTAAAGGTGGGCTTTAGCCCTTGCTTTTTTGCTCCACACACCCCCCCTTTCTCACTATGCTCCTTTTAGTCATTGTTCAAATCCCTCTTAAGCCAGGTTACAGCCTTCTCTGTGTTGCCTCAACTAGTTTTCTCTCAACTTCTCTGCTATTCTTCTTTCTCTTGGTGGACCTCTCTTCTCCCATTTGCCATGTACATGGCCCTTTTCCCCAGGGCCTCATCTTCAGTCCTCCGCCTGGCAGGACTGAATCACCCGCATGGCCTCACCCACAGCTCCTCTGAGCTCCTGACTGGTGAATCCAGCTTAACAATGGACATCAGCCCTCAGATGTCCCATTGACACTTCGCACTCAAAATGCCACACACAGAACCATCTCCTAGAAACCAGCTCCTCCCCTTACACTCCCCCTGCAGATCCGCTCTCCGGATGGGTCACTGGAAAGTTACCTCAGCAGCTCTGTGGCCCGCCGCCCCAGCCTTGCAGTCCCCTCTGCAGCAGTCACCACTTCTGCCGCCCATGTCTCTCTCCTTCTGCCCAGGGCCTCTCTGCAGGCATGTGCCACTTGTTGTCTGGGTTACCTGGGCTGGTCCCCGAAATATCCTTTCCCCCCAAAATATGGGCCTCCCCCCAAAAATACAATCTTCCATTCTGCTGCCAGAATAACCAGATATTCTTCAACATAAACATTATGCAATTCTCTTACTTACAAATATCCCAATATATTCCTGCTTCCTTAAGGATACACTGAAGTCTAAGCACACAAGGCCCATCATGACAGAGGCCTTGTGCACCTGATATTCCCACCTATGGATCCTTTGTTCTAGCCCTACTTGTTGTTCTTCAGTCTGGCCAAGCCGCTTCATGCTGTGTACTCTAATATGTCTCTACCTCTCGGCATGAAGTGTCCACTCCCTCTACCACAAAATAGAGAACTAACTTCCTTTCACCTTTCAAGATTCAGTTCAAATATTTCCAGCTCTAGGAAGTCCAATTTGTGTTCACCTGCTTAGCAATCCATCAACTACTCGCCATGCCTCACCTGGCCTGGGGAGTGCAGACACCAAGTCTTACCTGTCTTGGTCTCCCCAGCAGTTGATACAGTGTTTGGCATAGCAGTGCTCAATATTTGTTGGTTGGATAAATAAATGAATCAGTAAAGAGATGAGAGGTCTACAATCCCCCCCTGTTACTCAGCTGCCATTTTGGAAAGTTAATTCTGCGGCGTTAAGGAAATGTCAGTGCAGGTGGTGGGCAGACAGAACAGAGATGAGGGCGTGGGGGAGACAGGCCTGATCCTGAAGAGCGCAGGAGAGGCGTGGGTGGGATAGCACTGGAGAGAGAGGGAAAGGAGGGGGCGGGTGCAAGGAGATGTTGAAGAACAACTGATATTAAATGCAGTAAATTAAATGGAGAACATAATATATGAAGGGAAGATCAAGTTAACACAGCAAGGGTGGAAAAGGCAGTACCAGAGACAAAGAGCTCTCACTTCATCCCTCACAGCATTTCACTTATGACACCCGCCCTCTGGGAAGGCAGCGTCAAATTCTTGAGAGACTGGTGTTTGTGCTGTGGGTGCTCTAAGTACAAGATGGTATCTTATGGCTTCCAGATTTGAAGACTGATAGATTATTTCTCTTATGTCCCATGTCTGAGTTCTCAGGCAGCAGGATCATTGGCTGGTTGGGGGGGGAGCTATTGTGGTTAACAACTCAGGGTTACTCTAATAATCTCAAAGGACAGTGGGGAATTCACAAAAACAAATAAAAGAGAAATTTCACTTAGAAAAAACCATATGCCATATAGAACCTTGTGGGGACATTGGGGGCAATGTTACCGCCACCTCATCTAACAGTTGTATGTGAGTGTGTTGAAACTACAAGCTCAAGTTACTTAAACACGTATGAGACCCAGGGTCCAGGCTGTGGTGCTCCAGACATGGACGGGAAGATGAAAAGCCTGACTACTGCCTCCGACAAGATCAGTCCAGCCAGGGAGCACAATGGACACGGACACGATCACGCACCATCAAGACAGGAATCAAGTGCAATTCATGCCTAGAAAGGAGAGCAGAAAATCTCTAAAAAGTGGAGGGGTCCCTGCCAAGGCTTGGCAAGAGTCCTTCCAGGCAGAAAAGCAGAGAAAGGTACTTCAGGCGAAGGAGACTAGGGTTGGTGGCTGGGTGCGAGGCCTAACGAGGCACGGGTGGAGGGCTCCAGGGTCATCTGTCAGAAGCTGTTCCCCTTCAGCAGCTAAGAGGCATAACTAAAAAGGCAGGTGGGATGTCATTAATGATCATGGGGAAAACTGGGAGGAGAAAACCGAGGTCAGGAGATTACCACCAAAGGCACTTAATTTTAGAGGAACAAAAAGAATTCAAAAAACACTTGGAAATTCTATCTCCCGTGAATGAAAAGAACACAAAAATAAGTTTCACTCCAGCGTTGAATACAGAAAAACAGACTGCCTACTCTCAGAAATGGATTGAATTTTCTATTTCATTACGGATTATTTAGATAGTGGGAAAATGAATAAATCTGGAAAATCTCTCTAGAATAGCTGTTACTCCATCCCGTTTTGCAGGGTAGGGGGAGGCTGAATTATTGGTATTTTAATGAGACTATAAAGTTCTAAATGTCCTATTAATTTCTCCAAAAGCATACTTTTCCTTTCATTGAACTTTATTTTACTTAAATAGAACAATAACTTTTTTCCAAGGCTTTTTTCGTGTGTGTTAAAATACCAAATGATGTGCTGCCCCCAGATTGTCGTTGTTATTATTAATGCTGATAATAGCCCCAATAAGACATATTTACCATTATGACTCATTTTGGAATAACAGGTCATTGGCTTATAGTCCTTTTGAAAATAAGCAGAATAAACAAGCATAACTTCTACACCAGAGACAGCAGCTACACCCTTAATGGCACCTGGTCACAAAACACAACAAAATAAAAGATGAAACTCAAATCAGACACCAGGCCACAAAGCATAGCTGACTGAAGATGCCACAAGATGAGCTTTCACTCACCGAGGTAACCAGATGCGTTTCCATGTATAATGTATATTTTTAAAGCAGTTATTTTATATATAGAATGTAATTTAGGAAAAAAAAACTCCCTTTATCTGTAGACTTATAAACAGGAATCACAAAGGGGTGCCTTTACAGACATGAACCCGCATGCATAAATGCAAAGCCTATTGATCAAAATCCTTTCCTGTCTCCTAAGCTTAAAAAAAAAAAACTAAATAATTTAAGGCAGTGGTGAGCTGAAAGGGCTCAGAAACAAAACGTGCACATCATCAGCCTTCTAGTAGATAAAAGTGTGCCATGCATAATAGAAAAGTTGACGTTTCCTATGGAAATCTATTTTGAGATGCAAACATTTAAAGGCAACCGAGATCTCAAAACCAAGTTCAACCAAAGAGAAACAGAAGCCAACCAAGCAAATGTGCATAAATGGACAAAGGTATTGGAGAAAGAGGGGATCTGTGTTCAACCGATACTCCAGATCAGCAAACTCATCCTGAATTGAAGCCAGTGATGTGCCATGAGGTCACTCAAGGAACCAGGCAGAAACCATCGGCCAGAAGAAATAGCAACAATGTCAAAGGTAGGTGTGAGATGTGGAAGGGATGACCCTGTGAACCTTGCTGCCATGAGGCAGGATGCTCTTGCGGGCTTTCTGCACAGGCTGGCTGGCTCACATGACTGTTTAGAAGGATATCAGCCAACAGCTGTGCCACACGGGCTACAGCCTGAGCTGAGTCACATCTAATAACAGTTCTGAGTTCATCTTTAGATGACATGACCAGAAGGATCTGAGAATCAATGGTGGAGACGTACCTGAATATTCATTCCATTTCATTCCTTGGCAGTAAATCTTCAGCTTTCTACAACATAAATATTGACAAAGATACACACAGGCACCCTATTTGAAAGCCAGACTGCATAATTGCATCTAATGGAGAAAAGCGGGCTCCGTTTCGGTATGCTAGGTCATTGTTTGCCTTGGTAACCGATGCTTCTGAGACCCAAAACATACTCTAGTATAACCAGCAACACCGAAATCTCCACTGATGACTTGCTCATTTCAAGGTATTCATAAAATAAAAAATAACCCCAGTTTGCCCATGGGATACAGATGGTTGTCCCGTTCCCATCGTGGGGTGGTCTGTTCTGCTCCCGAAACTGTGGTACCATTAGATTCATGACCCAGCTGCCAAACATATCAAATTATAAGGCAGGATATTATTAGACCAAGGTCATTAAAGTATAACTGACATTTCAAGCTGAACACATCATCTTCCCAAGAATTTAATTTCTTGTTTTCAGGATAAATTTCTTTTTATTGCTGCCTCCCTACCCCCAAATACTGTGAAAACTAGTCCTGACCACGTACCTTGGGTTTACCAAAATTGTAACGACTACTACTACTTTATCTCCTACCTCCTTTTCAGGTGGGCATTTTAGCTTTTAGAAGATATCTTCCTTCATGTATCTTTTTCCCCCCATTTCTCTGCTATTATCCACCATGGCCTTTCCAGTCTGAAAATCGTCAGAGAAAATAAGTAAAAGCAAGTTATACCAGGGTCTGTGAGCTGGTAATAAGTGCTGCAGAGGAAAATAAAGGAGGGCGAGGAATGTGTGATAGGGAGGAGTGGGGATGGGGTAGTGACCTTTGATTAAGGCAAAGACGGAGGCAAAGGAGTGTGCAGAGGAGGGGCAGAGGGAACAGTGATCACATGCCTGGAGGTCCCTCACGCTGGGCAGACAGCATGGAGACTGGTGTGGGCCACAGTTAATAGGAAATAAGTGGTGGATTTGGGGGTGGAGCCTAAGAGACTGCAGTGAGAATGTGGGCATTTTTCCATCTGAAGGAATTGCGGAGCCATGCAGGGACACCAAGCAGAAAACTGATACTCTAACGTTGGATCAAACAGGTCCAAGACCCAAATTTAAGCTGAAAAAATCAAGGGCAAAAGAAGTGACATGCTGCCTCAAAGTCAGTGCAGAGCTTGAAAGAAACACAGCTTCGACTTTCAGCCCAGTGCTCTGCCTCCTCCTGGATGCTGTCTTAAAAGTTTATCTTTTTCCTCACTCAGAGGCGTGTGGGCCAACTGAATACTTCCCCTTTTTCAAATGCCAATATTTCCTGAAATGAAATCGGAGTTGTCAGTGAAACAAGGCATGGACCTGAAGCCTACAGAGCTGTTGTCCCTGAAAGCAACAGCTGGCGCGTTGTTTACCCGTGGAGTTCAGCAGAAGAGACAGAGCAACAACAGACAACTTAGCGTCTGGCTGAGCTTCGGCTGACTGCACTGCATGTTTGGATGGATTTCAAATTTGGACAGTAAGGCGGCTTCACACGAAAGGCAGGTGTATACATCATGCATGCCCACACGTCTGTATGCACACACACGGACACACACAGAGTACATGATGTGACTTGTAAAGAGCTGTCCCTGCTAGGTTTCCCACTGCCTCTGATCTCAGCATTAACCTTTCACTGGCCATGCTCCCAGATTTGCTACGAGATTTCTTTGCAATGGAACATGCCCTTCGCTTCACAAACTTTCCACACCCTTTTCAATAACATTAGGGGAAGAGCAGGGAGCTCTGGGAAGTGGTGGGAATATGGACTCGAGATACCCCTGAATCTGAATCCACACTTCATGGCTTATTTCTTATTTAACTTTATTTCATTCCAAATGCAACTGTTGCAGATCTCAGAAGATGATTTACACTCACTGCTATGGCAGAATGTTGCGGTTAGAAGACCCACCACTGGATCCTCTTAATCAACACGTTCTTCCAATAATTCAGATATTACTATATCACAAATGACCATTTCTATATTTTGGTATCTGCTTTTCAGTATAATTATCTTCCTTCTTTATTCTCTAAGTCTTATGATTTTAAAACATTTTTCTGAGAAATGGTCCACAGGCTCTTTACATATGATAAGCTGATAAAGAGATCCTGGAGATCAAAACCACATATAAATCCTGAGATAAACTCAACTCTGTCATACATGGCTAGGTTTAGTCTGCCAATACTTTGTTTAGTAATTTTTGCATCAAACAACAAGGTCCTACTGTATAGCACAGGGAACAGCATTCAATAATTTTTAATAGCCTATACTGAAAAAGAATATGACAAGGAATATGTATATATGTATGTATAACTGAATCACTATGTTGTACACCAAGAATTAACACAATATTGTAAAGCAACTATACTTTCAACAAAAAAAGTTGAAATAAAATTGGGAGATGAAACTTCCACTGCCCAGGCTGCTGTCAGGATGAAACGATTCACAGCAGGCCAGGTAGTAGCATCCACCCTGACACATCAAAGCCCCATGTGGGATCTTCCTTTTGAGCAGCACAGGCTAACCAGCTGTGGTCACCTGTAAATAGGGTTGAAGTCACTTAGACCCTTGGCTTGGGATCACCGTGGCCACAGGTTTGGTGTCACTGCAGCTCCTACGAGAATGACGGGGTCAGCCTGCTGCTGAAGCCGATACCCAGGCTGCAGCCCGGAGCGCTGCAGGCAGGTCTGAGTTCCGGCCGGGGGCACGCAGCTCCACAGCCCCTCGGTGGCCTGCGGTGCGGGTGGCTCTGGGACCGCGCTCATCCATCACCCTCCCTGGCACCCAGACTCGGGAGTCTCCTGGGGGAATTTTTCTCTGCCTCATACTTCCTGTCTCAGCCTCTTGTGGAATCCGGTCCATGCCCCAGGGAAGCAGGGCTTTTACCCCCTGGACCCAAATCCATCACGGTATGGATCCAGGATGAAACTTCCATGTTAACTCACCTGGCGCTCCCTTCTTGTGCTGAACTGCCCTCCCCCGTCGGTGGCATTAGGTCGTAATAGAAGTCCCGACCTGCTTGTCCTTAGCTAAGACTCTGAGCCTCTTGCTCATTCTTCCTGAGTGGAACCACTCATCTGTGGCAGAAAAGCTTGGGCTGTCGTCTACCCATCATTGTCCTCGGTCTTTTGGGATTTCTGTTGGTTTATGGTTCTCGTGCAGGGATATCAATCTGCACATGAGAAGAACCTGTAGGCATTTTAAAAAATACCGACACTGGATCCGCCCCCCTTTCCAGCCAAGGCTGGAAGATTTCTCCATCTAGCAGGGGTTACACAATCATTTGCTTGGGAATTGACCACACATATTGGCATAATCATAGTAAATTGCCCTTTACTCAGTGCTTGCCATGTGGCATTTTCTACTTCATGTTGTCTTTGTACCTTCATTATCACATCTAATCCCTGCATTATAGATTATCACCAATACTGTTGAGGACACTCCCACTTGTTAAACTTGAATACAAGTATCTTTGATTCTCTTAATCTATTTCATTCCTGAGTTTCCTGTTCCTGAATTTAAAGAGTGAATTATGGACACATGTATTTAAGATTCTCTTATTATATGTATCTGACTCATCCTCTAACCAAATCATATCTGGAGAAGAGAGATTTTCTCTTTTAAACATTTGCTTTTTCTTATTATATAGTAGTGCATACACACAGTGGAAAATGTAGAAAACATATAAAGTAAGAAAAATATAGCCATACATTATCTAAACACCAAAGGAGAATGCTATGCTATTTTGGGCATTTAACTATTTTTCTTAATATTTTATCATAAAATTTCCCTAGGGCAAGTTGCTTAACCCTGGAATTGTACTAGCATTTTGTCAAGTACAGAATAACATTCCCACAAATGACCCCAATATAAAAATAATATGTGAGGCTGGGAAGGCCACAGGGCTCTCAGCTTATTCTCTGAGTCCTACAAAAAATGCTATTAATTCACTGATGTCACACATTTGATGACTGTGAGTCACTCACTCAGCTGGCTCGGACTGAGACCTACTTTATACCAGGTGCCGATCCAAGTGCTGGGGAGACCCCAGGGGGATCCTGGATTACGGCATCACTGTCCTTTTCCATTTGCTCCCAGAATCCTACTCAAGAAACCCACATGGAATTGGGGGGGTGGAGGCAGGTGAGTTATGGTGAAATTCATTTCATTATGTTCCTTTAGACATATTTAAATAGCATGAAAATAGTCGCTAAATTTAATAAGTTTTCTTTTCCCTTCCTATGTATTTTTGAGGATGGGTATAGTTTTGGTGCAGCAAGAGTAATTGATAGATCTTTGGTATGTTAGGATTTTATACGAAAAATTAAGAAGGATACTGGCACCTTATACAAAGAGAAGAGGCAGTGAGGAAAACACAAGCCACCCTCGAATTTGGCTAGCATTCAGCATTCCTGGTTTTCAAACAAGGGAAACATAATTCAAAACATATTCCCTAAATATTTTAGCCCATAGCAGAAATTCATGGAGGCAAAGTTCAGTTCACTGGAACCTACAACAATGTGCTTACTTAAGCGAAGGTATAAACAGACCACAGATACTATAATGCATCCTTTTCTTTAAACTAGTTCATGTGAGCAAGTTTCATTTCACATTAATTGCTCAGTAACAATTTAGGGAATATATCCTTCTCCTTGATTGGTAAAAATAGCTCACTGATAACCAGATTCTACAAAATTTATTGTTAAATAATTAACCTATTTCTTTCAGGAAATGCTTTTGAGTAATGTGATTTAAGTATTTCCTCTATCTGATCTATTTCTTTTCACAGAGAAAAATAGTATTATTTGCACTTGAGCTACTTTTACTCCTCTGGAAAAATCTGACTGTGAGATCAGGATAAGAGTTTTCTACTACACAGTAGGGAAAAAAAAAGATTCATTTCACAGCGAAGATCAGAATCTTTTTTTGAGGGGCGTGGTGAGCTGGGGGACAAGGGAAATGCCTTTGTTTAGAGACAGACCCCAGTAATCCATACTGAAGCTGAAAGATGAAGCCCTTGTGAAGAAATGTGGAAGGACACACTGACACCCAAAGATCTTCACTCGGCAAAAAAAGAAAGAAAGAAAGAAAAAATAATTTAACTGCCCTATAAAGAGAATGTACAGAAACTTGGTAAGAAGGGAGAGAGAAGGAAGGTTAGGGAAGGGAGGAGAAACAATGAAAGGGAACTTGGATGCGGTGGGCAGAATAGCAGGTTTCTGGAGCCTACAATGAAGGATGATAAGAAAAAAAGTAAAGTTTAAAAAAAGTAACAAAGTTTAAAATAGTTTAAAAATTAAAAGTGATGTTAAAAAATAAAATTTTTTATAGTGACATGGAAGATTTTAAAATGATGGATGTTTCTTATTTCAAAGTTCAAGTGGATTGAGTTTCTCCTCCATGCTCCAAAAAACAGAAAGGCCTGCTTGTGTAAGTGGTTTTGGGGGACACCACAGAGAGGGGTGAGCTCTGCAGTTAGATTGGCCAGGAGTAGAATGCTGGTGTGGAAGGCAACACAGAAGAGAGATCAAGAGTTTCATGAGAACAGAAACTCAAAGCCAGAAATTATCTTAAAAACGTTAGTGTGGTAGGCAGAAAAATGATCCCCCCACCCAAGATGTCTATGTCCTATTCCCCAGAATATATGAAGAGTTCAGGTTCCCTGGAAAAGGGGGCCTATGTTTGCAGATGCGGTTAAGGTTGCTAACCAGCTGACTCTAAGAGAGATGAGCTGGATTATAGATGTGGGCCCAGTGTAATCACCAGGGTCGTTAAAGGAGGACGAAGGAGCAGAAGAGGAGAGAGAGGAGAGGACATGTGACCACAGGATCAGAGTCAGAGACACATAACCATGCTGACATTTAGAGAGAGAAAAGAGATCACAGGCCAAGAGAAGCTGGTGGCCTCTAGGAGCCAGAAAAGTCAAAGTTACAGGTTCCCCTGAGGCCTTCAGAAACAGCCCTGCCAATACTTTGACTTCAGCAGGCTTCTGAGTTCAAGAACACTTCAAGGTTAAATTTGTGTTGTTTAGTGGAGACTTTTTCTTTTTTCTTCCTACTACCATGACGTTTGGGGATACTTGTTACAATAGCAATAGAAAGCGAATACAGTAAGCTCCTTGAAATGTTCAGAAATTGCAGATAACACTGGACTGTCCACTTTGATGTGGGATTGGGCTTATGTGAAAATCAAAAGGACAGTGTGACCTTTGCTACCATCTGCTTTTCTCATTTTTAGGAAGAGAACAGTAAGTCAAAAACTCTGTAGTTATTATTTTAGACAAGTGTCTCTTAAAACATTATGTAACCCTGTGCCTTAGGAACACAAGAGAGTCTCTGTTCTTAGAAGAACATGGATTCAGAGAGATAGGGTCTTACATCTGAGTACTACAGTGGTCTCTTATCGGCAATGAGAGCTTGGGCAAATCATTTACCCTCTTTAAGCCACAGGATCTTCATTTGCAAAAGGAAGATAAGAATAAGGATTGTTTGGGTGATTAAATTGTACACACACACACATGCACACACACATATATGTACAACATATAATAAAGTGACTAGCATATACTAGGCACTCAACAAATTCCTGTTATGGATTTTTAAATGCATGTATAAAAGGAGGAGAAAGTTGTGGGAACATGTGGGAAAACTTAGTTCACGGCCCCAAAAAGGGCCATCTCTCAAAGGGCTCTGATCAGTCAGTCCCCAGTGATGGGCTAATAAGCAGAAACTATAGCACTTGGGGATTTAAGTTAAACATAAAAAGGAAGGTATTTAAGCATAATTATTAAACAGCAGGTATGTTTACACTGTTGGCTGGATCATCGTATCTGGAGAGCTATAATAAGCAGAGAGTCTCCCCAGTTTTAGAGATGGGCACACAGGAAAATGACGTGGATGGGTGGGCCGTTCTCACCCCAAGATCACATGACTGAGTACTCACGGAAGTAACACCTCTTGTATGTTATTCCTGATGGACTGTCCTCCCATGATTATTGTCAGCTGTGCCATCAGTTCAAGGAAACAGCCACCTGGGTCACACTGGGGTATTAGGAAGAAATCTCATTAAATTTTAGATAGCTCTAACATGAAATAAAGTCATTATTTTATGCCTAAAATATCTAAGGAACAGAGAGTAAAGACACTCTTCATTGGGGAACTAAGAGAAAACATGAAACAGGTTAGAATGTCAGAACACAAAGCTGTATTCACACCTCTTCATTTCTGTATTTTCACAGCCAATACACCAGATCTCCCAGATAAGTCACAAATCTGCCCTTAAATAATGTGATGTAGGAACAAGAGGCATAGTAGTTGACAAACTGGAAGAAGAACACCTTCATGGCTATGTTGTTCCCATAGTCAGTCTGGTCCTTGGGAGCTCTGCAGCTAGAATAAAGGAAAGTTAAGTCTGCAAAACTGTGAACGGCTTTGAGACCCTAATCAAAGCCACGGACACATTAGTTAACACTCTAAATATGTATATATATATATATACACAATTCACACTGTTTTCATTTAAGCTGTTTTGAATTCCTTAACATAGCTACTATGTTGATTCCAAGTGTAAACACTGTTGTAAGAGTTTCTCCCACTATGAACGCAATATCCCACAAGGCAAAAAAAAAAAAAAGTCAGCCATTCCTTAAAATTTATAAGCACAACAGTATCAAATGGGCAAGAGCTGTCCTCTGTCAGGTGTAAGTTGACAGAAAACTACTTTTAAACATCCTGCTAAATGATATTCTCTTGTCTCCCGGAACGGCAGTAAGGTAGGGCTATTGAAGAAAGTAAACAAAACACGGGGCAACTTGCTAGAAGCATTTGGGGAACATAAAACGGGTCATCCTCCTAGTTCAGAATTTGAATTGGTCTTAGTGTTTTCAGAAGATGACCCCTGAACAGATCACTGGGAGAAAGACCCAGCCACATGCAGCGTGTGGGAAGCACTTGGGCCGCTAAGCCGCTGGGTGGGATACAAGCCAGTGAGAAAAAACATTTATTATAGAAGCCACAGCTGATGAGAATGGAGCTACACTAACATGAACAGCATGGGGGGAAGACACACAAAACTGTGATTACCTGTCCTCTCCGTAACGCACAAGCAAATCTGCCACTGGAACCACGACCCTCTTCCACTTATTTGCAATACAAGATTATTTAATTTCAACAATAGGGTACATGATCTAATGTGATTGAAATTATTATTAAGCACTGACCTGTTTACACAGAGCTTGGATATTCTAATGCTTCCTTTGCCCCTTTCACTAATGCAAAGCTGGAGCTAATTCACTTCTCCCATAGGCTAGAGAAAGTACACTTACACTTGAAGTTTTCTAAAGACTGTAATGTACTGGAATTGAAGTGCCTAAAAGGTACAGTCTCTGTTTTGACCTTGTTCTAAAGCTGGTGTAGAAATGACCTAAGCTGCAGGAGGAGCTTACCACAGTCAGTCATCATGATTGCCACTTTCTCATATATGGTGCTCAGGGTCACGATGATGATAAAACTGATGAGGGAAGCAGTGATGGGTGTGGCCCACCTGCACAGTCAGGTACTTCTGGATTGGGTCTCTTCCATTCAGGTTCTTGGGAAGTTTTGCAGAAAATGCTATGAACACTGAAAGTCCGTAGACATTGATCCCAATAACTGAAGCAATGGTCAACAGGACCTGACAACCCAAAAACCCAGCAGCATGAGACTCACTAACGATCGTATTCTTACACAGAAAATTTGCCCCCAACCCACGCTTAAACAGACAACATGCATGGGCTGTAAACCTCACATAAATGTGAGAAGAGATGTAAATCGCACATAAATGCCACAAGAGATGTGAATATCAGGCATGTTAAACTTTAGGGGAGGAAGAATGAAGGATGTCAAAAAGAATGAGCACATCCACTAATGTAACATGCTGACAGCAGGAGGAGTTGTGTGCAGGGCATAGGGAATATATGGGAACTCCACTTTCTGTGAATTTTTCTGTAAACCTAAAACTGCACTAAAGAAGGAAGCCTGTTAAGTATATCTTTAAATGGGTGAAAATGGAGTAACTGGTGGCATGTTCTCTTGGAGACAAGTCTGTGATAGCAGAACCAATGAAAATAGCCCTTCTATGTCTATAGAATTACTTAAAATATGAACTAGTTGTAACCCATGAAGGGGATACGCTTCCTTTCAAGGGAGAACCTATCACTGATTCAGGGGCCAGCAGGTAGTAGATGTTGTCTTCATTCTGAATAGGACCAGTGAAGCTGTGGACATGCCATGAGGGAAATAGTGGAAGTGACATCAGATCTCTGCTAATGGAAGCTTCACATGTTTTTCATACTCCTTGAGATCTTAAAATGGCAGGTATTCATACTCCCTGCATTTGCACAAGATTCACGTCCCTGATCCATTGTAGTTCTGACTGTGTGGACCCAAGGGCAGTGGGGGTGTCTGAAGCATAATTTGCACGTGGCTGATAGGGTTTCCGCTCCTCACTAGGCAGGTTTTTTCCTGGCCACTGAAAAATGCACATTAAAGATCCCATTTTTAAACTGTTTTCCTTCCATCTAGCTTCTTGGTCATTGTCCAGAAGCATGTACTCAGTGTCCCTGGCTGCTCCTGCTGGCTGCCTCAGAGAGAAAGCTACAACGAATGTGAATTTCAAGACTAAGTGAACCACATCATGTTATTTACAGTAACAGCGGGCGGCTGGCTTGCACCTGCAGGGGAGAGCAGAGGGGGTGTTTACAAGCCCCTCCTGGAGCCACACTCCTGCATCTGGATCCCAGCTCCGATGCTAGCTGTCGGGCCTTGTGCAAATTTCTTAACCTCTAGGGGCTTAAATCTCCTCACCCACATAATGGGGGGATAATAATAAGAATTTATAGGACTATTGTGATGAGTCAATTGTTTACTAATTGTGAAAACAATTAGAACATTAACCACAGGCATGTGAAAATCTCTACCTATGTATTAGCACTGAATATGGTGACCAAAGCCTTAAAAAGTTGTTTTTCTTAGTTTTTAAGCCATCAGTTTGTAGAGAAAGCATTTTATTTCCTCCTCTACACTCTTTCATCATCCTTTTCTTCACAGTTAAGGCTTCATGCTTGTGAAAGGAATAACTTTTTGGTGTGTGTGTGATTAAATGTGAAAATTAGTTAAGGCTGAGAAAAGTGTATTATAGAAGGTATATTAAGCTTTGCTCTCTTGTACAGCACATATAGGCCATTTAAAAAGTATGAATTTTTAAAAAGTCTGCATAATACTTTTTTAATTATGTATTAAGTAATCATAATAGTTAAGATTTTTAAATGCTTACTATTGCTTCAGAACACATCTATTTTTCTAAATCCTCACAATCACCTTGTGGGGAAGGTAATATTATATCTCTTTTACAGATGAGGAAATAGAACCACGTGAAGATGATGCAATTTGCCCCAAATGAAGCAACTATTAAGTGAAAGAACTGAAATACTCAAAGAGCCCAAAGACACACTAACTGTATAGCACTGTCTCCTACATGGTCTGCGGAATCAATTCTAATTCATTTCAGAACTTTTACAAACTTGACACATTTCCATTTTCCTTCCAAGCACTTAATGGGTTCAATATTTCTTAAGAAACAGGAAAGCTTTCCATTCTCCTTCCTCAAGTTTCTTCCTACTTATCATCTTTTCTGATCATAATTTTAATATTTGCTCATTAAAGAAAATTTGAAAGTACTCAGTGGTGGACAGGACTACTGTCCTGGATCTGTCCCCAGTCTTAGAAGAGGACCCAGATTTAGCTTTAGGATAAATAACCTCCCTTCTGTTTTCAGTCCTGTGATTTAAGCTCGATTGACCCTCTCTTTCTGAAGTACCAGAGGTAGATCTCAGTTGGCTAAAGGCTAATAATACCCCTCATTCTATTGGCCTCACACATGATTTAAGAATTGGCAAATAACCCATTAAGAGCCACTATTATGTGAGGAGATACGTGCTGGTGCCCATGTGAATGATAAGCTTCCCCTATCAAGAAAGGAAGCTGCCAAAAGAGACCTCTCTTGGTTTGGATGGATGATCTGGGATGCTGAGTGCCTAGAAGCAGCATGCTGAGACATCCTTGGACACAGAATAAAGATAGGACAAAAGTAGCCCTTGACATCATCTGGGCTACAGTAGCTCCCCTTGACTGAAGCCAGACCTCAGACCTGAGGTTTTCATTTACAGGAACCAACAAATCCCATGCATCCCCATTTTTTGGTTGTTGTTTAAGCACATTGGAGATTGATTTTGTCATATACAATCAAAAGACTCCAACTCTGAAAATGAATAAAAAATAAAATAAGAAAAATGCTTCTACCTGTTGACATAATCCCTTCAGAACTGTGCATTGTTTGTATATTACAAATCACTTTATATATTAATTTTATTCTCAAGCTTATCATAAGCATAACACTTTGACTTGTCATAAAATATTTTCCTGGACACACCATTTCATGGCTGCATAATATTCTACTATGTGAAGAGTTGGAAGAATATTTTGGCTGAGATTTTATATATATATACATAAAAAAGTATGTCTGTGACTTGCATCCATACTGACTTTTCCCTGCCATTTTGAAATAATTCCTGATTAAAAGTTTTTCAAAGTAGAATTAGTGGATTAAAGCATATGAATATTTTTGACTCTTGATATGAAATGCCAGACTGCTTTCTAAGAAGGCTGGAAGAGTACACCAGAAATTAACACAGCATTGTAAATCAACCATACTTCACAAAAAATGTCCAGTAACCTAGGCTTGGGATTGGTGATCACTGGCACTTCATCCTCATAAACAGAGCTGTGTCAGTTGAGAGGTGGAAAATTATTTCATTCTAACGTGAAATGACTGAATTACCATTGGAGTGTGACATCTGTTTTTTCCTTTGTGAAGGTGTGTTCATCTTTTCTGCCTTCTACGCTCCTGAGATTTTTGGATGTTACCTTTGAAGTGATCTGAACTCTCTATGTATTGATGGAATTAGTCCCTTGTCGGATTTGTAAACAAATAACATCCTCTGGTGTTTTGTTTAAAATTAGGATGCTTCTGATGCATGGAAATCTGTATATATTTTCCTCTGAAACTTACTGCTCATCTAGAGGTTGTATATTCATCCATATTTATTTCTAGTTTTTTTCTAATTGTGTTACTTTTTTAAATCTTTCTGGAATTTATCCCAATATATGGTTCACTGTATGATTTCAATCTTTTCTTTTCTCCCCAAGTAGCTAAC
Source organism: Vicugna pacos (assembly GCF_048564905.1). Lineage (NCBI taxonomy): Eukaryota > Metazoa > Chordata > Mammalia > Artiodactyla > Camelidae > Vicugna > Vicugna pacos. The sequence goes on along the minus strand of NC_133008.1, from coordinate 4,135,100 downwards.
GTGTTCCATTTACTGAATAACCTTTATTTCTCTCCATATTTGTAATGCCTTCCATTTCTTATATTAATTTATTATTGATATGAGAGTCCATATCTGGACTTCCTGTCTATTTTCTACTCTGGCTATTCTTGAACTTGCAAACCTCTCATTATCTTATTTATTATTATATTACTAATATTATTTTATTCACAATAAACCCCAAATCAATTTTATAACTTCTAATACTTTGGAGATACGATCTTTTAATCTAGAATCATGTGATTGAAGCATCTTTTATATCTTTCAGTAGATTTAACTTTTATTTATTTGATAGTTCCTACTATCCTTTTGTTAGGTTATTCTTAGACATGTTACCTTGGCTGTTACTTTTGGAAAATTTTAGGATTCTTCATGCCTCCATCTGGTCTCTTAATCAAACCCTGGAGAATCCTAAACCACTGATCTGATTTGAATAAATGAGGTGAAAAGAATTGGGGGAAGCACTGTGAGCAGAAGAGACTGTGGAACCTCCAGAGTGGCACCCTGGGTTGGCTCAGATGTTTTCTGGAAAAAGTTTTCTCTATGAGACTACATATTTCCCAGCTTGACTTTCAGTTTTCTCAGCATTTCACATTATATTTTAAAAAGTCTGTGGCAGGTTCTTACCCAGAAAAAGAGCACTTGCACAAATGGTTATATGTATACATTTTCCCCAGGTGGTAAAAGGAACACGCTCTTCTTCCTAATTAAACAACAGGTTTAGTCAATCAAGGGATTACACCAATGAAATGATTTTTCTCCTAACAGGTCACTAAATCTTACACATAATTTAAAAAAAATAATAATTTTCAGACATAGTCTCCTTATTTGTTGCTGAATGGGTTTTTTTCCTTTTTAGTTTTTTTTTCTTTTCTGTTAACGATGTCAAGCATACAACAAAATAAGTATAGTGTCCATTTTAATACTATTTTTTGAAAATACACATGTGAACAGCAAACTGTTTCCCTGCCATGGTCTGAGCTTAGGGGTCTGGGTACCTGACGAGGCCAAGGTGTAAAGCTCTACTCCTGAGCTTGTCTTGGATTTCAGAAGTGACGGTAGTGACAGCTGAGAGTCCGTGCAGGACAGAACGTTTCACAGGTGTCTGCAGCTAACTGGTCTCCACTGTGTGTTTCTTCGTTGAGCTTTATGTATTAATTATCTATAACTATGAACTATTAGAGTTTCCATTTTAGAGTTTATATTTAGATTTTTTCTTTAGAGATGATATCAGTAAGACTCAAGATTTACCTGGATTATAAAAGCAGATATAGTATAATAATAGCTGTCACTAAGCACATGGCCCTTCCTCTGTGCCAGGAATTCTTCCAAGTAGATTCTGTACATTAATTCGACCCGTCCTTACCACAGTCATGAGGAATCAACTCTCTTATTCTTATTTTATAAGAAACTACAGCACAGAGAATTTAAGTTGTCCAAGATCACTCAGGAAGCAAGCTGCTGTGTTCAAATATGGATTTCGGCAACTTCATTCCCAAGGTCTCACTACCACAACGCTGGCCTCTCTGAACAATGGAACATGCATTCGCAATAAAAGTTAAACGCTTCAATTAAAAAACTAAAAAACAAATTAAACAATTTTAAATAAGGAAGAACGATAAAGTGAAATGTGTCTTCATTTTCAATTTTTCAACAAGAATGTTCCAATGAAAATTTACACTTATTAGTTGGCAATTTTAAATTTAAAATTGTCAGTTTAAGTGACCAAAAACTTTTCTTCAGTATTTTTTGTATGCTGCCAATATGATACGCTTTTGTTTCTCAGGACTCAAAAACATTATGAACATCTAATTTTGTCTAAGTTTCAGCTTTCATCTCTGAATGTACAGTCTTTCACCAACATACGCTTTGACCCCCATCTTCAGTTGTAAACAATGGGAACTATTCATAATGGGGATTATTACAAGCTTATTACATTGTAAAAGACAAATGTCACTTTCTACTGGTAGCTGAACCACATTTTTTTTCCATTTATAAAAAGAGGAATTTGACCTGCTTCCTCCAGACGTTTTCAGTGCAAAAATTCTGTAGATCAGATTCAATTTATAAAATCTATAGTTGGAGATATTTTAGATGCTCCTAGTAAAAGCATTTTCTTTCCAAGAATAATTCATGCTCACAACCTACTTTCCTGCTGCTGCTGACTGCAAGCACCATCAGCTCTAAATTATCTCAGCTGATGGAAAGAAGCAATAATACAAATGACTCAAAAATTATCTTTTCATAGCTCTGAAATGTTGATACAAAGATACAGAGTTTTATTTTTTTACTTTTGCTACAGGAGTGGCAGCAATAAATTTACATTTCCAATTATGTAAAATGCCTAGCTCAAACACTGCTCAAATACTGATGGCACCTCAACAAATGTTTCCCTGCTTCTTCTACACTTTCTCTGACTTTAGGATGAGAGCCATGCTGCTTTGTGCACATCCCAACCGGAAAGGGGAGCAGTGAGCGGGGCTTAGTTCAAGACAAAGGGGCACCTAGTCTACGATGATAAGGAGGCCGCAATAATGAAGGCACATGTGAAAAAATGGGAGTCAACTATAAAAACCAATGTGTCTTTCCTTCTACATCCATGTAATAGCGGCCAATTTTTTTTTGGATTTTTTTATTAATGTTATGAAAGGATACAAATCAATGCCTCTTTTCTTATACACTTATACCAGACTTTTTTTCTTTTTTCCATTTTTACTGTTATTGTGAAGGAAGGACCACACGTCTCTTCTGTGTCCACCATTCCAGGCAGTGCTCCTTCACCTTGACTGCACATTAGAATAACCAGAGGAGCTTTAAAAACTTCCTTATGCCAGAATGCACACCAGGCTACTAAGGACCATCAGAGTTTGCAGTGATGGAATCCAGGCACCAACATTTTTTAAGTTCCCCTGGTGATTCCAACATGCAGCCAATGCTGACAAGTCCAGAAGTAAACAGACTAAAGTGCATCAAAACAGCGCCCGTTTTTCCTGGGTAATCTCATCTATCTCCACGTGGGGACACCGCGCCTCCTATTCTGGCCGGACTTGTTCTTCCTGCTCAACCGTGTCCCATTCGTACTCAAGTTCTGCCTGGAGCCGCTTCCAGAACTCCAGAAGTAAGGTGACTAACAGAGAGAGAGAACAGTAGATGTGGATCTTCAGTGATGACTGATGTTTCAGAAATCTGTACTTAATATTTATTACCCTTAAAACTTTGGTAAATGGTTAATAAACTCAAATTTTATTTATAGACGATACTAAAGAGAAACATGAGTTAATGCCTTTTTTAAGAAAAAAGGAAATGTAGATAATTTATTGAACTTTTGGAAACAGACTATCTAGCTCTCTAGCTCAGGGGAAAGGTATTAACGTGATGCTCAGAGGCAGGTGACTGTGTCTCACACTAAAGTACCTGCTACCAGCACATTATGCCCACTAAAAACACAAATATTGGGGGAAGGATGGGTATAGCTCAGTGGTACAGCACGTGCTTAGCATGTACAAGGTCCTGGGTTCAAGCACCAGTACCTCCATTAAAAAAGAAAGTTAAAAAATAAGCACAAGTAACTGTCATGATTTAAAAGCAGTGCACGGTCCACCGTCCAAGTCTTCTCCTCACATCCCTCTTTCTCTTCTGTCCGAAGGGCCTGAGGGTGGGGAAGGGGATGAGAATGCTTTAGTAGCCCCTGCATTTCTATTTTCCACCACCCCAGTCACACAAAATTAAAATAATATTCTTAAATATGGAAAAATGCCATTTTCCTCAATCTTCGGTAGAGAAATTTTTAGAATTCATCATTCTGTTTTAAGACTCGTAACTTCAAATAGTAGACAAAAACAACATGACATGTTAATTGAAAATGTGGCTTCAGGGTAAATCCCCTAAGCCCTTCTTCCAACCAGACTGTTACCCCTAGGCCCCAACTCTAGAGAGATTCCAGAATAACCACTGTTCCCTCCACCATTATACCTGAGTCTCTACCACGCTCTCAGAATAAAGGGAAAAAAGGCACAGTTCCTGCTTCCAGGAACTCCTAGGTGCACAGGAGTCACCGTGAAATGATGGCTGAGAAGGCGTGTTAAGAGGGCTTGGATAACAGTCAGCAGAGGGTGCTCAGGGCAGAGAGATGGAACTGTAGCCAAGGCTCTCCCAGAGGAGGGAACCACTGTGCTGAGTTCTGAGATGCCCTAGAAATGATCAGGTGAAGGTATAATGTTAAGGCCATTTCTCCCTGGGGAGCTGTGCATGCAAAGGAGGGAGGCCAAAGAGAGCCAGGTCCCTTCCAGGAACTGCAAATAGTCTAGAAGTGAGCACAGGGTGTGGGAGGCACTTGAGGCAACCAGGTGGAGAGATCACAGGTGCACATCACACAGGATTCTGTGTGCCTCCAAGGTAGAGGTGACATACAAAGTGATCTAGAAAGAGACAAGATAGAGGCAGAGAGACATATTGGCAGGTTCTTGTGAAGGCCTGCTGAGGCCCCGCCAGGAGGAGAGAGGAGAAAACATTTCAGCAGGTGGACAGATTGGCCACAGGTGTGATGGAAGTGCAGGAAGAGATCAAAGATGCCAGCCAGCTTTCTGGCTTTGGCAGTGTCCTAAATTATAGTGCCATTCCCTGAAATAAAAAGGGCAGGAAGAGGGGTAAGTCATGAGAGGATACAGCTGATTCAGTTCTGGCTGGGTGCCTGTGGGCTCCAGGAGAGATGTCCAGTAGGCAAATAAAAGTCTAGAAATCGTGAGGAAGTTCTAGGCTGAGCCAAGTAGTTTTCCTGTTTCAAGAGGCTAATGGGTGTGAGTGGACAAGCTCAAGAGAAGAGGTGTAGAGGGGTAGCTCTCACCCTCCTGCACATGGGAAGCATCTGGGAGCCTTTAAAATATAGTGCGCCCCAGCCTGGAGTGGGGTCTTTGTACTCTTTATTGTTTTTTAAATACTTCTTTCCTTTTTTGGGGGGTATTTAGCTTTATTTATTTTAATGGAGGTACTGGGAATGGAACCCATGACCTCTTGCATGCTAAGCACGTGCTCTACTACTGAGCCGTACCATCCCCACCTTTTTTGTTTTTAGGCATTAGCTCTACTGATCAGTAAGGGCTGAGAATCAACCTGTAGAGAGCAGAGAGCCTTGTGGGTAGAGATCAAGGAGAAGCTGCCCAGAGCCCCGCAGACCCCACCAGGGGCAGCCGGAGACGCAGGGAGCCTGGGACGGGCTGTGAGGAACGTGAACCCAACACTCCCCAATGGCGAAGACGACAAACATGTTTCAAGCACCCACTTCCCAGCAGTGTTTGTTCTGACTTTACTAGTTTTCCAGTAATACTGTGTGAGAATAGAAATAACCTGGACACAGGGATCAAATTCAAATGCTGGTTCTGACCATTCTTAGCTGCGTGATTACTGATTAAAAGGTTACCCGTCTGCCACGTGTAAAATGGGGGAAATAGAACCGTGCTTGTGGGCTGCTGTGAGCGTAATGCAATGACACCTATAAAGGCCCTCCTGACTCTCAGACGTAATTGCTACTATTGTCCTCATTTGGGACACCAAGAAACAGAGGTGCAGATAGCTTCAAACATTTGCCCAAGATGAGGGTTAGGGTCAGGATTCAAGCCAAAGACTTCGTGGATACACAACCCAGGATCTTACGAGCAACACGGCACTGCCCAGCCTCCCTGCTGCAAAACCTGCCTCCCTTTGTCTCAGTTCCATGGCGCCTGCGCTGCACAGATGTCCTCACTGCCTGCCTGCCGGCCCGGTGTCTGACCCTGGCACTCCTCCCTCCGACCCACGCAGCGCTTCCTTGGGCACACCATCCCCCACGAGGCCATTGCTGTGGCTACTCGGATGTTTACACGGAAACGCAGGTGGCAGCCCAGCTTTTTGCTATAGCTGCTGCTGTCAGTGGAGGCAAAGAGCTCACAGTTGGTGGAGGAGGCCACTTCTGGTCTCCTCCTTGGCTGGAGAGCTGGATGGAATCTAGTTTCCCTCTGCAACTTAGACATCCTGCATGAGAGCTATGTAAGGCCTTCTGGCCTCTTAACATAGAAATGATACCCCCGCAATCGTACTTAACATTGTAACCTCCTGGCCCCACCAGGGAGCAGAGGCCATGGCCTGTTGTCCACCAAGTTTTGTTTCCTTGCACGACAGCTACAATGGGGTGAGTTAACACCGGATCAGAAAATCTACAAAGCCCTCGTGTACAATTTCCTGACACTTGCAGGTCACCCAAATACCACAGATCCTCCAAGTAAACAACTAGTAAGAGGAACTGAGATGGTTCGTCTGTCAGACCCCTGATGGCAGGACTGATTTGGCCTCTCCTGCTCTCAGGATGATCTGTTCTCCTTCTGTGTGCCCTTCCCTGAGGGAAAGAGACTGTTCTTTGTTTATGGGCTAGGGAGTATTTGTGGCTCTCTGACCAGAATCTTCAAAATAGAGTTCTTGGTGAGAGTGGAAGCATTGCACCCACGTCTCATGAGCACAGCTACCCAACAGTCTCATCAAGCCAAGACTGTGGCCAAAACCATGGGTCCATGCTGTTGAGTGTTGGGTCTGGAGAGCAATGCCTCCACCACTGAGAAGCTGCCGCACCACTTGCTCCCTTGCCCCCATCCAGGGGGAGGTGACGCATCCATGGGATGAAAGCCTTGAGGGCACTTGGTGACTGTGGACCAAGCTGTGACTGCCTGGTCCTGTCCGCCATGTGACCCATGTTAGCCTCACATGCAGAAAATCCCTAAAGAGACCCCTGCTTGAATGAATGGGTCACCTATAAGCCAACTGTCCTCGGGCCGCCTAAGAAGCAACACAGTGTACACAGTGAGCCACCCACTCAGTGATATCCCCAAGGCTCACAGCTCCCTAATGTGACACCAGGTAATCCCAGCAAACAGACGGCCCTTACTTTATAATTGACAAGAATTCTACTGCCAACAGTGCCTTCCACCTTCCACTTATGAAGTTTTTTCCTCTCTATTCCCTGCTCTGCAATTGTGCAATCAGTCCAGAGCTCCTTCATGAGACAGGAGGGAAGGGGGCAGGGCACAGCCATTAAAAGGGTGGCAGAGCCATTAGCACCGAGACGGTGGAAAAGTCAACTCCCAGTAGATCTTGAGCTTCAATACACACTCACCGAAATACCGCTGGATGCTAAATGGCACTCACACAGGTTCCAGGACAGGTTCAAGTCTGACCATAAAAGGTCAAAGGATGAGTAGTGGCCCAATTTCTGGGAATCCCAACACCTTCCACAAAGCGGTTGGAATATTCCTCCCACTTATTAGCATATGAAGATACTGAGTGCATAAAAACTAACAACCCCACACCTCATGGCTGCTCTCTCTGCTGAGGGAGACAGCCCACACTCTGTCTGTGGAGTGTGTATCTACTTTTACTTTAAACTGGAGCACCCAAACCCCACGCCTCATGGCCTTTCTCTTGCCTTCTGAAACCGCCCACTCTGTCTGTGGAGTATATATCTCTCTGAATAAATCTACATTTACTGAACTCTGGCTCTCTTGAATTCGTTCCTGGGCAAACCAAGGACCCACACTTGGCGAGGTACATCCCAGGGACCCAAGTAAGACCTGGGATACGGCCCGTCCTCTCCCCCATATTTTCCTGTATCATACATTCCTTCCCAAAAGATCTCACCTTGTGCACTCCAAAATAGACAACACTCATGTGTCCTGACCTGGATCTGCTTCTGCATGTATCATTTTTTATGTCCACTAGAATGTCACCTTCATGAGGACAGGGATTTGGTTCTGTTCACAACGGAAGCACCAGCACATAACAGGTGCTGGAGAAGTGTTAGCTGAATGAATGAGCTGTGGGAAGTCCTGGGATTTCCACCTGGAACTCCTAGCCAGTTGGGCCCCAGCTGACCCCAGTTGCTCCCTGCTACTCATGGCTGACCTCTTGCCACCACTCTCTGCTCTGCCATCACCTGAGCCGGGATGAGCTGAGATGATCACACACCCCGGAGAGCATGGCGGATGGTTCATGAGGTTGCAACACATTCGCCCTCTGACTGCCAGGGGTTACTTAGGATGGAAAAACTGAAGGCAGCACCATGTGCACCGCCCTACCCCACAACTCACTTGAAGCACCAGGACTGCACACAGGGGAAACGCTGGCCCTTTCCAACCTAAGGAGAGGAACTATGGGTGAGAAGAGGGCCTCTGTCAACTAACAGTCTCTTCACAAGCCCAGTCTTAGAAAAGCTCTTTAAAAACACTTCTGGTATCTTCCTTCTGTTTCTGTAATCCCGCTAAATTTTGTCATTTTAATCTACGCATCAAAAATACAGATGTTTTTGAAATCTCTATTGATTTTCAATGAAGAAAATCCTCAATTTCCTTCTCTGCTAAGAAAATTACTGCACTTTATATAAAAAAAAAAGCAGCTTCCTTTCATGAGTTTCTATCTTCAAACACCTAATTTCACAAGAATCAGTGAAGCAGAACATGAAAATCACACTGTGCTTTATCACCTACAGGTGGGCAGGGATGAAATGAATGAGTACTGATCTCATGAGATGGGAAGGCTGGGGCTCTTATTCCAGCTACAGATGGAAGGGTCCATATCTGTGTGGGTGAGGAAGGACCAAGGACGAGAAACCAACATTTTCGTACCCATTTCTCTTTTTCAGAGTCCCAGACAAAACACTGTGATTTTATCAACAAAACAAGAACATCTGCACCCTTCTAAAAGCACCCCCACAACTTTACTACTACACACGACACTCTGTCACTGACCGAAAGGCTGATGACAGCCAAGAAATTTGCAGGGATCTTATTCTGTACTCATCCCTTTTTGTCTTTGGGACCTCAGGAAATTTGCCTCCTCTCCCTGAGTGTCATTTTCCTCAACCTTCAAATGGGAGTGTAACAGTCATTCATTTGCTCAGTGTCTATTTGACAACAGGAGACGGCTTATGAAAACAACAACAAAAAAAGCAAAACAGCAATTCTGATCTGTGCTGTCTTCCTCCTCCTCCCTGAACATGAACTTACAGGGTAAAATGGCATCTTTCACTAAACCCCGAACTTAAGGAGCAGTTCTGATAAGGAAGTCACAGAACTGCCGTGTAACTGAGAAATGACCTGGTGAAAAAGAATGAGTTACCAGCAAATCCTCAAAACACGTAAGGGTGCAAACCCTGGGAGCTACAGGCATGGGTGAGAGTTCCTTAGTTCCCCATTTCACAACGCCGAGAATTTTTCAGGGTCCATGAAAGACACAGCCCAGTACAACCACGCCATGTTTTGGAGTACACCGAGGCCACATCGCTGCTGACATGCACTTCTGTGTGTCCCAGAGCAAGAGCCCTGGGCGGGGGTCACTGTGTTTGAGGCTGAACAAGAACTTCCTGTTCTGTCTCTTTTGCTCTCTCTCTTCCTGCAATAAAACAACAAGGACTATGGTGGGGAGCACTGCACCCACATTCTCTGGCAAACCACACACTAGGCAGCTCTAGATGATCTGAGAGAGGACCCTTCAATGAACATATATACACCAAAGTCAGGCAGAAGGCTGCCTGTGACCTTGGGAATCCAAACCATCTTGTCCTGTTAATCAGCATATTACACATCTAAAGAACGTGTGCACCAGATGAAGACAATGCCTTAGACAGCATTGGCGGTTATGTCCAGCAGTGTCAAAGGACAAGTCATGCTCTGGTAGATGGGAGCATTTTGGTTGCTTTAAGTTTGCTACTGAAAGGCTGGTACATTTCATTGGGCCTTGAAACTCCAGACCTCTTTACTCACAAAGGCAGACAAGTTAGGTGAGCCAGCTCAGCCTTTATTCCAACTTCCTAACCAAAAGGCTATGAGGTTGAAAATATATTTCTCAGACTCTTCTGCAGCAAGGGCTCCAGATGTGGCTTCAAAAATGCTCATCAGAGATTGAGATATGCAAATATTAACTACTATATATAAAAATAGCTAAAATAACTAAATTTCTTCTGTATAGCACAGGGAACTATACTTAATATCTTGTAATAACCTTTAATGAAAAAGAATATGAAAAGGAATTCATACATATGAATGTGTATATGAATGACTGGAACATTGGGCTGTGCATCAGAAATTGACACATTGTAACTGACTATACTTCAATTAAAAAAATACATATAAATATAATGCCCATCAGCAGCATCTGAGTGTCACTGAAAGCAGAAAGCCAGATGAATGGAGGCAGAGGTGGTTGGAGGAACTACGTTATTTTGCTGGGGTAGATGCAGCCGGCATGTCAGAGATCTAGAAGGAATGCTCGCAATAGCCACTAACTGATCTGCAAGTGAGTTAGGGTAACAGCTTCCTGAAATCCTCCCCACCCGTCCTGATGAGTCAGGTGTCTGGCGTTTCTCTGGAAATCACTAGGCGCAGTCTGGAACTCAAAGGTAAAAATTAGAAACTGCAGTCAGGCAGCAAAGGGCCTGGCAGGATGCGTTGGACAAAAGTAGGTCAGAATCAACAAGGAATGGGGAGGGGATAGAACGTGTGCTGAGGACCCTGACTTCAGGGGTGGATTGTCTGTGTTGAGGACTCTGAGTCAGTATGAGTAGATGGATTGGTGTGGACTAAAATGGTGGCCATTTTTCAGATAAGTGTGTGATTTGGACTATATTTATTAGAGGAGGGTTTTTCCCCTTCAACATTGATCATTTCTAGGGAGCAGAAAAATATTCTGCCACACAACATCTAAGTGCAAAGGAGATGCTACGGGATGATGGTAGTATCAAAAATTTCAGTTCTGCAGTTCCAAGATTTCCTTAATGAGGTTAACAGCAGTTGATACTTAAAATAAAATAAGGTACTTATAATAAAGACACCATCATATGTATATATCCTTAAAGATATACATATGGTGCTATAAGTGGGCCTGAAATGTGTTCTGCATTCTAAAATCCGATGAAATAAAATCAGTAGCTCAATATGCCTGTCGGCTCAATAAACATGATGTAGCTAATGATCACAGAAAGCAAGATCAGCTAGGAAATTTCAGATTTGTCTTTTCCAGTGTCAAAGTTAATATTTTTTGCTTTACTTAAAAGCATTTTTTTAATTACGGCTGTCAGCATCCTTTGGTATATGGGGTTCAGTAGATGTGTTCAGATGTTCTAGACAGTGAATCAGAGCAAAGACTGAGGTTTAGACAGTAGTTAAATGTCTCACCTGTGTGATCACCATCCACATATTGCTATACTGAAAATTCTTAAAAGTGAGATCTTCATTAAAGCAACGAAAAGAGAGGGAAAAAAATAGCCACAGAGTAGTGGAAGTTTTGTAACGTGTAAAAATGACAAAGGGCTATTCATGAGCATATTTTTAAAAACCCCTACCCTTTAATAAGAAAAACAACAAATTGACAACAGGTTGCACACTGCTCCCTGTAGGAGAATCCATGCAGATGGACTCATGTGAATGGGGTTGGAGCTGTAGAATTAGTTAGTCTTGCAAGAAACTCAGTTAAAAACAAATGCAATTGGGATACACGTCTAGAATATCTGAGTAAACATCTTGCAAAACTTACTCCTCTATGAAGCAATGACAATGGCAAAATTTGTCAAAATTAACCTCTGCAGAACTCTGGAAATTAAACCAAGGCTTCCAGCAATACGGGGAGTCTTTATTTGAGAAAAAAAAAAAACCAGCAAAATCTTCATAAAGATAGTGAGTTATGTTGCATTGTAACTTGATCTACCCCATTCCTGTATCCTCACCTAAATGTTGGACTTTAAAAGCAGTAGTCTCACAATCAAGGTAGGGGCAGAAGTGATTTAAAGTTACCCAAAAATTCCGCCCCCAGAGAGCTGTCACTATGTGACCTGTCACAAACTCATGCTGTGCAAACAGCCCGTCCCCAGGGTGTGTGTGGGAAACAATCAGCAGTGAGTATCTAACATTACAACCGCCTGAGGCAGTGGTACCAGCAGAGGCTACCTAGGTGCTGACTAGGAAACTAAGAAGGCAAAATTGAGTAATGAGACGTTCTGGGGGTGGAGGTAGGGTTAAAAATGTCCAAAAAAATTCTGAGAATTGTAGAAGGCAATATACATGTGTGGCACATGGTAAGGAAAGATCTGAGAAAATCCTAAGCCTTCAACTTTGACTGAACTTGAGGTTCTGCATAAGCAAGAACTAAAGGCTACGGAAGAGCTGCAGACTGCCTGCCGGTGCTGAGGGCATCCCTCAGCACGCAGACACACAGCCACCTGGCAACAGCTCAAACGATTGGCTCCAGGCATTGAAAGAAATCACTGTCCAATCATTATTACAGTGATGGCAACTAGGCTTTCTGCACACACACACTGATCTCATGGTCATGCATGATAAAGAATACAGACTTTACAGAATTTGTTCAGGAAAGTAACTAAATAAATAGCAGCAGCAGCAATGACAATGAAAGCAACGATAAACCCTGGAGATGAGGAAAATCAGGCTTTCAGATCTGCCACATTGTAATATTTTAAATGTCCAGTTTTCAACAGAAAATTAGAAGATGTACAAAGAAACAGAAAAGTTTGCCCATAACAGAAGGGGAAAAAGTAGTCAATAGAAACTCCCTGAGGAAGCCCAGACACTGGACTTACTAGACAAAGACATAAATAAGCAATTACACATATGTTCAAAATACTAATAGAAACCATGCCTAAAGGATTAAATTATGTGCACATCTCATTGTACAGAGAATATCAATAAATAAAATTTATAATAAAAACCAACTAGAAATTCAAGAGATACAAATATAATGACTAAAATAAAAACTTCAATAAGAGGTTTCTCTGTAGATATGAACTTGTTGAAGAAAAAGTCAGTTAAATTAAAACTACTGAGATTATCCAGTCTGTGGAACAGAAAGAAAAAGGAATAAAAAAAAATGAACACTGTGTCAGAGATAGGTGGGACACCATCAACAATACCAATACACACATAATGGGAGCGCCAAAAGTAGGGAGAGAAAAAAAGGGGGAGAAAGAATATATAAAGAAATAATGGCTGAAAACGTCCCAAATTTGATGAAAACATTAATTTGTACATCCCAGCAGCTCAACAAACTCCACGTGGTATAAACGTAGAGACATCTAAAATAGGCACATCAGATTCAGTGTGTCAAAACACAAGAATAAAGTATCTTGACAGCCAAAAGAGAAAAGTGGCTCAACATATAGAAAGGCTCCTCAGTAAGACAGTTGATTTCTCATCGAAAACTATGGAGACCAGAAGACAGTGGATGGTATCATCAAAGAGATAAAAGGAAAAGACTGTCACCAAGTATTTTATAGCCAGCAAAATGATTCTTTAAAAAAATTAAAGGAGAAATTAAGACAAAAACAAAATCTGAAAGAATCCATTTCTAGCAGGACTGCCCTACAAGAAATACTAAGGAAAGTCCAGCAGGTGTAAATGAAGGGACACTCACCTGAAAAATAAAGAGCACTACTACATGAGTAAAAAAATAAAACAGTATAAATCAAGTATTACATGTAAATGTTTTGTTCTATTTGATGTAAAAGACAATTGCATAAAACAATACTTATGAAACTGTGTAGATGCGCTTATAAATGCATAAAGGTGCAATTTGTATGACAGTCACAGCATGAGGAGGGGGAGGGAAAAGACTGTTACCAAAGCAAAGTTTTTGTGTACTGTTGAAATTAAGTTGGTATTCATGTGAACTAGATTGCTTTAAAACAAGATGTTAATTATAATCTCCAGGGCAATGGAAGAGAAGGAGGAGGAGGAAGAGGAGGAGGAGGAGAAGAAAAAGATAAAATAAACAAATTAAAATGACACACTTCAAAATGCTTACTTTGTACAAAAATGTGTAGGTAATAGAGGAATGGGAAAAAAAGACATATAGAAAGTAGACAGCAGATATAACTTCAACCTGATAAGAAATTACATTAATGTAAATGAATTAAACATTCTAATCAAAATACTAAAGGCAGAAATAAATGGAATAGACAATAGATAAACAACAGAGAATAATCAACAAAAGGAATAGTTGGTTCTTTGAAAAGATTAATAAAATTGACAAATTTTATCTAGTACTGAAAAAATAAAAGAGAGAAGATTCAAATTACTAAAATGAGAAATGAAAGGAAGGATGTCACTACTGCCCTTACAAAAATAACAAGGAATATAAGGGAATACCATGAATAATTATATAGCCAATAAATGAGATAACCTAGATGAAATGGATAAATTCCTAGAAGTACATAAATGACTGAAGTTAATTCAAGGAGAAGTAGAAAACTCAAATAAGCCTACAGTAAGTAGTGACTGAAATAACAATCCAAAACATTCACAGAAAGAAATGCTAGGCCCGTATGGCTTTGCTGGTGAATTCCATCAACTACTTAAAGAAAAAACAAAAACAAACAAAAAATGCTTCACAAATTCGTCTGAAAATAAAGAGGTGGGCACACTTCCCAATTCATTCAATGAGACTAGTATCACACTGATACAAAAACCAGACAAAGGCATCACAAGAAAACTAAAGACTATCTCTTATGAATATAAATGCAAAAATCCTCAACAGAATACAAGCAAATCCAAAACAGTAACATATAAAATAGACCACCATTAAGTGGGATGTATCCAGGTATGCAAAGGCAGTACAAAATACAAAAGTCAATTCATGTAATACACCATATTAATAGAATAATGGATATAAACTAGGAATAGAAGAGAACTTCCTCAACTTGACAAAGAACATCTATGAAAAACCTGAAGCAAAGATCATACATAATGCAGAAGCACTGAATTATTCCCTCCCAAAATCAACATTGTACTAGAGGTTCTAGTCAAAGCAATCAGACAAAGAAAATAAAGTCTCTAGATTAGAAAGAAAGAAATAAAACTGTTTCAATTCCAGATGACATGATATTATATATTGAGATCACAAGGAATCCACAAAGGAAAAATAGAGAGAATAGAAAAAATCCTCTTAGAATTAATAACCCAGTCTGACCAAATTTGTAAGACACAAATCAATATATAAAAAGTAATTATATTTCTATCCAACAGCAGTGAATAATCTAAAAATAAAATGAAGGAAACCTTTTCATTTACAATAGCATCAAAATGAATAAAATAATTAGTAATATTAAGAAAAATATGTGAAATACTGAGAAAAATATCTGAAACTTGTATATTGAAAACTAAAATACTACTGATAGAAGTTAAAAATGACCTAAAATAAATGGAAAGCTCTTCTGTGTTCATAGATCAGAAGCCTTATTATTGTTAGGATGGCCATTGTCCTCAAAATGACCTATATATTCAATGATGCTCTGGCTTTTTGGCAGAAATGAACAAGCTGATCCTAAAACTAATATGGAAATGCAAGATACCCAAAATAGTCAAAACAATCTTGAAAAAGAACAAAGTTTTGAAGTTTCCAAATTCAAAACTCACTAACAAAACTGTGATCCATACAGTGTGGTACTTGCTGAAAGGACAGAAAAATAGATTGAGAGAAAAGAACTAAGAGACCATAAACAAAGTCTTACATGCAGCCATTTAATTTTTGACAAAGGTGCCATGACAATCCAAAGGGGGAAAAAATAATCTTTACAAAAATGATGCTGGGACACCTGTACTTACACCTGGAAAGAAAGAAAACTGAACTTTTATCTTAACACCATTTATGAAAATTAACTCAAAATAAATCACAGACTTGAAAGTATAAAACATTTAGAAAATGAACAATGAGAAAATCTTCAGGATTTTGGATTACAAATACTTGTAATATATGACACCAAAAGCACAAACAACAAAAGAAAAAAAATTAAGTAAACTGGAATTCAGTAAAATTAAAAACTTCTGTGCTTCAAAGGTCTTCATCAAGAAAGTAAGAAGACAATCCACAGGATGGATGAAAATATTTCCAAAATTTTCCCTGATAAGGGACTTTTATCCAGAATAGATAAAGAAGGCTTAAAACATGACAATAAAAAGACAAATATAATTAAAATGGGCAAAGAATTTGAGTAGATGTTTCTCCAAAGAAGACATACGAATGGGAACTAAGCACATAAAAAGATGTTCAACATCAGTAGGCATTAGGGAAACAGAAATCAAAATCACAATGACATACCACTTCATACCAACTAGGATGACAAATATACATGATATATGATATATAAATATGAATCTATAAACCCATTAATAAAAAGTGTAGATGAGGATGTGGAGAAACTGGACTCCTCATACATTACTTCTGGACATATACAATGCTTCAGTCACTTTAAAAGCTATATTAGCAATTCCTCAAAATGTTAAAAGTAGAATACATCCCAGCAATTCCATTTTTTGATATATCCTGAAGAGAAGTGGAAATATGTGTTCACACAAAAACTTGTCCATGAGCATTTACAGCAGAATTATTCATCATCAACTGATGGATGGATAAGCAATGTGGTGTATTTATAACTATGGCATATTATTTGAATACAAAAAGGAATTTGGGTATTGATATATGCTACACGATGGATGAGCCTTGACAACGTCACACTAAATGAAAAACGATAATCAAAAAAGGCAGCATACTGTTTGGTTCTACTTATATGAAATGCCTAGAACAGGCAAACCCATAGAGGCAGAAAGTAGAGTGGTGGCTGCTGAGGGCTAAGGGAAAGGAAGGTTAGGGACTGACTTACTAAAGGGTACAGGTTCCTTTTGGGGGTGATGGCTACACAAACCTGAAATGTACATAAAACCCTAATGCACACTTTCAAAGGCTGCATTTTATGGTATGTGAATTATATCTCCATAAACCTGTTATTCTTGAAGCTGAGCCCACCTATGGAGCAATTGACACAGCACTGACTGTGGCATCCAGATGGGGAGTGACCCACCCGCCCACCGCAAAGGAGAGCAGCACCTGACCCAGTGTTGGAGGGGCACAATCTTCTTGCCAATGGACACTGTGAGCAGCACAGACAAGGGGACCAAGAGAGCAAGCTGAGTTCATGAAACAGGGTGAAGACACAAAGACCTCTCAATAAAACCATTAAGAGCATTCAGTCTCTAGGAGAACACATCTTTGTTTTTTAAATCTTTTTATACCTGTTTTATTTTCTATTAGCTTTTTAATCTTTACTTTTTAAACAGTTCTATACGTTTACAATTCTCATTTCATTTTTAATTCTCTTGGATTTGATCTGTTATTGATTATTCACAGGTTTTAAATATTGTGTATTGATTTTTTTCTTCTTTTTATTAAGGTTTTAAAGACATCTCAACTCGATTCCTATTCTTCTTCAACTTGCTCTTCTATTATTGATTATACAATGTTTTCAAACCTTCTTTTCCTCCATTCTTTTAAAATTCTCTTTCTCTCTCTCGTTTTTAAGTTTTATTCCAGCATAGGCCTTAGATAGATAAAGAAATAAACCCCTTTAAGGGCCACAAAAGATAAGTGATACTCCTTAAGCCACAGTGCCAGAGAGATATGAGCAGTTGAAGAAGCAGAGGAAGTATTCCCAATTAAAAGAGCAAGAGAAATCCCCTGAAAGTACGATCAATGAAATAGACATTGATGGCCTACTAGATCAAGATTTCTAAAAAGAAGTGATCGAATTACTGAAGGAACTAAAAGAGATAGTGTTTAGAGACATAAAATATGTCAAAAACAAAATAGTAGCTATAAAGAAGAGCCAAGTAGAATTGGTAAATTCATTGGCTGAAATGAGATCTGACCTAAAGGCTGTACAAAGCAGGCTAGATAATGCAGAGGAACGAATAAGTGACCTAGAAGACAGGACAACAGAAAGCACACAATCAGAACAGTTGAGAGAAAAAAATAAAAAACAATGAAAACAATATAAGGAACCTATGAGATAATATAAAGCATGCCAATCTATGCATCATAAGAGTTCCAGAAGGGGAAGAAAGAACAAAGGGGATGGAAAAGGTATTTAAATAAATCATGAATGAAAAATTCCCAAACATAAAAAAAGAATCAGACACCCAAGTACAGGAGGCCCAGAGGTTCCCAAACAGGAAGAGCCTAAAGAGACTCACACCAAGACATATCAAAATCAAGATGGCCAGACTGAAGGATAAAGAAATGATCCTAAAGGCAGCAAGAGAAAAACAAAGAGTGAGTTACAAGATAAGTCTCTCAGCTGATTTCTCTACAGAAACACTACAGGCCAGAAGGGAGTGGAAAGATATATTCAAAGTCCTGAATGAAAAAACAGATGCAGCCTAGGATACTTTCTGCAGCAAGGCTATCCTTTAGAATAGAAGGAGAGGTAATGAATTTCACAGAGAAGAAAAGCTAAAAGACTTTAGCAACACTAAACCCATGCTAAAAGAAATATTGTAAGGTATACTCTAAATAAAAAAGAAGCAGGATGATACAGAAATGAGAGCTCATAACTGGAAAAGTGATAACTACCATGAATTACAAATAGAATAAACATGAAATTGTAAAAGAAGACATCTAAATCATTGAGTGGGAGAGGGAAGCAAGAAAATATAGAGTATTTTTTCTTTCTTCTTTTTTCTTAAATTTTTTATTCTCAGTAGGATGGGTTTGAGATTACATTACTATATGTTTAGTACACACAGTTACAGTAATTGGTTAACAGACTTACAAAAAAGTGTAACCACAAGCCAAAACTTACAAGTGAGTCACAAAAACTAAATAGAATCCAAGATAACACAAAGGAAAATTACCAAACCACAAAAGGAAGAAGAAAGGAACAAAGAAGAAATACGAAATCAACTGCAAATATAAGTTCAAAATAGTAATAAACACTCATTTATCATTAATTACTCTTAATGATAATGAACTAAATGCTCCAGTGAAAAGACAGAGTGGCAGACTGGATAATAAAGCAAGAAACTTCAATAAACTGCATACAAAGAGACATACTTTAGGGAGAAGGACACATATAGATTGAGAGTGAATGGACGGAAAAAGATATTCCATGCAAATGGAAACTCCAAAAAAGCAGGTGTAGCGGTTCTGATTTCAGACAAAATAGACTTTAAAAGAAGGGCCATAAAGAAAGATAAATAAAGGCATTTTATAATGATTAAAGGAGCAATACAAGATGAGGATATTACAATCATTAATATATATGCATCCAACATGAACACCTAAGTACATAAAACAACTACTAACAGAGATAAACGGGGAAATTGATGGGAATACAATCATTGTCAGAAGTTTTAACACCACATTAACATCACTAGACAGATCTTCCACACAAAAAATAAATAAGGCAACAGAGAAATTAAATGATACAATAGAAAAATTAGATTTAGTGGATATTTTCAGAGCATTACAACCACCCAAAATAGGATATACATTCTTTTCAAGTGTGCGTGGAACATTTTCTAGGATTCATCATGTACTTGGTCACAAAAGAAGCCTCAACAATTTTAAGAAGGCAGAAATTATCTCAAGCATCCTTACTGACCACAATGCCATTGAAACTAGAAATCAACTTCAGAGAAACAAAGCATAAAAAAAAGGAAAGCATAGAGATTAAACAACATGTTATTAAAAAAAATGGGTCAATGATGAAATCAAAGTTGAAATTAAGGAATACCTTGAGACATATGAAAATGAAAACAACCACAAAAAACTCATGGGACAAAGCAAAAGCAGTGCTAAGAGGAAAGTTTAGGGCGATACAGGCCTTCCTCAAAAAAGAAGAACAATATCAAATAAACAATCTAACCCACCAGTTATAGGAACTAGAAACAGAAGAGCAAAAACACCCAAAAGTCAGCAGAAGGAAGGAAATAATTAAGATCTGGGAGGAAATAAATAAAATAGATTCAAAGAAATAGAGAAAATAATCAATCAAACCAAAAGCAATTTTTTGAAAGAGTAAATAAAATCGAGAACCTCTGGCCAAACTCACAAAGAAGAAAAAAGTGAGAGCACAAATTTGCAAAATAAGAAAGGAAAATGGAGAAATTACAACAAATAACATAGAAATATAGAATATCATATGAGGATATCATGAAAAACAACATAAAAAAAGGGATAACCTAGAGGAGATGGACAAGTTTCTGGAAACATATAGTCCACTAAGACTGAATCAAGAAGAAACTGACCACTTGAACAAACCGATCACTAGGAATGAAATCGAATTAACAATAAAAAAAAAATCCCTACAAATAAAAGTCCAGAACTGGACAGCTTCACCAGGGAATTCTACCACACATACAAAAAGTACTCATACCAGTCCTTCTCAAACTCTTCCAGAAGATTGAAAAGAAGGAATATTCCCAAACTCATTCTATGAAGCCACCATCACCCTGACACCAAAACCAGGCAAAGACACCACCAAAAAAGAGAATTACAGACCAATATCACTGATGAACACAGATGCAAAAAAATCCTTTCCAAAATACTAGCAAATAGAATCCTACAGCACATAAAAAAGATTATACAACATGCTCAAATGGGGTTCATCTCAGGGACACAAAGGTGGTTCAACATATGCAAATCAATCAATGTAATACTTCATATCAACAAGAGAAAGGATTAAAACCACATGATCATTTCAATAGATGCATAAAAGCTTTTGATAAAATTCAACACCCATTTATGATAAAAATTCTCACCAAAGTGGGTATTGAGGGAACATAACTCAACATCATGAAAGCTATATAAGACAAACCTACAGCCAGCATAGCACTAAATGGTGAAAACCTCAAAAGCTTCTCACTAAATTCTGGGACAAGACAAGGATGCCACTATCACTACTCCTATTCAACATAGTCTTGGAAGTCCTGACCATAGCAATCAGGCAAGTAAGAGAAGTAAAAGGGGTCTAAATTGGAAAAGAAGAGGTAAAAGTGTCACTACATGCAGATGACACGACACTATATATAGGAAACCCTAAAAGGTCCACACCAAAACTACTAGAGCTGATTGAAGAATTTAGCAAGGTAGCAGGTTACAAGATTAATGTTCAAAAATCAGTTGCATTTCTTTACACTAATGATGAATCAACAGAAAAAGGAAGTAAAGAAATAAAACACTTTAAAATAGCACCCAAAGTAATAAAATTTCTAGGAATAAATCTAACCACAGAGGTGAGAGAATTATACACAGAAAACTATAAACCATTGGTGAAGGTAATTGAAGAAGACTTTAAAAAATGGAAAGGTATCCCATGCTCTTGGATTGCAAGAATCAATATTGTTAAAATTGTCACACTGCCCAAGGCAATCTACAGATTTAATGCAATCCCTGTAAAATTACCCCAGACATATTTCATAGAACTAGAACAAATCACAATAAAATTTATATGGAACCATCAAAGACATAGAAATTCCAGGGTATTACTGAAGAAAAAAAAGAAAGAGCCTGGAGGAATAACTCTCCCAGACTTCAGACAATACTATAGAGTTACAGTCATCAAGACAGCATGTTATTGGTACAAAAACATACATATAGACCAATGGAACAGAATAGAGATCCCAGAAATGAACCCACAAACTTTTGGTCAACTAATCTTCGACAAAGGAGGCAAGAATATACAATGGAATAAAGACAGTCTCTTCAGCAAGATAAACATAAGACAAGATACAATAAACCTCCTAGAAGAAAATACAGGCAAAATATCTGACATACATCTCAGAAATGTTCCCTTAGGGCAGTCTACCCAAGCAATAGAAATAAAAGCAAGAATAAACATATGGGACCTAAAGAAACTTACAAGATTCTGCACAGCAAAGGATACCATAAGTAAAAAAAAAGACAACCTACAGAATGGGAGAATATTTTTGCAAATGAAACTGACAAAGGCTTGATCTCCAGAATATATAAGCAGCTCAAATGACTTAATAAGAAACAACCAAATAACCTAAACCAAAAATGGGCAGAAGACCTAAACAAGTAATTCTCCAAGGAAGACATACAAATGATCAATGGGCACATGAAAAAATGCTCAATATCACTAATTATCAGAGAAATGCAAATCAAAACTACAATGAGGTATCATCTCAAACCAGTCATAATGGCCATCATTCAAAAATCCACAAATGACAAATGCTAGAGAGGCTGTGGAGAAAGGGGTACTTCCTACACTTCTGGGTGGAATGCAGTTTGGTGCAGCCACTGTGGAAAACAGTATTGAGTTCCCTCAAATGTCTAGGAAAAGACTTGCCATATGACCCAGGAATCCTGCTCCTGGGCATGTATCCTGAAGGAACCCTACTTCAGGATGACACCTGCATCCCAATGTTCATAGCAGCACTATTTACAGTAGCTAAGACATGGTTACAGCCTAAATGTCCATCAGCGGATGACTGGCTAAAGAAGTGGTATATTTATACAATGGAATACTACTCAGCCATAAACCTGACAATATAGGGCCATTTGCAGCAAAATTGATGCTCCTGGAGAATGTCATTCTAAGTTAAGTAAGCACGGTAACAACGAATAAAGACAAGTTACCCACAGGTACAGTTATTTTGATTAAAATATCCACACAGAAAGCAAGTCACCCCCACGACTGCTGCCAGGAGGAGCATCTGAGTGTAACAGCCCAGCCAAGCAAAGTAGATTCCGAACTTCTCTCCGTAGAATTTCCTGCAGAAAGACAGAAGGAAGTTTCAGAAGACACGCATAATCACTCTGTAGCTTCATCCTCATGTTAATTTATTTTTTCTTTTTGGGGGGCATAATTAGGTTTATTTATTTGTTTTTAAATGGAGGCAATGGGGATTGTACCCAGGACATCATGCATGCTAGACATGCACTCTACCACTGAGCTATACCCTCCCTCCATCATATTAATTTCTGATTCTAAATCAAGGGGGCTTTATGTTTAAACCTCTGACTCAATTCACTCTTAAAACATATGCGTTTTCATAGCAGCCCCCAAATTCTACTGTGAAATTAGAAGTATTTTACATATCATAGAAGTACAGATCGCTGGCTCACCTGCTGAAGAGAGATAAATGAGAACAGAGCAAAGGAGGGGACGAGGCCGACTCCAGAGCAGATGCAGGGGATAATCACCACTCACTGGACAGTCTGGCACATTCAACAAATCCCCCCAAAAATCATTCTTAACAGGCTTGACACAAGTGGACATCAACAAGTGGCTCAGTCATCTGCTGCTGCCTTATCTCGGGAACTTCCCTGGAGCAAATGCATCGTAAACCGCAGATAATAAGGAAATGGCTGATAATGATAAAAACTGGGAGTGCAATGTCTGTCTGACAAAATATTTATAAAACTCATTGTGGGACTGGGAGAGGGCAGGAGGGATGTGACTGAGGAAGGCACTGCCCTGTATTCTTTGTATCTAGCACGTCTGTTGTTCTTAGGTTTTAGAATCTCCTCAGTGTTTCTCAGTTAATCTGGAGTAGATGGAACAGGCCAGGGAGGCAAGATTAGAAGAAAGGAGGCAGGGCATGAAGCGGTGCCAGGCTGATCCTAAAAGGGAGCAGACACAGACAGGCAGACACAGAGAGTTTAGGGATGAGGCGGAACAATGAGACGGCGGCTCAGGTGTGTCTTGCTGTTGCTGATAATTCCCTCAACTGGCTCACTGCTGACTCGGCAGTGCTGGGTAAAACCTGTGGATTTCCTCAGCTCTGAGTTCTCTCTGAGGCTTCCGGCTCAGTCTGGAGCTGAGATGAGTTCCGTGGGCTTAGCCTAGGGGGGACTCAGATCTGAGAATAGCCTGGAATCCTGGAAAACTTCACGCAGGAACCCCTTGGGCTGGACCAGCGCTCACAGGGCTGCTGTGAGACCAGCTCCATCGTCAGAGACCTGGGCGTGGACCATTCCATGGGGAAAAGGGCTGAGCCCGATGCCAAATCAGATAGGAGCGACAAAATGTGTTCATTCTCATGTGACTGGGCTTTGTGGCCTGGCTCACGGGTGGCAGGCTCAGGATGGTGTCTGGCAGAGAAAACCCTGGCAATGGGTTTGAGATGTCTTGGACTCTTTCTTGTTAAGCTTTTTGTAATACATTCTTATCAACTATCCATCCTGAAAATGCCAAATTCAAAACTGAAAGAATGTTAGAAGTTGCCTGCTCCA
Source organism: Vicugna pacos (assembly GCF_048564905.1). NCBI lineage: Eukaryota > Metazoa > Chordata > Mammalia > Artiodactyla > Camelidae > Vicugna > Vicugna pacos. Next base: position 4,111,028 of record NC_133008.1, on the reverse strand, counting down.
ACTGGCCAATGATAAGCACACCCTGCTACAGTTAGAGAGCTGGTCAGGCAGCCTCTGCCTGGATATTTACAATGACGGGGAGTTCATTACTTCCAAAGGTTACATGTCGGAAAGAAGGTCAGACAGAATTTTTGAACCTTAAACAGATGTCAGCCTCCTAGTCCTTGCTGAAAGGCAAGGAATAATGAGGATCCCTTCAAATGTAGTTTTGTCTGATTGTTATCTCTCTCTGTCAAAAGCACCCCAATTCTTAACATAAATTTTTCAAAATTCAGCTTTGATTTCTTTTTATCAAAGTAATGCCATACATTCAATAAAGAGTCAAACAGTTCTCGAACACCGATTGTAAAAAGGAGCAGTTCCCAACAACCGCCCCATTTCCTGGCCAGAAACAACCACGTTCAGCTCCTACTGCTGACTCTTGGAATACTTACTTCCTTTCTCTGACTAATATCCTTGTAACACAGCCTACTGACTTTTTCAGCTTTATGTATCACCTATTTAACATTCTATTTTGGAAAATGAGGATTAAGCTCTCTTTCAAACCCCATCTCATCTACACACCCAAACCTTCATTCTTCCAAACTTTTGATACAATTACATTATAATTTTGATCAGCTCAGTATCCTTGCTTTACATTATTATTACTCTGTACAGACTATTCAAAGCTGTAACAATTTTTGCTAGTCTTACCTTTTCTTCCCTACTTCGTTTTCCTGGAGTTAATAATTGTCTTGGTGGTTCATAGCTTAGATTTCTGTGCACTTAACAATTCAACCTCAGACCTTCCCTTAACGAACAACTTTCACAATACTTTCCAATACATTGTCTACAAATTTCATCTCCTTGAATAAATCTCTTCAGATCTCCTTCCACATGGATTAACGACATGCTAGTCTTGTCACAGAGCTCAAGGGGCCACTAGTGGGAAGTAACAAGGGAATACATGGACCAGGAGCAGGGAAAAGATCAACATAATTGCCTTAGCAATACATACTTAAAATAGTGGGAAAATTGTTTTCCTTACAAACACAAACACACACACAAACCCCAAAAGCCCATAAAGAGTGATTAAAGAGCGGTCAAACCCATTGCCCTGCCTTCAAATTCTGTATAACATAAAACAAAAATAACAGAAGGAAAATATCATATAAATATGAATCTCAAGGGGGATGGGGTACATTCAGTGGCAGAGTGTGTGCTCAGCATGCATAAGGTCCTAGATTCAATCTTCAGTACCTCCATTAGAAAAAAAAATTAAAAAGAAAAAAATTTATCAATTTTAAATATTTGCATATTAACAAATATCCTCCTTTAAAACTGTGTTCTAAAGGATAACCCGGGTTAAGGAGAAAGTGCCTCTTCATGACTGTGATCCTGCTGATAATTGAGGGAGGAAATTAGAGTATGACCACATGAAATAAAATTCCTTATGAAATAATGATCACGGGTTACAATCATTATTGGCTGCTGTCATCACAAAAAAGAGAGTCAAATGGAAATTATGTACCTTATGACAGGAGTACAAAACTTCACATAACAATTATTTTTGCACAAAGTTGAACCTCAATCAGATCAAGCTTTTAGGGGAGGATCAAATCACTTAGCTAAAGCCAATACATAGGATGGAGAAACAAGTCTAACACCATAGGGGAGAATGAAATCAGCCAAACAGGAAATAGAGAAACCCCTCAGCAATTTCAAGGAAAATGAGAAACAGGAAAATTATAGATTAGAACGCACTTGAGACATATGCTAGCTGCAATGTCTGAATCTTGTCTGGATCTTGATTTCAACCCCGAAACTACTTTAAAGTGTATTTTTGTGACAAGCAGGGAATTATTTTGTAACCCTAAAAAAAAGGACTATTCCAATTTTATTTGAAAGAGACCTTGTCATTTCACTAATGAAAGGTTAAGCTATGTAGGATTGTCTTCAGAATGACCCTGTAGTGGGGGAAGGGAGGAGATGGAGATGAAAGATGCAACAACAGTGACTCTGAGTTTATAATTCTGGAGCTGGGTGACTGATACAGGCAGGCTGGCTGTACTGTTCTCTGTATTTCTGTACATGTTTGAATCTTTCCATAACATATGAAACAACAAATAGACTTAAGTGTTTTAAAACCCTCACTTTGAAGGTTAAGAGGTTTGCCCAAGTAGGTGGGCACCTGCACGGGGCACTGAGATAAGAAAGAACAGACACCTGGCTCCAGACCGACCTGGGGCTACCTTGACCCTCCTCTTCTCCTAACCATCCACAGCCAGCCCATAACTACATCCTGTTAGCCCCACTCCCCAAACGCATTCCTCATTGGCTCCCACCATCTCTCATCTGGCCCAATCCAAGAGCCTCCTACCCGGCCTCTCTGCTTCCTGGGTCCCTGCCATTCATTCTCCACATTATCTTTGCAAAATGTGAGTGAGAGAAAATTACTTTGGTGCTTAAACTATCATGACTGCTTCTCACTGCGCTTAGAGTCTACACTCCTTTCCGTGCTCCTGATGCCCTTCTAAACTGCGCATCTCAGCACTCTCACCAGCGCTGGCTCCAGTATCTCCTCAAACCTGCTGAGCACATTTGTGCCTCGGGGTCAATGGACAAGCTGCCTCTATTCCATGGGTGACTTTTCCCAGATCCTCAAAGTCCAGCCTCCTTATCGCCATCTCAGCTCACATGTAACCTACTCAAATATAGCTTTCTTGACTCACTTCCCCCAAGTCTCCCATCTCAACACTGTGTTATTTCTTCATTTCAATCTGACATTGTTTCCTTACTCGCCCGATTATTTTTTTTTCTCGGTTGTCCTTGTCCTACATCCCCCCAGCAGCCTTGCCCAAACAGCATAAACTCCCGGGGAGCAGCCAGCACTGGTGCTCTGAGAAGACACATGCTGAGAGCGACATTACAATCATGTGGTGTAGTGAAACGGTGTCGAACAGCAGATATAGCAAAGCAGTGAGAATTTCTCTCTTATTTTATAATTTAAATGAAATATAACATTTACTACTGTTTAATAAAGAATTTGGTAGGTCTTTGTTCCCAGTTCCTAGACAGCAACCACTAAAGCCTCGAAATTTCCCGAGATAGGATTGTCTTTGCTATTCATGGTGGAAACTTGGATGGCTTGTGTTCATGAGATGACTCAGGATGGGGACTGGCCAGCCAGAGACACCAACCATGTGATTAGAGGAGTGGGGCTTTGAGCTTTGTGACAAGTGAGTAGCCACCAGGAGAGGAAGGGGCTCAAAGTTTAGGGCTAAGGAAAGGTTTGACTTACAGTTAGGGTTTGGGTTAACCATGTCAGTAGTGACCCAATAAATCATGGCTTTGTAATAAAGCCTGCAGTAAAAACTTGGGACAATGAAGCTCAGAGCTCCTGTGAGCTTCCTGGTTGGTAACACTCTTGGAGGACTGTCACTTTCAGATGCCATGAGGACAACCCTGAGCCCTTCCCACTGGAGTGCTCTCCACAACAGCTCACCTGATGAGATCTAAGGGCTGCTGCTTGTCTGTGCTTCGAGGAGGATCCCATTCCCTGTACAGAAGGCCCTGATCTCTGGGGCAGCTGAGGTCCTCTGACAGAGGCTGAAGTGGCACTGGGAATCAGAAGCAAACAGGTGAGCGTCACCGTCACAACGTGTTCACATGTTCTGTTGATAAAATTTGGTGCTAACACTTCGTGTTCATTTGTAAATATGGGGCCCTCACTTGCCAGGAGGGATGGAGGTACCATATAATTTTTCATAATTCTCACCCAGGATTAATATTAACCCCTTGAGGGTCATTTGCAAACGTGGGTGGAAAGGAACGCTTGGATGTTACAGTCCTGGGACCACCGTGGGTACCTGGTGAGAGTCTTGCAGTTGCTTAATGTCCTACAACCGGGCCAGTCTTCCACAGCAAAAATCTAGGCCACCCAAGTGCCCAAACTGCTGCAGTGGAGGGACACCTGACGGTCCAGCCCCCTTTTTGGACACCCAGAGGAACCTGGATTCTGGCAGGTTAGGGGCAGGGTCAATTCTACAACCCAGGCCTTTTTGTCCCCACAATTCAGTAGTTATTCGGTGACAGCACATGGAATATAAACAACAAAGTAACTTGACATGATGTTATATATTTAGCTTACTCAAGAAACAAAATTTAAATCCAGTCATTCTCCTTCCCACCTGACCTACTTTCCTTTCTCCTATACTAGAACCAGATTATTACCCACCCAGCCTTAACATGGGTCCTGACTCCACTTACCTCCCTCCCAAACACCACATGAGATGATTCCTCAGCCTGGATGTGGGACCAGCAATTACAAGAAGCTTTAGTGGAAAAGAACTGGTTATGCACAGATGCCAACTAAACACTGTAGAATCCTGGTGTCCCACATTAGTAATCATGACAGCTGTTTGCAAGTGTCCCCAAAGTTCATTTAAGACTCTCACTGATAATGTTGCTGGGACATAAATATGAAACTTGTGGACTACTGGGCTGGACTGCTAAGCTGGGTCTCTAATCCAGGAAGCTCAGTGTCTGCTCCCTGCACCCAGCTCCCTTTTCTGTTCATGCATGTGCATCAAGAAGCTGTTTAGTGTCCATTTTAATATCTTAAACAGTGCATTTCAATATTGTCTTCATCCACAAATACGTGTACCACACAGTAGTAATGATCAATCTTATTATTTGCTTTCTTTGGTCTTAGAGAGTCAGATAAATGGATAACAAAGATAACAAAGTCATAGAGCGCTATAATATAGTATTTCCTTTATTTCAATGACAGGATTTATTTAAAGAGCTTAGATATAACATCCTTGCATTTATGGCATCATTAAGCGTCTGAAGCTGTTACATTATAAAAACTTCATTTCTAGCGAGATGTTATCAGTTAGAGAAGCGCTCCTGAATTTGAGGGGTTGCTGTCATCTCAGACGGAGTCCCTAAAAAATGTCAGCACTCTGCAGTATTGCCACCATGACAAGAACCCAGACAGATGAAATTTGGAAAGCCCTGTGGCTTTCTAGTACACAGACATAAAATGGTGTTTCAGAGGGAAAAGCCTGAATTACAGAAAGTGATAAATGAAATCGTCTAACATGCATTTCCCTTTCAAAGAACTAATACGTCTTTTGTCGATAATAACATCTGTCAGTAATTATGAAAAGAGCTGACAGATGCATAGTACTTAATATAAGCCAGGACTGTTGTATCACTGACACAGATTCATTAATCCCCATAGCATCTCTACGAAGTGGGTACTACAATTATCCCCATTTTATTGGTGAAGAACTTGATAGACACAGAGGGTAAATGACATTTACCAGGTCGACAGCGAGAAACCAACACAGGTGTTCCAGCTTGAGTCTATGCTCTTGGCCACTTCTCTTTTTTTTTTTTTTTTGGTGGTGGGGAGTTAATAAGGTAATTCTGGTGGGGGGTGGGGAGGTAATTAGGATTATAGGTCTATTTTAGAGGATGTGATGGGGGCTGAACCCAGGACCGTATACTTGCTAAGCATGCGCCCCATCACTTGAGCTGTACCCTCCCCTCTAGAGTCTATGCTCTTAGCTGCTAATCTTCACTGTCCCACATGGTTACTCTGGGGGAACTACAGTTCATTCATTCACTCGTTAAACTCAGCCTTCCCGATGCCTGGGATTCAGCAGTGAACAAGACAACATGCTTCCTGCCTTAAATGAGCTTGTCGCCTCCTGATATATTATCTTCGTTTTACCCAGGAAGAAACAAGGTCAAGAAGATTAGCCTTTTCCTGTTAACACCGGAGGATACATGAGGTGCTTTAATTCAATTCTGCCATTTGACTTACACCATTGGGAGGGAAATCTGCCTTGCAAATCCTGGAACTCACAAACCTGTTAATCCTGAATTTTTTTTAACACTGTCCCTTACTTGATACTTGATCTGGGAAAGGATGAAGTAAACCTAAAAATGTTCTTAGAGAGCTTGTGGTTTATACAAGGTAACTAACCAGCCACTGTTTACTATCCTAACAGGAGTCTGTAGGCATATTTCTTTTCTTTCTCTTTTTTTCCTTTTTATGGGCAGCTTTTAAAAACCAAATCAAACCAACCAAACCAAGTCACTGATAATTCAACAGCAGGTTCTAAATCACCCCCAAGACAGCAGCTAAACTCGGTTTAGACTTACAATGCAGTTTCTGGTGGTTGGATTGAAGAATGTATCTCTATCCTGAATATAAAAGTCATTCACGGAGCTCTTCTCAAATAGGGCAATGAAAAACTCTTGCTTCGGCTTGATGATACTTTGATCCACTTGGAGGACTTTCATAAAACAGCTGAAGTTACCAAAGGCTGAGGACCGGGTTTTCAGATCATTGAGCTTCAGAGGCAATATTATGTGCAGTATCTCAGCGTATGTACACAGCACCTCCCACAGGGTGTGTACTTTTGCAAATACAAGCTTGTCATCGAAAACCTATATTGGGAGAAAGAAAACACAAACCAGGAAACTATTTTCACATTTTTAGTACACAGATTTTTCTTACGTTGCTGGTAGTTAAAGCACTTGTGTAAACACACACACATATGGCACTGGTAAAAGTGAAGATATAATAAAAATAGATTTGCAAACCATCATACATTTTTGCCTTAAAGATAATTTCTTTGTTGAAATTACTGAAAAGTTATTTAAAATCCTTACATTTCCTTCATAAAATAACCAATGTTTTAGATGAAGAAAAGCAAACTTGTTAATTTTTAGTCCAAATTAGTAACTAAAAATAGAAACACCAAAATATTCTTTGCAGTGGTATTGTAATGACAATTTTTTAAATTTGTGAAACCTAGGACTATTTACCTATCTGTTCAATATATTGTTAAACAGCCATTAAAAGGGATTTAAAAGATTTATATTTATTGATATGGAATATATAATAGAAGGAGAAAGCAAAAAAATGTGAAACAATAATTTTCCTTTTTGGAAGGGAAAAATATCTTCATTTGAACAAAAACAAGTTTAAAAGGATTTTATGATTCTTCATGTATAATTAAGGTACAGATGATTTTTAATTCCACTGTTCTTTCATTTTCAATTTTGGAGGGTAACTTTTAATAATAAAAATGTCTTTTAAAAGGTTCTTGCATAAATATATTAATAGATATATTTATGACTATATTCTCTGGCTATTAAAAAAGATCTCCTAACTGTGAATCTGAAACATACATTCCATAATGCAGATTCTGACTGACTCACCTCCCAGTCCACAGCGAAGGCACCGCTAGTGTGACATGTTTCAAATACCATTACAAGGAACATGCAGTCTCCCAGCCAGTGGCTGCAAGGGGACTGACACTGACTGGTTGCTCCCAGCTGCAGACCATCACAGATGAGGTTAGATCCACAGGCTCATGTTTTCTCTGTCAAAAGAAATCAGAAAATGTTAGGTTTTACTTTCACCAGGGAACAAGAAGTTGTTTTTTAATGCAAAAAAATAACAACAAACCAATTTGAACCTGATGAAAAGACATTTACTCAAAACAGCACAGTAGCAATGAAGGTGCTCTGGCAGACAGGGACTTGTTGGATTCCTGTGAGTGCTAGACTCCTCACATGGAATTCCCTTGGCAGTCCAGAAGGCCTGTGGTTGTCCTCATGGGTTTGTGGCCATAAGTGGTGCACAAAAGTCTCTGCCTTTGCCACAATTTCAAAGCCTTTTTGGCTTATGAAAGGTTTTGCCCTCAAATGGAGTTTTCTTGAGTCCAGTCACTGATGTCATTTACCAGAGTTACAGTCCAGATCTGATATTCTAGACTCTTAAAATCTTGCAGACATTCAAATGGTTCAGGTTTGGATGTGTATTCACCTCTGCAGGCCTGGGCCAAATCCGATAAAGACACCCGGACAAGTTCAGCAAAATACAAAGAAATTTTCCTCTCTGCAAGACTGAAATGTCTGTGAAGCTATAAAAACATCTGCACCTACAAAATTAGGGAACCAACTCATCAATAACATATCTATCCATAATGCATGGACATTCAAAATAAATACTGTATTTACTCCTATTAAATTCTATCTGGCTTTTGCCAAACTGTGTCCTAAACTGAAAGGAAAGTATGTAAATGTAGAGAATTTTTTACCTTTTAAAAGAAAAAGGAACCCTCCTACTCGGTTGGTGGGAATGTAAATTGGTGCAGCCTCTATGGAGGACAGAAAAGAGGTTCCATAAAAAAATGTAAATAGACTTCCGTGTGATCCAGCAATCCCATTCATGGGTATATGTTTGGAGAAAAATTTAATTCAAAAAGACACATGCACCCCAATGTTCACAACAGCACTATTTAAAATAGCCAAGACACTGAAACAACCCAAATGTTCACTGACAGATGACTGGATAAAGAAGTTGTGGTATATTTTATATATATATATATATATATATATATATATATATATATATATATATATATATATATACATGTATACATATATATACACACGCATAGATACACATGAACACACACAGAAATGAAATACTGTTCATCCATTAAAAAATAAAATAATGCCATTTGCAATAACATGGATGGACCTACAGGGTTTTATGCTAAGTGAAATAAGTTGGAGAAAGATAAACAAATATTCTATGTATTAACTTATATGTATATCTAAAAATAAAACAAATTAATGACTATAATAAAACAGAAATAGACTCACAGGTACACAGAACAGACTGGTGGTTACCAATGGGGAGAAGGAGAAGAGGGGAGGCAGGAAGGGGTTAGGGGATTGAGGTAAAAAGTACTACATATAAAATGGATAGGTTACAGGGCTGTATCATACAGCACAGGGAAATATAGCCATTATTTTATGGTGACATTAAATGGAATATAATCTATAAAAATGTTGAGCCTCTATTTTGTACACCTGAAACTAATATGATGTAAATCAACTACTCAATTACAAAATGTTTAATCAAAGTTTTCTTTTCATATTATTTGCAATAAGTTAGAAGCCAGCACTGTCAATAGAAACATAGTGCAAGTCACAATTTTCCAGTAATCCCATTTAGAAAATAAAAAGGAACAAGTGAAATTAATTCTAGTAATAATTACATTTATACCAAAATATCCAATACACTATCATTTCAAAAGTGTGATTGACAATTTTAAAGCTTATTAATAATATTTTACATCATTTTTGTTGTATGAAGTCTTGAAAATCTATTATGTATTTTCCACTTATAGAACATCTCAATTCACAATAGCCACATGTGGCTGGTGGCTACCATACTAGACAGACCAGATTACACCATTCAGACTTCTGATAAATTAACTGCTCTTACTTATTTAAAAAACTTGCAGAAAAGGGTTTAGATATTCCCTCTATCAAACAAAGCAACCTTGACGGGTGGGGATTATCTTCATTATAAAGTGAAAAATAACGGTAAGAGAGCCATGCTTACATGTATGTTAATGTAACAATACCTTCTTAATTCATTCAGGACTTTACAATCTTTCTTCATATGCCAAGGATTCACTGTCACTGCACAGTGTTTTCACTATTATCATCTTTGTGATTGAGAGGCTTCTGATGACCCTGCTTTGTGCATCTGTACATAAAGTAACAAAACAGAGAAAAAGACCTTATTAAAATAATTTAGGGGGGAGGGTATAGCTGAAGTGAACGATCATGTTCTTAGCATGCACAAGGGCCTGGGTTCAATCCCCAGTACTTCTTCTAAAAATAAAATAAATAAATAAAAACCTAATTACCACCCCCAGCAAAAAATTAATTTATTACTTTAATTAAAAGTTGAAAAAAGATAATTTAGTGCAGGCTTATCAGGCTGCAAGAGCTACAATGAATGCCCCCACCCATTAATTTAGAAGAAGTCTCACAGTATTTCTCAACATAAAGGCTAAAATATAATTGAGAACACTTCCTGATGGTCAGCATCATTTTAACAAAAATGTAGATAACTACGTCCCTGGTGTCAAATTTCTGTCAGAGTTGGGCATGGAACATTTAGTTAGTAAAAGTGATTTTGCAGCTATCTTTGAAAGAAATGCTGAGAAATGATCTTTTCTGTTGGAAATTAGCCTGCTTTTACATTCTTCAGTAGGCATAAGTGTTTACAAACCAGGCAGGAACTGGATTATATTTTACATATACTTTAGAAACTGATTTGAATTTTGCTCTCTACCTGCAAGGCTATTTCTTAGGTAATAACATAAGCAGGCCACTATACTAAATTTTGTTTCCCTGTTTGCTTAATCCTCACAACAACTCTGTAAGCTGCTATTATTACCCCCATATAACAGATAAAGAGCTTGAGGCAGAAAATAATTTGGGTAACTTGGTAAATGGTGGAGCTGGGTAAGACTGCAGCCAGTCTGACACTCAAGTCCATTCTTCTCACCAATGTCTGATACTGTTACCTACATTCAGCAATGACCGCTAATTTCATATTTAAGTGTGTCATTTCTAAAAGTGCAAAGCTATATTAGTACTGCTGTGTAAATTATCCGTTTGAGATGTGATTGCCAAAAAAAAAAAAAAAAGAAAATCAGGGTGCCACTGAGGGGAGGGCAAACTGCATATGAACGGACACAAGGGGACTTTATGAGGACAAAGTTGCACAAATCTAGAAATAGCTAAAATGGCTGACTTGTACAATTATAATGTGTGAATTTTATGGCCTGTAAATTACACCTTAATACAGCTATTAAATTAAGAAACTGGGATACCAAATTAAGACTAAAACACATACATATATCACACAAAGAACAACAGGCAAATATCATTATTTACTGCACCATTTTCCTTCATGCAGCTTCCTATCCTCTCCCGTTCCTGAAAGGATGATTCATTTTTAAAATAGTCTTTTAATTTATTCAGCAAATAATTTTTGACTGCCTACTATGTACCCAGGAGTAGTCTAGGAACTTGGAATAGATCAATAAACAAAACAAAACTCCTGTCCTCACGGAGCTTGGTTGGAGTCTAGCTGGGATGGGTGTGGAGATGACAATTCACACAAAAGAGCAGCAGAGGAGGTGGCATGTTAGGAAAGAGGAACCATGGAAAAATGAAACAAGGGCAAGGTAAAGAGAGTTGAGGGTATGGGATGAGGGTGATGTTGTATTAAATACCAGAGCAGGCCACACTGAGGACTGAGGTTAGAACTAAGACTAGGAGGTGAGAAGTCCCAGGTGGACGGAATAACCATCACCAAGGGCAGCGTGCACCTCGCATGTTCCAGAATGGGGGCACGGCTGGAGCTGCGGAGAAGGGTCAGTGCAGGTCCTGTATGGCCTTGGAGGACGTTGTAAGGACTGTGGCTTTTACCCAGAGTGAAATGGGGAGGCACTGCAGAAGGACGACACAATCTAACTTAGGTTTTCGAGGCTCACTTGACTGCCGGGTGAGAATAGTCGAAACGGGTCAGAGATGAAAGGTGGGAAGCCTCTGAGAAGGGCTGTGCAGGAGGAGAGGACAGTGGCTCAGGGCAGGGAAGCAGCAGTGGAGGCAGGAGCCATGGTGAGAAGTGGCTGGGTTCTGGATATGTTTTAAAGGCAGTGTTAAACCAGATCTATTGACAGAATTCATGTGATATGTCAGTGAAAGTCAAAATAACTCCAAGTTTTTGGACCCAAGCAGCTGGATGGATTAAGTTTCCACTAACTGAATGGGGGAGGTTGCAGGAAGAACCAGTTTGGGGGGTAGGAGAACCAAGAGCTCAGTTTTTACACATGTTGCTTTTAAGATATCAGAGATTCAAGTGAAGATGTCAAATCAGCAGAAGATTGTAAGAGTCCAGAGTTGGAGAGAAAAAGTCTAGCAGGAGACAGGAATGTGGGAATCATGGGTCACACAGGTGGCATAGGAAGACATGAAACCCAGGTACTCAAACATTAAGATAACCTGGCATTACCCATAGAAGTTGTCCTTGAGGGCCTGCCTATTAGGTGTGGATATCAGTCCTATTTCCTGACCACTCGAGTTTTAAAAAACAACTTACAAATGAATTCGTGCAAGACACTGCCTCCAATGGGTGGGTCCAGAGCTGGAGTGGGAGAATTGGATGGTGCACGCTACTCCCTACGGTAGAATGTGAGTGTGTGTGTGTACACATGCGTGTATGCGCAGGGGGATGAGATACACCTGGCTTAAGAAAAAGAGCTAGTAAGTCTAGAAGCTGAAAGATGAAAGAACATCCAGAAATGGTAAAGGGAACAGGGGAAACACTGTGTACCGTAAGACATATACCCATAATGCCATTTCCCACCATCCTTTCATCAGGAACACAGTTGGAAAGGGGGGAATTATGTAGATACGTGTGATGTACACAAACTTTCTGACTATGTAACACTGAATATCTACATATGTAGCAAGTTGATGATATTTATATCTGCTTCAAGTTTAAAAACAAGTTCACAACAGAGGGAAAATAAAATACTGAGGACTGGTAAAAGTATCATAGAAGGCCTTTCAATGCTCAGAATGGAAGCAAAAGCAGCTTCACCCCACAAAGAATGTCAATAAGAGTCAAGAATGTTTATATTTGCTTAAGAAATTGAGAGTTACAACTTCCTGCTTTAAAGAATTAACATTAAGACAGATACCACACTATAAGCAACGTCTATACTGGAGCTTTCTTAAAGCTATTTTAGTTCCTGCTTGTTCTGATGTACTCCAGACACTCTGCAAAGAAAACCTTCTATTCAAAGGCTTAAAGGAATAAAAAAAGAAATAGCACTGCATTCTTTTCAGTGTTCTCTGTACTGAAAGTCACTTGCAAATGCAGCACCCTGCCACAGGTCTACATTTTTAACAATAAAGTCCTTTGCACAGTTTTTCAATTGCTATGTGACTTTGTGTCAGTCTCTCACTCAGAAGCAGAAAGGAGTACCAGGAAATGACACATCATGTCTAAAACTACAGATGTGGAAGATGAACGTACACCAGGAAACAGCTAAGTGGGAGGGTAAGGTTTACCTTTTAAGTTACCGTAAGTGCAGTTACACCTGCTCCCTGCTTCCCCTGTGAAGTGAAGAACTAGTCTTTTCCAGAAAAGATCTCATTCTGAGAACTGTCTTCTTTAAAATATTCGGAGATTCTCTTTTAAGGTTCTTTCACATTTAAGCCTTTCCCCAACTCTACATCCTATAACAAGTGTAAAAATTATCCTATAGCCTATTGTTACAGAACATACTCTACAAAAGCTGAGGTTTCCCAGGGTTTGGATCCCAGAACTCTGCTACCAGATAATCCTAAAGCTTTCCTTCCATAACAGACTCTTCCGCCAATTCCCAGCTGTGGGCAAATTCGGCTTCTCAGACCAGGTAACTTTCTAACTCTGCCTACGAACACTCTGCTGCCAGTGAAGGAACTCTCAGACCGAAAGCACACAAAGCCCCTAGTGAGGGTTGCCTCCTTCAAACAATCAAGATGCCATCACCAAGCAAATACTTAAACCCACTGCAAAACCTCTGAAGACATCTTACAAACAATATAGTTTCTATAGAGGCATACTATATGCCCTGGAATAGTGATTTCCAATGGAAGGAACAAAGGACCCCATGACCCAAGCAATTTTTTAAAACTGCGCATAACCATCCCTCTTCACGTGAGGATTCAGGCAAGCCCGTCTTACAGGCCTAGGTGTAACAGAATGACAGCACCTCTAGGAGTAGGGTGAAAAGTAGCGAGGTAGACTTCTAGTGAAAGGGGGTGATGCAATAGGCCCCATCGCCCACTTACCTCCCACCACAGGACAATCATCTCAGATCGAGAACAAACACTTTGGGAAACAGAGGTTGTTTATATTTTTATGCTATTCTGGTGGAAATAATGCCCTGAGTCATGTGAAGTTGTGGCTGCAAAATTGAACAGGGGACTGGACTTTTTCACATTCAGGACAAAAATAGCCCCTGGATAGCCATCATATCTGCTCTCCCCTTTGCCTGTTCACCCCAAAACTGCAGGACTCTCCTGCTTGCAGTGACACCCACCACTTCTCACAAATTCTTGCCAAGTTCACGTCAGCAGCTGGTGGTGTCAAAGTCACCATTTGTACTGCTATGAAGTCCCTCCATTACTTTTTATCCCTTCTATTTTCTCTGTTGTCTTCCTAGCTACACTTGCATCCACAAGATGGTTACCGCACTAACATTGCCTCTGTAATCAGTCCAGGATATAGGAAATAGAGATTCAACTGTAACCAGTCCCAGAATACTTGTCATGCCTCTCTAGTGTCCCAAAAAATACTCTGGCATCCCTCGTCTCACTCAAAGAACCACTGCATTACTTAGAGGTTGTAAAATTAGAGGGCTTTCTCTAATGGGAAACACTGTGGCTTGTGGTAGAGTTGTGATTTCAGTTTTTGCAATTAGTTACAGGCAAAAAGACATGGTCCGCAAATTTTCTTCAAGCGTTTGGAATTTAAACTTTCATTAGATACAGAGCCGGTGGACTAACTGTAATCTATGAACATATGGTCATATTATCAAATAATGTTCATGTCTACCTTACAGACATGTAAGAACTTGGATTACACTTGCAGACTGTAGGCCTTTAGAATTGGATGTGAAGCATCCTGTGACATAAAAAACCTCTTATCCAGTCACAGAACACCTTACAGACAACATGACACTAATGTCACTGAATACATTAGTATAGTCCATGTATGGTTAAGTTACATCTCCAATTTCTCAGAGATGGAAAGGAGATGTCTAGAAAATCTGGAAAAGCCCAATTACCAAAACAGCTCAAAAGTTAAAGCAGACTCCTGCACCTCCCACAGCAGAGGGCGGAGGGGGCATTGCCCACCACTCTGTCCTCCCCCAGGACGTGGCATGTGGGGAAGCAGGCAGGAAAGGGTGGCTGGGACTCGGAGGTGGAGAGATGATGAAACCAAGAGTGGAACTGCTCTGGTCCTAGAACAACAGAGCTGTAAAAAGCTTGGCTTCAGTTCAACCCACTCTCTCTCCCACTTTCCCTCCCACCTACGTGACAAACAGAGCACAGCCAGGCACTTTCTGCCCATGACAGTGACTACTAGCAGGAAAAGGACCAGGATAAAAGCATGTCCTATAAAAGATCAGTCTGATTTTAAGGCTATGTTTTAAACAATGAACAGCACTGTCAGAGTGGGACACTTGTGAGGCGCTCAAATAGGAGGAGGTTGAGGATCCATTTCCAGCACTTCCATGTCGTTTATCACTCCTATTTCTGACCTTTCCTTTGCCACTTTTTGTAGCACTTCCATCACTGGCAGGTAAAGGGGCAGCAATGTGACTTGGCCGTTTGGCTGATGGGGCTACATTTCCCAGCACTGGAATGAAAAGGCACTGGAAGACGATCAGCTGGAAGATGTGAACCGCGGTCCTGGCCTGTGCCAAACACTAACCAGGTGACCCTGGGTTAGGCTCTTAGTCTCTCTGGGCTTCCGGCTGTTTACTTATAAAAGAAGGTTTTGTCATTGCACAAATATATCCAATATGAAATGTAACATGAAAGTCAAACATAATGACATCTCATCTGCTTGCTTCAGGGAACTGTACAAGAACTGAACACTATGTGAATGTAAACACAGTCTTAAGAAAACTATTGAGGTAAAGCGCTAAACTGAACATGGAGATAAAGTTTTATGGATTTTCTTGGCTTTCTTTTTTAATTGCAACACTGAATTAATAGTTATTAGCTATAATCCACACCACCACCCCTGTGAATAAATAAAGTAGGTAAGCACTGCCTGGGTGCCTGTTATTGCCCCATGCTAAGCAGGGTGAGGGGTATAAAGGAGTCTGAACAAGTGAGTCTTCTCCAGTTACCAGCTAAGTGAGGAGAAACATTGGAAACCACCCAGGAATGGTACCAAGTCAGTACTCAAAGCCAAGATTACAGGCTACTGATCATAAACAGTGTAGGAATACAAAGAGGAGCTAGAAGTATTTGGAATAAATAGGGAAGACTCTATGAAGGGGATGGGGCTCCAACTAGTTCTCAGGGCAATTCTAATCTGTTTTAACTGAGGACTGGATAGGAAAAGGCTGGTGACTCCTGGTTTTTAATAAGGCACATGTTACCCTAGGAGGCTAAGTTACATAATGATTGGAACACATATGGTAAGTCCAAAATGATGAAGGGTCGAGACTACCTGGCTGAGATCTGGTTGTGTTAAGTCTTTGACTTGACTCTAGATGTTGGAGCGCCAAAACTGTAGGTTGACTGAAAGGGGGGGAGAGAATATCCAAGAATTCAGCAGAAGGAAAAATTCATGTATCAGGGATGAAAGCTCTTCATCAGAGTATCAGCAATCAGAATAGACACTTGAAACCAAAAACATACAGTTCAAGAAGCTGACAAAATGCGGAGTGGTGAGAGAAAGATGAATCAAAAACCACTCCAAGCCTTTGTGTATTCAAGACCGGAAGAATGATTATCCCACTGAATAAGTGGAGACCCTGCAAGAAAAAAGATTATGAAATCAGCTTTAGACATGTTGAATCTGACAGATGAGCTAAGAGTAGGTTTTCCCTAAGAAGCTCAAAATTCAAAACTGAAGCACAGATGTAGAGTACAGGCTTAAGATGCAGATGGACAAGACATGATAAATCTCCTAAAAGAAAACATAGGCAAAACATTATCTGACATAAATCTTAGCAACATTCTCCTAGGGTAATCTACCCAGGGAATGGAAATAAGAGAAAAAAATAAACAAAAGGGACGTAATTAAACTAATAAATTTCTTCACAGCAAAGACAACCATAAGTATAACAAAAGGAAACAACAACCTACAAATGGGAGAAAATATTTGCAAATGATACGACTAACAAAGGCTTAATTTTCAGAATATATAAACAGCTCATACAACTGAATAACAAAAAAAACAAACAACTCAATCCTAAAATAGGCAGAAGACCTAAACAAGCATTTCTCCAATGAAAACACAATTGGTCAATAGGCACATGAAAAAATGCTCGATATCACTAATAAACCGAGAAATTCAAATCAAAACTATAATGAAGTATCAGCTCACACCAGTCAGAATGGCCATCGCTCAGAAGTTCATGAATGATAAATGCTAGAGAGGCTGTAGAGTGAAGGGTACCCTCTTACACTGCTGGTGGGAATCTAGTTTGGTGTAGTCATTATGGAAAGCATGGAAATCCCTGAAAAAACAAAAAGCAGACTTACCCTATGACCCAGAAATCCCACATCTGGATATATAACTGGAAAGAACTCCAATGTGAAAAGATACCTGCACACCAGTATTCACAGCACCACTGTATACAATAGCCGAGACATGGAGGCAAGCTAAATGTAGCAACAGATGACTGGATAAAGAAGTTGTGGCATATTTATACACTGGAATACTACTCTACCATGAATAGGACAAAATAAAACCATTTGCAGCAACATGGATGGAGCTAGAGATCGTCATTCTAAGTGAAAGCAGCCAGAAACCGAAAAATACCAAATGAAACCACTCATATGTGCAATCTAAAAAAAGAGAGAAAAAGACACTGTGAACTCATCTACAGAACAGAAACAGACTTGCAGACTTAGTAAACAATCTTAAGTTTACCAGGGAAAGGGGATAGGAAGGGATAAATTTGGGAGTTCGAGATTTACAAATGTTAGCCACTACATATAAAAAGAGATTTTAAATTAAGTTTCTTCTATATAGCACAGAAACCTATGTTCATTATCTGGCAATAACCTATAATGAAAAAGCCGATACAGCCACCAACTGAGGAAGCAAGAGAAGAAAGGAGAGTTAGTTATGCTGGGCTAGAGCCCACTTCTAAAATCCTTGTCAGCCACTGAGGCTGCCCCGTGTACACTGAGCTTTCCTCCCAGGGACAGGCTGACATGACATGCATCCTGCAAACCTGGGGCAGCAGAGGCCGTCTCCAGGTCTGGCCCTGGGGGAGATGGGAGAAAGTCCACCTGCTCCCCTTGGGGCAGCGCCCCTCCCTGCAGCCCTCGCCAACTGACTGCACCACGCCTGCCTCTCAGGAAACCACTGATTGAAAACAAGTGATCCACGAACCTGGGGTAGCGGCAGGGAGATGGGCAGCGACCTGGCAAGCTGGTCGACTTGCCCCCATCTTCCCCATGGCCTGCCAAGGGCTCGGCCTCTGCTGCTCCAGGCATGGTCCACAGGTCAGCCTGCTCCCGGGAGGAGGCCACGGTGTGGTCGAAGGCAGTGGCGGGTTATGGGGTCTGCCCATGGGAGCCCGTGGATTTGCTTCAAACTCCCCAGCACATGGCCTGAGCTTGGCCTCTGCTGCCTCAGGTTCGTGGAACTCAGGTTACAGGTCAGCCTGCTCCTGGAAGGCGGGTGCTGTGCTCTCAGGGAAAGGCAGCAGCTGCGATGGCGGGATTGGGGCTGCCCTGTGAGAGCGCGGGTGTTGCGACCATTTCCCGCTGCTGCTGCAGCCATCCCAGCACACTGATCGCACCGAGCCCACCTCCCAGGAGCAGACTGACCTGTAACCTGAGTCCCACGATCCTGGGTCTTTAGAGGCCGCCCCAAGGTCAGGCCACGGGTAAGATGGGAGCAAATCCAGGAGCTCTCATGGGGCAGTCCCCATTCCATCCGAGGCCCCGCGACCGCACCGCACTCGCCTACCAGGAGCAGGCCATCGTCTGCGGGCCAGTTGGAGATGCTCTGGAACCGTCCGGCGCCCTCCCACCTCCTGGGGCTGTACCTGCTCTCCTAAACCCGGCTATAAGCGGCGGCAAAAACGCGGTGTTCAGGAACTAAGAATACCGGGGTTGCCACGAACCACAGCAGCGGCTGGGACCCGCCTCAGGGTCCTAACCGGACGCGCGGCCGGGACCTCACCTCCGCACCCCTCACTGGGCCCCTCCCCAGCCACACAGCCCAGGCGTCACCCGCCGGCTCCCCGAGCAGCGCGCCCCTACCAGCGCCCTCTTAACTGCCCGGCAGCGGCAGCCGAGCCGCGGGCAAGCGGCGGCCCAGACCCCAGGCCGTGTTCCTCTTCCAGGAGCTGGTCCAGGAGCAACCGGCTGCCGCCAGCTTCCACGCGTTCTGGGTGGGTTCCGGCGTCCGCGCGTCTGCCCGTCTGCGCGTGCGCGCCTCTCCTCCTCCCGCCCGCAGCGCAAACTGCTCCGGTGGGTCTCCTGCTTTACCGGCCCTGGCCGCTGGGGCCGGGAGGAGCCAGGTGGGGCCCCTCCTGCTCGTCCCGCCGGGTATCCATCCCCAGAGCCTTCACCCAGCCACCGACTGGGTCCTGGCACTGAACTAGAACCACGACTGCCCTAGGCCAGGCCTCACCCACCCAGCCCCACTTCCCCTGCTCAACTTCCCCTCCCTGTTACTACCCTCCCACCCCTGGCCAGGCCCAGTCTCCCACCAGACCTTGAAGACAGGGCTCCTTCTCCTCACGCCGAGGTCCCTGCCCTGACACTCCATCCTGCTAGGTCCTAACCTATGGCCCCTACACCCACAAGCTTACCCCTCATGCCTCAGCACAGGACACCCAACATCCTGAAATTGTCCCCCTCACCTCTCAGCCAGGTCATTTCCACTCTGATCGGGCCCCACACCTCTCAACCTGTACCCCCTCACCATGGGATCCCCTTCACTCTGAGTGTACCCCTACCCTGCGCTCACTCACTCACCCCTCACCCTGTGGTTGGGGTGGGGATATCCGTCCTCCAGTAATGATGACTACTGTCACCAGTGGGGGATCGAGCCTAGTGTGCACCTTCATAGTTAATGTCTGAGGCTACAGGGTGAGGCAGGCTGGGCTGAAGGTGGTTCTAATTCCCTCCTTGGCACCCTGATCCCTGCAACCTGTGCCTCAACTGACCCGATAGGTCAGGTTGATCCCAGGCTGCCAGCCACTGGCCTTGGGCTTTGGTTGGTTGATGGTTCTGATGGTGATCTGGACCCCTAGGGCGGAGGCACTGGGCACGTGGACCTTTTGGGTGGGGGAGTTCAGAGTTTGCACTTGATCCCAGGGGTAGACAGCAGATGGTGGGCTGTGTGAATGGGGCTGTGTGCATGGCCTGGACTCAGCCCAGGTGGGTGCAGGGACCTTGTTCATTCACACCAGGCCAGAGGGAAGAGGGAAGGGAGTTTTAAAGCGTCAAAGTGAGGAAGCCAAAGCTTTAGAGCAATGTAGGAAGGTGCACTGGTCAGACCACCATGGATCTCCCCGCGACACTTGTCCCTTGCATCAGGGGAGACTGGCAGTTGACTGGCCAATGAGACATCCCCTGCTGTGGTATAGTTTACAGGCAATTGAAGGGATTTTGAAAGGTAATTTTAATCCAATAATTGTCACTTTCTCTGCAGTAGATTAGGTCCAAAATCATGGTGAATCTGGCAGGGATCCTGCCTGAAATCCAGCCTGGAACAGTGGAGGACCCACCCAGGAATCATCCCCTTAGCTCTCACCAAAAGTCACTGTAATAGAGAAGAACAAATCTGACTCCATATTGGATCTGTTCCTTTTCCTTAAACCCTCTGCCGTGTTTTCTAGGCTTAGACTTGCTAGCTCTGCATCTTTTGTAAAACAATGTTGCCTTTAGCCTGAAATAAACAGGAGAGCCTATTCTCAAAACTCTGAGCTTTAAGGATATTAACACTTTGCACTCCTATAAACATAACAAGTTGCAGAATAGAAAAAGTTTGTTTTGTTGCAGGTTTTGCAGGAACACCATGATCTGACCCACGTGGACAGCTGCAAAGGATTCCAAGAACAAAGAATTCCTACACCAAGAAGTTTGCAACAACCAACCACAGCCCCTCCCCTTTTTAGTAGAAAAGGAGCCTGAAGTTGACATGGGGAAGATGGTTCTCCAAGATATTAGTCCGCCATTATCTTGGTTTGCAGCTGTTTACGGAGACCAGGTCATAGTGCCTCTGTAAATCCTCTAACAAAACAAAAGTAGTTTTCTATTCTACAACCTGTTGTCTTTATATAAGTGCAAAAGTGTTAATATCCTTAAAGATCAGAGCCTTGAAAGTAGGCTCTCCTGTATATTTAAGGCTAAAGGCAACATTGTTTTACAAAAGGTGCAGAGCTAGTAAAACTAAGCCTAGAAAAGAGGGCAAAGGGTTAAAGCCAAAAGGACAGATCTTCTATGGAGTCAGATTTTTTCTTTTCTATTATACTATATTCTATTTTTGTTTTAAGTATATAAGAATAAAGTTTAGCCTTTTCCCATTTTAAATTGTGCAATTTTAAGGAGCATTAATTGCATTCACAGTGCTGTGAGACCAGCACCACTGGTTTCAGACTATTTCCTTCCTCAAAGTAAAAGCTTTTATACAAAGCGCACCCCACGTCCTACCTCCCCCAGCCCATGACAAGCCCTAATCCCCTTTCTCTCTCTATGTCTTTACCTATCCTGGAGGTTCCCTATCAATGAAATCA
The DNA here is from genome assembly GCF_048564905.1 of Vicugna pacos. Classification (NCBI taxonomy): domain Eukaryota; kingdom Metazoa; phylum Chordata; class Mammalia; order Artiodactyla; family Camelidae; genus Vicugna; species Vicugna pacos. The sequence goes on along the minus strand of NC_133008.1, from coordinate 4,089,645 downwards.
TATAAAAGGTGGCTTTTTTTGGTTTGTGTGCCCACATATCTTAAGTAGGGATGGGTAAATTTTTTGTTTGTTTTCATGTGAATTAGCATTTTTGTATTTTGAGAGGAAAATCCAGATGGATTAAAGATGAGACGTACCAAATGAAGCCCTTTTAGTAACTCTGTGCATAATCTCGTGGTAGGCACTGCTGTTCTAAGTGTGAAACCAGAGCCAGAAGGGAGATGCTTAGGTCTTCTTGTGGCAAAATAAAACCAAACAAAAGCAGAAAACAAAGGCCAAGAAAGACAGCTGGAAAGACAAACCACAGCCTGGAAAAACCTTTCCTCATGACCCAAGGTCAGAAAAAAGCTTCACATACCTGTGGTCCAAAAAGCTCTTGAAGCCCAGTGTTCTGAAAAGAAACAAAACACACAGAGTGAGTTCCAACGAGAGGCAGTGCAGGTGGCCGGTTTGTGCTAGAAATGCTCGCCCTCTCAGGTGAGGACACAGGCAGACAGACAGACTGCAGAGACAGCATTGGCCACCATCACCCTGGCAGGTCTTTAGCCCGGTGACAACCAGCCCTGGTGACAACGTGAGCAGGCAGAGGCCCCAGGAGGTCCCCTGGAGGGAAGAGCAAATGGACGCTCCTCTCCGGCAGAACAAGGTGCAGGATACATCAAAGTGCCACAGGTGCATCCCTTCCCTAGCAGTGCTGATCCTTAGAGAAGATCCCACCAAAGTGCTTGCACAATTTTCAAAGATAATGTTTCTTCAGTAACATGAGTTCAAAATAATCAATATGTCATCAAGGGATATTCAGAAGTGACCTGCCCTCTACCCGAACAATACACACACATAAATACACACATATACACATAAATATATACACACATACATACAGGAAAACAGACAGACAGACTGAAACACAGAGAAGCAGGGGGAGACAGAGAAACAGAGAGAGAGACAAGTCAGAGAGAGAGGCACTGAGAGACAGAGACAGAGAGAAGGAACACTGGAGCTGGTAATGAGTGGAACTCACATACATTTTCACAAGTCAGTCTATGTGTCAGAACCTGGTCCCAAAGTCCATCCACCCTCCAGGGGAGGGAGTGGGGATCCCACAAGGGTGTGGGAACAGAAGGCAAAAAATAGGAAGCCATTGTGGGGTAGCCCACCACAGAGGCTGAGATGGGACACTGGGCCTGTATGTCAACATGACAGAATGACCTAGGAGGTTGTATGCCAGAGCGGACGATATCAGAGTTGTATTTAATTTCAGTCTCACGACTGGGAGTGGGGAAGCAAGCAGCAAGGAAAGTGACTTTCTCCAGACCCCAGGGCAGACCCCGGCCTGTGTGGGGTGTGCTTTGCACTCCGCCAGCCCTCTGTGAGGTCCTTCCTTTGCTGAGTCTGTGCACGATCTCCCTTTGATGCCAGCTTGTGGGGGTGACAGGTGCAATAGGTGTTTCTAGGTCTAGAGACAGGAAGGCTTCTCTAGGAAGCAGGGGCCAGAATGATCCCCACTGTGCCGATGGGGGATTGGGGAGACCCTGAGAGGCACGTGGCTTGTCCAGGATGATAACACTGCTGAGTAGGGGGAGCCAGGTCTGAACCCAGCTGTGTCTTCAGAGCTGCAGCACTTGTTGCATCCAGGCTTCCCCAGGGCTATGGGGGGGCTGAGTTGGTGTCACTGTGTGTGGACATGGCATGGAGTGAGAAATGAGAGGTTGGCAGCCCAGAAAGGCCCTTGAGGGGCTTGGATAAGTGGACCCCAGGAAGTGACCTCACTTCCCTGGCAATAGAGCCCAACAGAACTTGGAACCGAAGTCACCAGGCACCCACTCTGTAGAGAAGACCCTACTCAGCTCACCTGGTTGGAGACAGAGGCATGTTCTGCTGCATCCCAATATCCAGAGGCCGCAGCCCCGGAAAGCCCACAGCGAGGGGCTCTACCAACGCTGCCGGCACTGGGTCAGGTCTCCCCCAAGGCGCCTCTGGCCTTTTGGCCAGAGAGACCCAAAGGTAACACAGGGAGGCCCAGGGCAGGCCCGCCCAGGCTGGGCCACCACTCAGATCCCACCCAGGTAGCCACACGGCCCTGTCCTGGCTGGTGGAGGTGGAGCAGTCATGTTGGGGATGGGTATCTGCCTCAAGAAAGAGCAGGACAGAGGCCTGGGGGTCCCGGTCACATAGACAGCCCAGGACAAAGCTGGCTGGCTTGGATGTGGAGAGCCGGGGAAGGGTCCTGCTGCCCGAGGTGGAGCCCATGCTTTCTGGGTATGTATTTTCCCTCCCGATGTCTGAGCTGAACAAGGTTCCGGTCTGATCTAGCAGCAGAGGGTAGAGTCTAAGGAATCAGGAGTGTTCCTGGCCGGGAAGGACTCTGAGACTTCCATGCTGGGTCAGCTGCTGGTCACTATCATTGCAGAGCCAGATACCACATATTGAACAGAAGCTGATGAATAAGAACACCAATGCCCCCTCCCCAAGTGAAGGGCTGGTGTGTCACTATTCTGAGGGCCAGCGCAGACTCCTGGTGGGTCTGGATATGGAGGGGTCCCCACCACCATGGCCCACAAGTCAGAGGGGCAGGCCTCCGACCCAGACATCACCCAGGGCTCTCCCAGGGACCTACCCAGGGCTGACGGGTAGCCCAGCACACCCGGGTCTGACCTGGAGCACCGTGCCCACCTCGCTGAAAGTCAGGTGGAGGACCAGGAGCCCCCGAAGCAGAGACCAAAGGTCAGAAAGGCAGGGCTGGTGTGTGTGTGTAGGTGAGGGAGGGGTGAGGGCTGGGCCACACAGGGAGGTGTCCCTAGAGGCTACTTTTGGGACCAGAGAAAAGAATGGCCTCAGACTACCTGTCTGGAAAAATTCAGTCACAGAACACATCCTGTGGGCACTTTCTGGGTGGGAGCTGTCTGGAAAGCTCTGGGAAGGTTTCTGTCCTTGTAGAGGCACATGGAAAGGGAGGCAGGTGCGTAAATTTTTCCTTTCTCACAGCATGAGCTCTTCCACAAGACTTAAAACTCTCTCCACATCCAATAGTTACAGAGGAGGCAGTGGCATGGGAAGATGTGAGAGACCAAAAATGGGACAAACTGGATCCAGCAGGAGACCCCGAGCTCCCTCCTGCCACTCCTGCAGCTCCTCCTGAACCTGCATCTGCAGCTGGACTGCTGGGTAACGGAGAACCAGTTCAGGCATCACCACCCCCTGGGGTAGAGCCCCCTCTGCACCCACCCACACCTTCTTCTCCAAAATGTTCTCCAAAATCCCATCATCAGCCCCCCCCAAACTTGACGTCCCTTCCGCTGGAGATGATTTTGTTTCATTTTCTTTAGTTTCCTTTGCTTGTTTCACATCATTTATGACATCCTTTATTTTCTTTCAGAGTTTCATGTAATAAAATATAGACTTTTCCCCTTTTAAATTGTGCAATTCAGGAGCATTTGGGGCATTCACAATGTTGTGCGACCATCACTACCATCTAGTTTCACAGTATTTCTTTCCTCAAAGTGAAACCTTGGATCCAGAGCATGCACTTCCCTCCCTCCTCACCCAGCCCCTGACAACCCCAAGTCCTCTTTCTCTTTGCTTGTCTTTACCTCTACTGGTTGTTCCCTGCCAATGAAATTTTAAAAAAGGGTTTTTTCCTCCCTGCCCACATGTTTTAAGCTGGGGCTGAGGATTTTTGTTTGTTTTCACTTGAAACAGTATTTTTATTATTTTCAGGGGATATCCAGGGGGATTAAAGATGTGATGCACAAAATGAAGCCCTTTTAGTAACTCTGTGCATAATCTCAGGGTAGACACTGCTGTTCCCCCTGTGACACCACAGCCAGAAGACACAAGGGAGATGCTTAGCTCTTCCTGTGGCAAAAACAAAACCAAAATAATCAAAAAAATTAGTAAAAGCCCAGAAAAATTGCTTCAAAGACAAACCACAATCTGGAAAATGCATTCCTCATAACCCAAGGTTGGAGAAATTTTTCCCATCCCTGTAGTCCAAAATCCTTTTGAAACCCGGTGTTCTAAACAGAAACAGAACAGGCATGGGCAGTTCCAATGAGAGGCAATGCAGGTGGCCAGTGTGTGTTAGAGATGCTTGACCTCTCAGGTGAGAACAGAGGCAGACGGCAACACTTCAGAGACATCACCGGTCACCATCACACTGGCGGTTCTTTAGTCAGGTGACAACCAGCCCTGGTGACAATGTAAGCAGGCAGAGGCTCCAGCAGATCCCCTGGAGGGAAGAGTGAAGGGACGCTCCTCTTCAGGAGAACAGGGTGCAGGACGCATCAAAGGGCCACAGATGCATCTCCTCCCCAGAAGATCTGATACTTACAGTTCATCCCATTAAAATCCTTACACACCTATTCAAAGATGCCTTTTCAAGGGTGTTCATCACAGCACTGGTTGAAACAGTCGGAATTAAAGCAACACTAATATTGATGGAGAGGGGATGGGGTCCATTCGTTCTGGTTCATGTGGATGAATGAATGCTGTGCAGTTGGAAAAGTGGATGCCTGGTCTCAACCCAATGTCAAGGGAGGCCTCAGGGTGGAAGTATGCAGACCCACTATCTGCATCCAGGGTCCCATCTGCACGACCACATGTGTGTGAAATCAATATAGATGGAAATTGATCTGATTGTGAGTGTGTGAGAGACAGAGATGGAGAGAGACATACTGAGAGACACAGAGACTGAGACATAAGGACCAAATCATTCATGACAGTCACCGCTGTGGGTGGGAATTACAAATCTCTTCTCTTTTAGGCAATATTTCAATTTTTTGTAATGTGTCTGTATTACTCTACTAATTCTAAAAGGATTAAAATCCTATGCTAATGTGACCCATTCATTACTCATCTATGGAGTAATTAAAGTACATTAATCCTATTTTTAAAAGAATTTAAAGCCTTCTCAGGACTCAGCTCCATGTCAGCTCAGTGGAAACAGAGGTTCTCCAGGAGGTCGTGTCTCTTCTGAATCAACATCCAATAGAGGTGAGCAAGAAGTACCCGACTTGGACACTGAAGACTACAATAGATGAGAGAGTCTGTTGAGAGAAATTAAGACCTACATTCAAAGAGAATAATCCCATATTCATGGAGCAGAAGGCTTCATTCTACTAAGATGACAATAGTCCACGAATAGATCTAAGGATTCAAAGAATGCCTACCCAAATCCCAGGTGGTATTTTGCAGGAATTGACAATCAATCTAAAATTCACGTGGAAAATCCAGGGGGTCAGAATACATGAATGAATCTTGAAAAAGAAGAACAAAGTTCGAGGAATGGAAAGTCAGATAGAACCCACGGTTAATACAAAACCTCTTTAAGCTGAAGATAAATGAGATTCAAAAGATGTAGAAGAAAACCTGTCATGGAAGCCAATTCTCTCCTTTCCCTTTTCCCTATTAAGTTAGGTTGATAAAAAAGCCTTTAACTTTCACCATTTATCATGGTAGGTACTTTTCTGGTTGGCTCCTGCGTGTGTATAAATAAAACATTTCTCTCGTTCATCTCCTCTTTACTTCTGTGGGCTGTTTGGGAGGGACTCTGGATGATGGGGACCTGCTCTTTTCTCACCTTCTTTAGTGACATTTTTTGTCCATGGTGAAGTTCTTAAAACAAGAAAAGGCTCATTGGTTTTGGGTCAGAATTGCAGCATGTATACCTTTTGAGACCCCCTGGAGGAACAAGGGGGTTCAATACTGCCTGGAGAATTCACTTGTCAAAATGCCTAACAAGACGCTATTTGCAAGGTTTTTTTTAAAGATTCTTACCCTAAAACAAATCCCCTATCTAAACCTCTTGGATGATCAAATAGAAAGAAAAAAGGAGAATCATGTCTGGCCCAAGAACACTTGCTTAACAAAATGGAAGGACAGAATCAGTTTTGGAGCAAAAATTAAAATGCATTTATACCATTAACCCTCCCACTCTTTTGTACACTGTCCTCATGTAATCTGCCAGATGGCCCCCTGAAGAAGGCCCTTTGCCCGGAACTCGTGCTCATTTTCAGAGCTAGGCCAAGAGGGTGGTTTGTCCCCAGGGCCTGAGAGGGGCTATGTGTGAAATCTTCTCTGCTGAGACCCAGTGGGATGAAGGTAACTGTGTGCTCTGAGGGAGAGAGAGCACACCGAGCCTCTGTGGAGGCGTCTCTGAGATCCTCCCAAAGGCACACAGCTCTAAATCTGGACACGGGAATTTTTGATTGGCATCTTAGTTGGAAATCTCCTCCTGGATAGAAAGAAGCAGATTCAAGATGTTGCAATTGGATGGGCAGGTCGGCCTCTCAAATTAGTCGATGAGGAGGACACGCAATTCTCTGCAGAAGTAGGAACACCCATCCCTGCTCTGCTGACGTCATATACAGAGATACAGAGACGCGACTGTAGCGGGAATTCAAAACCCACCAACCTTTCTTACCGACGTCAACGTCCCTATTTTATTCTCCTGTCAGGTCTCTGCACAAAAACTGTGGCTCATCCCCAAATATCACATACCCATCACCCTGTACCACTCTGTGCCTGTGTCCAACTCGAGCATTAAGGCCTGTGACCGTTACTGTTAAATCGTTTCCCCCTTTCAGCCCGCCTCCCGCCATCATCCCAGCTCAACTTCATTGTCTCTCTCCAGGTCATCAGCACTCTTCCCACTGGCTTCCCATCAGCTTACCTTGCCCTGCTTCCATTGCTTATTCCCCATACGTTACCCACAACGGTCTTATTAAAGTATGAATCAGATCAAGTTGTTCCACTTTGCAAAATACTTTCGTGATTTTCCATTGTATTCAGAAGGATATCCAGAGTCCCTACCAAGGCCCTATGTGATCTGGGCCCTCACCGATCTCTGCAGCCTCAGCTCTCACCGTTCTGCTCCAGCCCATCTTCACTGCCCCGATGGTCCCCACCAGGACAGCTGTGTTTCTAACTCCAAGTCTCGTACTTACACTTCTTCCAGCCTGGGAGGCTTTTCTTGTCTGTTACCTACGTGGCTTATTCTTTTGCTTTATTCAGGACTTTATTCAAATTATTTACCCTCAGAGAGGACTTATCTGACCAGATTATTTAAAATAGCACGCACATATTTCCTATTCAAACATTTTCTCTCCTAATATGCTTTATGCTTCTTTGTGGCAATTATTAGTACCTGGCAGTACATCATATGTTTATTTGCTTACTAGTTTACTGTCTTTCTTACTAGACCTATATTCATGGAACCACAAATAACTGTTTTAACCAGTAACTTTCAAACCACCTTTAAATGAATTCTTTTATAAGATGAGAATTTCAGAGGCTTCCATGGGTTGCTTAGGGGAAAAAAGAAAAAGGATTCAGGTTGAAATAATTTATTAAGGACCTGAGAGTTGGTTATTTATTTTGTGCATAGTACTGTGTACCTGTTAATCCCAAACTCCTAATCTAGCAAAAGACCTTGTTGACTACTATTTTTAAAAGACTTTTTTCTTTTTAAACTGGGGTTGTTTGAGATCTCTTTTCTTCTTCATTATTTTTCTTTTTTTTAAAGGCTTTTTCTTATTATTTTTTACACTGAGGTACCGCAAATTGAATCCAGCACGTACTCTACCCCTTGAACTATACCATCCCCTCCAAAGACAATTATTTTTATACTTTGACAATACCATATTGAATTCAGATTTTTGTTCCATTTTCCCTTCATAGAGTTTATAACTGAGGGAGAGAGTCAGAGGAAGCCCTGGGCCAACCCTTCCTTCTCAGAGGGTCACTACACAGCAGAGGAGCTTGGCTGTCTCTAGGCCCAGCTCACCTTTCTGCTCTGAGGGCCGACTCAGGCCACTTCTCTTAAAAGCGGCGTGTTAGAGGCAGCAGAAAGACAACTAGCGAGCAACAATGACAAAACTGACCCACCTGCAGTTGGACATCATCTGCTCTGAAACGAACCTCTTAAATCTCTTCTTCTTATTAGTGGATGGTTTTCAAAAATATTCCCAAGGAGATGAATCTCACTCCATTTTTCTGGATTTCTTGGGCCTTCTATGACTTTAACTGCAGGCTTGATTTTCTGCACAACATCTGCAGGGAATCCAGGCAGAAAACGTGAACAGACCCTGCAGGCCGCGGCTGAGGCCTCCGGTCAAAGCATCCTTGTTGTGCAGAGCCTGCGTTCATGGGACCAGTTTCATTACTGCTGTAATTAGTTCTTATCCAAGTGTCCCACCGGAAATGTTTCTAGATAGAACGTGGCCTGACGCAGATGAGCAGTGGGGATGTGGGATGCAGATGGCAGACAGACTGGAAGGACAAAAGGGAAATGTTTCTTCAGGCTTCAGTTTGGAAGATTTCTGATTTTTATATGGACATTAAACTTGGTCAGGCTGAAGCACCGTTTACTCTAAGACGGGGTGATGTACACGTATACCTACAACTTCTAAAAAATATGTTGAAGCTGGGCGTGAGAACCTAGGGGACAGACAGCTTTGAGTGACACCTCCGTTCCAGGATGCCTATGATCTCGGGCCCACAAAGAGGAAAAGAATACACATATTTTGCCTCTGTAGTTCTATGTGAAATTATTTTGACCCTTGCCGGATGGTGTAAGATCAGAGAGCATGTAGTCTTTCTTACATCGCAAAGACAACAAGTCTTCTTGATGAGTCAGACTGTTTCCGATGGCCCGGGGTCTGTGCCAGACATTAGCTGTCTAGACAAATACCACACAGCCCCCCATCCCTCAAGGAGATCACAGTGTGTCGTGGAAGAGAAAAATTTAAATAGGTTTTCAAAACAATGTGGTAAGACTCACTTGGCATCATATATACTATATGTTCAAAGGGGCTCTTGCACTGCCTGAGGCAGGGTTCTAGAAGGTAGGGAAGGTGTCAGAGAGGAAATGCTTTCTGCACTGACATCTGACGGATTCCAGCAAATCTCTAGACCAGGAGAGTGCGTGCTGGGCACGGGAATCTCGGCAGCTTGCATGTCTAGTGCAGAGGTCTGGTCGTGTCTAAGAGCACTTTGCACTTAGGGAAGGAAGGTCAGTGAGGCTAGAGGTTGTGGGGAACTAACGGAAGCTGAGGCTGAAAAAAAGCAGCAACTAGGTGATGAGAAGGTGTGACGTTAAATCAGGGAGCGTGGATTTCCTCACATACGCAACGGGGAATTCTTTGGGGTTTTAAGGAGGAGAGTGACACAGATTAGTCATTAAAAGTGAGAAAAGTGGATTGTTCTCTCTAAAGAACAGCACTGGGGAGACTAGCAAAGGGTGGGCATTAATGCAGTGGGGAGCTAGGGGCGGGGACTTAGTTGGGGGACATTAAGGAATAGAATTGTAGTACTGACGGGGGTGAAGGAGTGGAAAAGTAAAGGAAAACTCCCAGATGTATGTCACGGAAAACAGATGGGATAGTGATGCCATTGTTTGAAGAAGTAAACCTAGTTCTGAGCGAGTGTAAATCCAAACATACAGAGCTTGAGATTTTTATGGACTAATCAAGTGGGAATGTCTACTTGTCAATTATAAGTATATTTCTGGGACTGAAATGAAATGTCCTTGCTGGGAAAGATTTGACAGATAATCAGTGGACAGAGAGAAGTTGAAGCAACGGGAATAAATGCCACCCACTGACATTTTTATCAAAGAAAAGGGAAGAGGGCACTTCTGGTTCAGAAAATATGGCAGACCGGAAACTTGAAGACCCACTCACTAAAGACACATAAAAATGGAGGACACAATATCGCCAAACTTTTCTTGTTTTTTTTTTTTATTTTACAGGCACCTTTATTGTGGTATGATTCCTGTATAGTAAATTACACATATTTCACATGTCCTATTTGATCAGTTTGATAGATGTCTACACCCAGAAAACCATCACCACAATCAAGAAAGCTAACATTTCCATAACTCCCCAAGAGGGACACTTTTCCAATTCCCATATTTATCCCTTCCCATCCCCTTCTCTCCCTGGTAACCGTAAGTTTGTTTCTGTATGCTGTGGGTCTGTTTCTCTTTTGTAGTTAAATTCATTAGTGTCTTTTTTTAGATTCTACATATAAGTGATATCATATGGCATTTTTCTGGCTTTCTTCACTTAGAATGACTATCTGTACGTCCATCCATGTTGCTGCAAATGGCATTATTTTGTTCTTTTTAATGGCTGAGTAGTATTCCTTTGTATAAATATATTACTACATCTTTATCCAGTCAGCTGTCGATGGACACTTGGGTTGTTGCCATATCCTGGCTATTATAAATAGTGCTGCTATGAGCATTGAGGTACATGTGACTTTTTGAATTAGAGTTTTCTTCTGACATATGCCCGGGAGTGGGAAGGCTGGATCATGAGTTAAGTCTATTTTCAGCTTTTAAAGGAAATTCCACACTGTCTTCTCTAGTGAAAATGCAGCCCATTTTGTGAAAGCAGAGCCATGCTCAGAAAGTAATGGGTATTTCTAGGGGCCAGACATGAAGCGAAGTGAGTGTGGCCTGTTCAAGAATTAGAGGGCAGTCTGCCAGGGCTGGGGGAGAGTGACAAGGGAAGTGTGGTACAGGTAGGATTCAGACAACATGGGGACCTGACAGGCTGGGATAAGGAGCCTGGACTTCCAGTCATCCCTTGGTAACCATGGGGCACTGGTTCCAGGAATCCCCCCTGACGTCAACATCTATGGATGCTGATGCCTCTTGTATAAAATGGCATAGGACTTGCATGGAACTTATGCGCACCCTCCCATGTAATTTTTATATATATATATATATATATACAAACTTTTTTTATTTAGTTATAGTCATTTTACAATGTTGCATCAAATTCCAGCTTAGAGCACAATTTTTCAGTTATACATGAATATACACGTACATTTGTTGTCACATTCTCTTTTGCTGTGTCCTCCTGTGTACTTTAAATCATCTCTAGATTACTCACGGTATCTAATACAACATGAATTCTATGTAAGTAGTTGTCATTGTATGGCAAATACAAGTGTTGCTTTTTGAAACTTTCTGTTTTTCCATGAATATTTTCAAACCACTGTTAGTTGAATTTGCTGGATAGGGAGCCCCTAGATATGGAGAACCCCCAAGCTCTTCCTTTCCACCTCCTAAATTTCCACTGCAAACACTGGAGTCCAAACATAGGAGAGCGCCATCTACCTGCTGGAAACGCTGAGGAGTTCCTTCAGCTTATGTAGTGCAGGACAGAAGGTATAGGGACAACTAGTGGGAAAGGAGGGCCTGCCTGGAGAGGAAGGAGGAAGGACGGCAGTGGAAGCCAGCTCATGCACTTACTGGAGCTAGCTGATAGCAGTGAGAGACGCCGAGGAACAGGAGACACGTCACATGTGGGGCGATCCTGGCCACCATGTGTAGGGTTCACATAGCTGGGACCCAGTTTGCAAGATCAAAATAACAAGGGTGGAGAGGGGCTGCCTCAGCCCCGGGATCCTGAAAACGGCCACAGCGCCGTGACCCCAGCTAATGCGGCTCCCCTTGTAAGCCAGAAAAAGGAAACTCTGAGCCAAGATATTTCATATTCCACCGCAGCCACATGGGTAACTAGATCTCTAAGCTGACAAAATGTAACCACCAGAAACAGGAATCTTTCCTTTTCTCTTATTTTGGACCTTTTGACAGGGAGCCTCACATCTCTGACGGGAACCATCTTTAATCCAATAGAGAGCTCAATTTTCAGGAATAAGCATGGAGAAAAAGAGTGGGGTGATGGTTTAAAGCGGAAGTCAAAGTGGAAGCCCATCTGAGAAATGGTAAAAACATGCATCTCAATGAATCTGAGTTATGGCGAAAAGAAGGAGGAAGGTTAAGGAAATCTCTATGCAGCTGACAAGTCTAGCCAGTCATAAAAAGACAGGACTTTAAATCAAGAAAATTTTTTGTTTTTTTGGTGATGAAAAACAATGCCATATTTTAAAACAAGTCTTGGGCCATCAACAACACGCTGAGAGTTGTTGAGAAGGAGAATATAAAGCTGCATATACACATGAAAGTGTTCCAAGTCCAGCACTCGAAAAAACTTAGCGAATCATGTGTCCAGTTGATTTGAAAATCCTGATAAGTAAATAACTCAAAAGTGGGAAAGACATGGTATTAAATTGTGGTAGTGAGCAATGAAATCCAAGAATTTTATACCTATATTTTCATTGTTAATATAACAAACTGAGAGCAACTGTCAAAAAGTAGTAACTGGAGGATATACACACACACACACACGCACACACACACAATCTGGAACAGCAGAGAGGTAAAATATGCTAAATTTATCATTATTGTGGAACAGGATCTAATAGATTATTTCATTTTTGGTAGTGTTATAGGAATACTGGTCCAATTACATATAAAGTTATGAACTTAGAGATGATTTATGAAAGTTTAGAGAGAATTTTCATTAAAAGGCAATATACCTTCCAAATCATTGAAGAGAAAATTATCAATAAAAAAATTAATCAATCCAGCTAATATGGAGTAAAAGAGACCATATTTACCATCCTAAAATAAACCACAAAATGGATACAATATATGAAACAATGATTTTTAAGACACGTGAAAACGATCATCCACTAGGACCCTGTCCTGCCACCCCCATAACAAGGCTGCTAGGCCTCCTACTGCCATCACCAAGAATGTCCACCAAGAGGCTACATTTCCTTCCTCTGCTCCTACTGCAGAGCCAGTCCTGAGCAGTCCTTTTCCAGGTTTTGGCAGGCAGCTCCCAGAAGTGCTCTCGTGGGCCTTGGTCCCTTTTGGCCACTAGCAAAGGGATCAAGGATGAGCAGCGAGCCTCCTTCCTCATCCAAGACCTAGGAACCTATCTGATTTCTGAGCAGGGCTTCATTCTTGTCTGCTGTCTGGTACTCTCCACCCGGCTTCCCGAGTCCCCAGCTTGGGCAGCCTGCACGCTGGCCACAGCCCATCAGAATCTGTTCCCCTGCCAAGAGGCCACGTGTAATCCTGAACAGGGCCCCAGGCCTCTGGAGCAGCGTGGCTTGGACTGCATCCTGGCCCTGGGCGCGCGGGCTCCATCCCCTTGGTTGAGTCAGTTAACATCTCTAAGCTAAGTTTCCTCATCAGTAAAATGAAGACATATCAATATGGAAAAAAAAATCAGAATCGGGGGGTTAATAAATTTCTGGTGACTGAAGGTTTTTTAATTTTGAATTATACAGCGAAAGACATCATACAAATTTTACTACTTCAGAATTCTAAAAGACAGCTTCTACTGTTAAAACTAATGCATGCACATACACACAAACACACGTGCAGACACACTGGCTTTGCTCCACATACTTCCCTATACACACACACGTACATGGACTCATGTACCCCACACACACATAGCATACACAAAACCACACACGTCCTCAGGCGCACACACACACATAGCATACTCACTACCACATACATCACCAGGTGCACGCACACACAGCCACATACACACTCACAGTCATGTACAACACAATTCCCAGGTGCTTGTGTGTGCGCACACACACGTCATAAACACCTTTGGCTTTATTCTAAATCTATTTACAATTGAGGGTCTCAGTGTCCATTGTTTTATCCTCTCAGAAGATCCTGGCTTTGGAGCGTGAAGCAGGAGCCCCTCCTCTCTGGAGACGGTCTTTGCCACTTACAGTCTCAGTAGAGCCAACATAAATGTTCTGGACCTTTGGAAGTGCAGTTCCAGAGCATACCTGGGAGCTCACATCCTATATATCTAAACATTTTAAGTGCAGTAGGTTAAAGTCCTACCTTTACAAATATACATTCATTATCAGGGGGAAGGCCAGGTTCAAAATTAGAATTCCCAGACTCAGGGGAGTCCTGCAAAGAAAGTGAGTGTGTGGGGAGAGCTGATTCCAAGACTCTGATCACTAGCCTGACTCTTTTCTTCCCAATGCTGGGTCCATCCCTTGCCATAAGGGGCCTTGGATGTGCACAGGGGGACACTCAGAATTCACTTCCGACTCTGCCTATAACCTCCATGCAAACAGCTGCCCTTTGGCCTCTCTGTGAGTCCTGGGAATCTGAATTCCGGGGAGAGCCGGTGCAGGCAATAGAAATGGATCAGGGGCTGCTGAGGCAGGGCATTCGTGGTCCTGGGTTTCTAGAGCACGGGAAAGAGCCAATGACCATGTCCCCTTGGCCCTGTTGACTCCACCCAATGGAGGGTGTGGCCAGAGGAAGTGTCAGGGCCAGGGGGACCGTCTGCCGTGCAGGACTGAGGGCAGCGGGCCCCCTTGCCGTGGTCTAAGGCGAGAAGCCCTAAGGAAAGGTCTGAGGAGGCTGTAAAGTATCTTCACTCCCATTAATTATAAAAAACAAAAGCTTACCACAGGCGTGCGTGGGAAAGGTTTTGTTCTAACAAGGGAAGGGACTTGCCAAGGTCTGGCCATAGAGGGCTGGTGGGCTTGCCAGGTTGATGAGGAATCAAGAGGCCGTTAACCTCCCCTGGGTCTAAACACTGCCTGAATTCCTCCAGGTGACACTTAAATGCAGTGAGACATGGAACCCTCTCAAGTTGTTAAAATATTCATGGTGAGCCATTCAACTCTCTCCTCACTCTTGGCTACGAAAGCACGATAAACACAGGTGGGAATCTCATCAGCCTGTTGGTTGGTTCACTGTCCATCAGGCGCCCCCTCTTGTAGGAGCCTTTATCACATCACTCAGGGCTGATCCATCCCAAGATTACAGATGACTTTCTGCAGGTGGCACCACTTGCTGGTGACACGAAGGAGGCATGTTAGCCACCTCCCAAACACTGAGGCTTCTCCTGGGAGGAGCCTGCAGACCCCCAGTCCAGCCTCTGCACAATGATGCTCCTCAGTGTCACTCCTGGCTTGCTGCCCTGGCCAGAACCTCACTGGATTGTCGATAAATGTCACCCAAATACCACATCTAAGCTTGGGGTCCAGATATGATCATGGTTCTTATTTTCTTCCCATCGATGGATTGTTTGATCTTCGTGTAATCGTGTCGGCAGGAAGGCCAGTACCGCCCTCTTGGGGCCTCCCCGAGCCGCCTCTGTCTATAACTGTCCTAACGCCCCAGGGGATCGGGTCTGAAGCCTGGCACTCAGACACGAAGATGACAGCTGGAGAGACAGGAATCCACACCTGCTGTGGCTTCTGCTGAGGCTTGATGTGGCCATACAAACGGATCCCACAGGCCCTGAATTCACTTGACTCACTGCAGGGATGCTCCCACACTGCCACGTTCCCCCCAGAGACCAAGGGCTTTCTGCTTGTTCCGGAAGGCCCCACCCCCGAGGGGACACTGGGTCCAGTGGAGCATCCAGCCTGCTTCCCAGCCAGCCCTTAGGGCTTTCGTGGGGCCTGGAACATCACCTAACCTCCCCTTAGGGGCCCGTTTGTCCTTTCCAGCCAACAGACCTATGTCATAAGCACTTTAACTCACCTGAGGGTGTTTTCCTCACTTCAGGGGCAGTGAGGACTGGGTTTCTTCACACTCCAAGTGCCCCCGGTCTGGATGCAGACAGTCTGGCTTTCCCCCAAGTCCCGCAGGTCCCGGCCACACCTGCTGCTGGTCACTGAGTCTGTGCTGTGTTCTCTTCCAGGACAAGAGGTGCACTCTACCCCCTGCCCCGCCCCCACCAGCGGTAGCAGAGGCGGCGGACACCCAGGTGAGCTGGGGCCTGAGACCGTGCCCGCAAATCAGTGCCCCAGAGGCCGCTGGTGACTAGAGGGACCACGGGGCAGAAGCCAGCATGCGAAGGGAGGAGAAGGAAGGTTCAGTATAAGGAGATGAAAGGGGGAACGGATAGCACCGTGAGGACCACGACCATGAAAGGGAAGAGGAAAGATAGTGACAGATGGAGTGGTGTCGGCGTTAAAAGATGTGGGCATTTTTAAAAAATTTTATTAATTACCAATGTATATTGACAGATTTCTTATTTTATTAAAGATTATGTGCCATGTCATATAATGGGATACAGTATGATATTATTTATTAAATTATACATAATAGAAGATATACTAGCATATTATGTTCTGTTTATTTATTAGCAGATAGTATATAATACATATGTAGGTGTTTATATACATAATATATAATTCATGCACCTATATAACATATAACCCATAACAAATAATGTAAGATTATGATTAATGTATAATATAACAAGATTACATAACAATAATGATGTAATATTATCCATTGTATGTCTTGGTTCATGAAACATTCTCATCGTAGGTGCCTGTCAGAGGTATTTATGTATTAAAATTAGTATTATAAGACACAGCTATGAACTTATCACCCAGCATCATAACAGGAATATTGACAGTGACATACTGTGTCCTCTTTCCCTATCCTGCTCTTGGCCTCCTCTCACAGGAAGTAACCAGCATCCTGAATCCTGGCTTACCATTCTCTTGTGTTATTTTCACACACACAATATTTAAGATCAGTTAAAACAAATGAACTGCAGGTACATGCAATGAAATGGATGAATCACACACTCTATGTTAAATTAAAAAAGTAAGCTCTAGAAGGTAGCCTATAGTGTGCTATGCTTTTAACTGTGTCTATATATGTCAACTAAACTCACTAAATTAAGAACAACTACAGCTAGAGTCCAGGTGGGAGAGAGACAGATAAAAGGTGAGGTGAGCAAATTTGCTGCAGGTGAGCGAGTTCCTTTCCAGTAACATGTCATTCTCTCTGAAGCAGGAGGCAAGGCCATCTGCTGGGAGTCAGGGAAGAGACAGAGGGAAGCTTAGAGGTGTGCAGAGAGCAGAGAATGTTGACAGGACTGAGTGATAAGCGGGGAAATGTGCTCACTAGAGAAATCCTGGAGGATTGTCTGGCAGTGGCAACATGGTGGGCATTGATTTGTAGTCTTAGAAATCTGTGCTGGGAGAGCCTGTTGCCTGCAGGCTCAGAACAAATAGAGCTGGGTGAACCGAGATGGAAGTCGTCCTGGTGAGGAAATGAAAAGATCAAGGGTCAAGGGGGTTTTGTTTGTCATAAAGAGAGGGCTGACTGTGGATGCAGAGCTGGAAGGTGGGGAAGAGGAACGTGGACAGGCAGGAAAGCAGAGGAGTCAGTGCTTGATGCCCCAGTGAGGGTGAAGGAGGGCCAAGGAGGCTGGTGGAGAAGCAGCTGGATGGCTAGAGTTGGGCACATAGAGGAGAGAGACTGGACCTGGGGTGGAGGCACGCCTGGGTATGAGCCCGGGGGTAGGGTGAATAGGGGTGGCTGGCTCAGCTTGACGGAGAAGAAGACCCTACTATGACCATACTGGGTGGTGGAGGGAGAATCAACTTTGATGTCTTGATGGTAGGAGGTGAGGCAATACAGAGCTGGTGGTCCAGGTGCTCCTGAATGAGGCAGATGAGCAGGGAGGCCAGGGTGGCAGGCACTTCTAGGAAAGGATCTGGGTTTTCCAGGAGCTCCCAAGAGAGGAGGAGCAATGATCTGAAGGTGGAAAGTGAGCACAAGGAGGTCAACCCAGGCTCCTGATCAAACGGGGGTGTGTGAGGGGGCAAAGTGTCAACTCCAGAGATGGTTACCCAGGAAGCAGGGACCACGGGTGAAGTGAGGGGACACTCAGAGAAGAGAGGGAGGAAAGTCTTCTGGGTGTAGGGGGAAGAGAGGCCCCAGGACAAAGGAGCACAGAGGCACAGTGATGAGGATGGACTGGCTCTATGTTGACACTGAAGGGTTGGCTGGATCTTTGTCCTGAGGGCTTAGTTTGGGGGGACTACTGGCCTCATGAGGACTCCCCTCTCAGCAGCCTTCACAGAGGCTCTCGCTACTGAGAGCTGTGTGGCCACAACTGTTCCCGGAGGGGCTCTGCCTCCATCTTCTCTTATCAGACTTTCCTGCCCAGCCCCTGACTGCCAACGAGGGAGCCTGGGCCTCGCAACTGCTTCCCGTGGAGGGACAACGGCTCCTCGGAGAAGCAGGCTGATCTTACTTTTCTCCGTAACCCACTGCCTAGCAAAGGGCCAGCCCATGTGTGGGCCATGTAGGGGCTCGGATACTTACCGAACTAACTCAAAGCACAATAATAGCAGAGCTGGAGGAAGTGACCACTGAGCTCACAGAATTCACTGCCCACACCCCCATTCAACAGATGAGGAAACAGAGACCAAGCATTGAAGCAGCCTTGGCCAAGGTCATGCTGCTCTTAAATGCTGGCCTGTGTCGGGCATGCCAAGTGATGAGCTGCAGTGAAGGTGCTGAGAGGGGGCTCTGGGGCTAGACAGCTTGGGTTCAAGTCCCAGCTCTGCCATTTATTAGCCGTGTGATTAATGAATGTCCTTACCTTTAAAGTGGAACTCATAGTGGTGCCTACTCATTGGATTTTCGTGAACACAGCGTTCCTGGAACAGCAGGACAGAGCTCTGTAAGGGTTTGCTGTTGCTTTGGTTACTATTATTATCACCAAGTGAACCCTGAAATGAAGAACAAAGGCAGCAAGAATTTTTATTTTAAAGGGTTTTAAAATCCTCTGATGAATGGTTCATTTCATCTAATCAAGTTTGCATTTGACCCTTATTAACAACTACACAATGGATGACTTTTGAGGCAATCTTGCTTCATGTCTTTTATTCTCACTTTCGACACAGGCTGCTTAACAGGCAGCAGTTCCTTTTCCAGGAAGAGGGACAAAAAGTTAAAAATGACTCAGTGCCTCTCGGTCCCCAGTGAGTTGGTTGTGACCTGTCAACCCAGCTTTGGGGAAGTGCCCGATCCCCCTGGGCTCACTGAGGTGCCCCGCAGCCTCCAAGGGGAGCTGTACCCCCACACGAATCTAGTCTCTTGGTTCCTATCTTTGCTTCAGATCCCTCAAAGACTGCCCATGCTCCAGGGCCCCATCTGCCCCGCCAGTCTCGCCTGCTGGACTCCAGGACACTATCCTTGGTCTCAACCATCATCTGTTCCTATGACCGCCCCACTACTCTACATTTTGCCCTTCAAGTGTGGGCTCCTGTGGCTCGCACACAGCAGGGGTCTCCCTGTCCTCCACCTTGGGTTACTGCATTGTCCTACACGGTGCCTAGCGAAACCTTGTGGAGGCAGGAAGAATACAGAATAACAGGTGCTCAGAGGGGCTGCCTTTCCCACTGCAGGGGCCCTGGAGAGCTTTCTCCCAGCTTGTTATTCACAGGCACTGAAGCTGTGGAATCTCGATCTCACCAATTTAAAGGGCATCATCGCTAATTACAAAAGCAATCATTTCTTCAGTAGCAAAAGGAGAAAAGACTTTGTGTTCCCCACCTCCAACTTTTTTCCTCCACCTTCAGATGTTTCTCATCTCTGGGCAAGGGTAGAAAGCAACTCACAGAATATTATTTTTCAATGTTTTTTCCCACTCTGAAGATTGCTTTCCCAGAACCGATGAAGGCTAGAATGGTTTAGCTTTCCTGGACTGAGTTTTCAGAAGCCTGGGGGGGAGGGGAGAGGGGGAGGGGAGATAATTCAGCAATATTGAACCTAACAGAGACATTAAAAGCTTCTATTCTAAACAGAAAGGAAGCAGGATGCTATACAAACAGGACAACCATAGTTGGAAATGTAATAACGAGTTACAAGAGAATAAACATAAAGATGTAAAAATGAAAAAGGACATCAAAATAAAAAAAGGTGGGAATGGGAGAGGGGAGCAAGAAAATATAGATTTTTTTTCTTTCTTTTTTTTCTTCGTTATTCTTAGGATGTGTTGGAGCCTACGTGATTATCAGTCTAAAGGAAATAGATATAATAATGGGTTGATATATTTGAAGAATAAGGTAACCACAAATCAAAAGCATACAATAGAGTCACAAAAAAACCAAAAAGAAACAAAATCAAAATGGCTTAATGACTTAAATATTAAACAAGACACTATAAACTTCCCACAAGGAAACATAGGCAAAACATTATTTGACACACATCTCAGCAATGTTTTCCTAGGGCAATCTCAGCAACCCAAGCAACAGAAATAAAAGCCAAAATAAATAAATGAGACCTAATTCAACTTATAAACTTCTGCACAGCAATAGAAACCATAAGTAAAACAAAAAGACAACCTATGGAATGGGAGAAAATATTTGCAAAAGATGAGACTGACCATGGCTTAATTTCTAGACTATATAAATAGTTCATACAACTGAATAAGAAATAAATAAACAACCAAATCCAAAAATGGGCAGAACAACTAAACAAGCAATTCTTCAATGAAGACACACAAATGGCCGATAGACATATAAAAAAATGCTCAATATCGCTCAATTATCAGAGAAATGCAGCTCAAAACTACAATGTTATCATCTCACACCAGTCAGAATGGCCATCATTCAAAAGTCCACAAACCATAAATGCTGGAGAGGTGTGGGAAAAGGAAACCCTCCTACATTGTTGGTGGGAATGTAGTTTGGTGCAGCCACTGTGGAAAACAGTATGGAGATTCCTCAAAAGACAAAAAAAAAAAAACAACTTATCACCTAATCCAGCAATCCCACCCCTGGGCATATATACAGAGGGTACCTTAATTCCAAAAGATACCTGCATCTCAAAGTTCACAGGAGCACTGTTTAAAATGGCCAAGACATAAAAGCAACCTAAACGTCCACTGACAGATGACTGGATAAAGTTGTGGTATTTAGATATAACAGAATATTACTCAGTCGTAACAAAGAAGGAAATAAGGCCATTTACAGCAACTTGGAGGGAACTGGAGATTATCTCATTAAGTGAAATAAGTCAGACAAAGACAAGTATCATATGATATCATTTATATGTGGAATTTTAAAAAAATGATACAAATCAACTTATTTATAAAACAAAAACAGACTCACAGACTTATAAAGCAAATAGGAGTTTGGGATTAACAGATACAAATTAGTATATGTAAAACAGACAAACGACAAGGATTCACTGTAGAACACAGGGAACAATATTCAGTACCTTGCAACCTATAATGGAAAAGAACCTGAAAAAGAATAGACTATGTATATGTACAACTGAATCACTATGCTGTATACCTGAAACTAACAAAACAGCTGTATATCTGAAACTCACAAAACATTCTAAATCAACCACATTTCAATTTAAAAAAATTGATATGCTCTAAATACCTTTATTCAAAGAAAATCTTGAAGTCTTCCCTCTTACAAAACTTAAAATGTGTAGCTTGAGCAGGACCAAATTATACTGGATGGGCAGTTACATACCTTCTCCAGCACATCGCCCATGCTACACACACATCGTTTTCCTACAGGTAAGAACAGCCCTGAGTGCACAGGGAGCGAGTCCTTCTGGGACAAGGTCTGTGGCAGTGGCCTCCTTGTCATTGCTCCATCTCACCAGGAGGCCAGGATTTTCAGAGGTGAGGGGATATAGAGCTCATACACTTCAAATTGATTTCCCAAAAAAACTATGGAAAAACCAAATTCACCTGCAGTGTGGGAAATATGAGCAAGGCCCCTAAGCAGACTGACAAGCCCAAAGTAAGATGGCCTGATGTTCAGATCGGAACCAGAACAACGACCATCTGGCCCCAGTTAAATGACCACCGCCTCACCTGCAATGAACTGCTCGTACTCAATGTCAGGGATGTTTCTGTTGAGACTTGGGAGGTCAAAGGAGTCGGACCAGGGAATCCAGACCTGGTTGATTTTGGGGCTCTGCCAGTGGTAGAGGTGGCCCAAGTACCGGCTCCTCCATCTTCAGCAGGGTCTTCAGGAGGAAGGCAATGTGGATGCAGATGTTCCTACGGAGGCTGAAGCCCTCTGGAAGGTTGAAGTCAAACAGAAGGTACCTGGCAGGGAGCAAAGGAGAGCGGGTCTTCAGGGCCAGGCCTCTGCACAGGAATCCCGGCTTAGATAGAACAGATACAATGGGAATCCCTGCACAGCCCATGGCCTAGACTCCAGACACATTCAGCAGCTTCTGGTTTGTAAAGTGGAGGCACTGCCCGCCCATTTCCATGTGGCCAATTACTTCAAGTCCAGGAGCAGTTGCAGAAAACATCTTGGCGTCCGTCTAACACCACTAAGCACGTGACTATCACCTGAGCACCCGTTCTCCAGGGGCTCACAAACTTCTTGTTCTACAGAATCCTATACACTCTTAACAATTACTGAGAACCCCAAAAGGCTGCTATTTATGTGAGTTAAATCTATCAATATTTCCTGTGTTAGAAGTTGAATAAGAAGTTAGAAAAAGTGCATCAATTCTCTTAAAAATATTAACAATCTGCTGTATGTTACCATAAATAATCTTAAACAAAATATAATTCTATTTTTCAAAACAAAAATCATTAGTGAGAAAAATAGCAGTGATTTTAATTTCTGCAATTATCTTTTGGACTGGTGAGAGCTGAATTCTCCTATCTACCTCTGCATTCCCTATTTTTTGATATCACAGGCCAAGTTTTCCCTGGAAAACCCCACAGGGACTTGGGAGAGTAAGAGTGTGCAAAATGCAGGTGACATCCCGGCGTTTCTATACAAATGGTCCTGCACCTCAGGGGCCTTGGATACACTTTGATAACTGCTGCCCTATCCTAGGTGAGACTCTTCTACACTAGAGCCAGGCAAGGGTCCCGGATTCTGTAATGAGTTACTGCCACCACACCCCTCCCTTCTCTGTGTGTTTCTCACAACCTCCATTACTGCAGATGAGGATGTAATCCTCAGCCAGGGCCTCTAATCCCATAAGACTGCTAACTTCAAGAGAGAGGGTCCCATCTACCATCCCTACACCCCGCATGGATTATTTTGAGTTAAGCCCTAGATAACTGCTTATCGGCAATGACCCTTGTGTCTTATTCCTGAGGTTGACTGAAGGAACCAACATCTGGAATGAACTGAAATTTCCCTGCAGATAAACAAGGCTGATAAACCACCCCATTCCAACATCTGATTCTGGGGCTCTTCAAAACCCGGGTAAGGCCCCGCTTCATCTAAGATGGGTTCTCCGCCTGCCCTTCCCGGGGGGTTCTGGGAGGACGCAGCCACCAAGGGAGACCCAGACTCGGGGCCCCAGCCCCAGGGCCTAAGGGGGAGGAAAGCTTGAGGCTGTGCCCAAGCCCTGCCCCACCCCGCCCCAAAACGCTCCCCAGCACCACAGCCCTCCCCGGCCACCACCCCAACCCCGATCCCACCGCGGTTCATGTCCACCGGTCCCGCCGACGGTGCGGACGTACGTTTACCTTCTGTGGGACGCTGCCCCAGACAGGATGTCGGCCGCCTACTGACCAGGTCAGAACTAGTCGCCCGGCCAAGCAAGCCGCCAACCCCAGCAGCAAGCACCGCCATGGTCCCTGGCAGCTACACACTTCCGGAGCCCGCTCCCCGCCCCAGAAGCGCACTGTGGCCCGTGCGGAGCGCGGCGCCTGTAACCATGGCAACGCCGCGGGGCCCTCCCCTATCGCTTGCGTCGTGCGTCCTCCCGAGTCTAGATGTGCGAGGGCAGAACTTGCGGAGCCAATGGGAGCCAGGGCGCGGCCAGAACTTCGGTGGGGGGAGGCTTATGGGACAGCTGGGCGGGGCCGGGGAGGGCGGGGCCGCGCGGATATCCTCACCTGCAGGTGGCGCCGGCCGGAGGCTGGGGCGTTGCTGCCACCAGTGGGAGGGGCAAGGGGCAGCGAGGTAGCGGGGCAGTGGGGCAGCCGGGCAGCCGGGCAGCGGGGCGGGGGCACCCTCACCTGTCTGTGTGTGGGGATTAGCCTGGGCTCCGCGGCCTCCCCTTTCCCCGGACGTGGACCCAGGCTGCCGGTGGGCAGGATAGAGGACTGAGCCCAGGCAAGCACGGCTGGCCAGGTAGTGCACCTGAAATGCAGATCCGCCAGGCCCGCTGCCGGCCTTGAATACGCTCTGCTAGGCAGTTTCCATGAAGACGGGATCTGTCATAAGAGGGGAGGTAGGGCTGGGGTGCCAGATGCTGGGTTGGGTGCAGTCTTAGAGGAGAGACACGGTGAGAGAGCGCAGAGCGGCCCCTGTGTTGGCTGGGCTAAGATTTTGGGGTATAGGTTGGGGGTGGTGTGTGCCTTGCTCTGTGGTCTCCCCAAGAACCCTCACTCCAGAGCAAGGGGCTCTGCTCCCCCCACACGTCACTGCACTCCCTGCCTTCCCCAGCACCACCTGGGGTGTGGTCATGTCAGGGCAGGGAAGGCCCAGGGAAGGGGCTCAATCAGGGGGAGGGGCCACTCTGTAGGGATGCTGGACCTGACAGCGATGCGGTGCTTCGGAACTCCCCTGGGATGGGTTTCTAACCAGTGGAATGGAAGGGCCTCTCCTTCCTGGGGTGCAGTTGGGGAAGCTAGATCCATCATGTATGTCAGCCCTGAAAGTGGAGTCTGCACTACATCCATTCCTGGAACGAAAAATCAGGCCCCTCCGGCCAAGGTGACTCAGAAAGTCATTCAGCAATGTTCGGGGTCCCCAGTTTAGGCTTTCAATTAGAGCTGAGCGGCTCAGGAGGCCAGAACCCTGTCCGTGGCTCCAGGAGTAGGCTTTCTGCTGGGGGACAGGATCCTCACAAACACCTGTGTCTTTGTGGGTCACTCCCCTCTGACAAGCTTGGAGGCAGGGTGCAGTTGTGGGAAATCGTGTTTCCATGAGGAGAGGGCCACCAAGTGTTGGGGGCACAGGAGACAGTGAGAAAGAGTCCCGCAGCCCTTCTGGAATCAAAAAACTAGCAAATGTGGAAAAGTGCATAATTTGTTTTATTGAACAGGCTGCTTATGTACGTTTGGAGGACCAGGTTCAAGGACTCTGCATCCCTCCGGGACAATAGCCTCAAGAGTAGAACAGACAGAGTATGAGGAGATGTGGGGTTTCTCCCAGGAATGAGGCAGAACAGGGATTTCTGCAGATTTGCAAGGAGACCCCAACCACTGAGCATGGGGTTACAACCCCACGTGACCCTTGTCGTGTTTGGGCTCTGGGTCTGGCCTGATCATGTATTATTCCAGGTGAGTTCCAGAAACTCAGAGCGTAGAGCTAGAGGGCCTGAGCTTGGAACCCGGTGTGGAGACGGAGGGTCCATTATCCTGAGTCCCCTCAGCCAAATCAATGAAGCTGAGTTCCAACACCACCCAGGCCCCCAGGGTGGCCGTGGAGGGAGAGCAAACCTGGCAGGTGACCCAGGGGTCCCACTGCTCTTCCCCTCCCTTATCTTTGTTCCCTTTCTCCCCGGAAGGTGTGATTGTCTCTTGTCATGGTGACAAGCCATCTCTCTTCTCTGTCAGGTGGGTTCCCCACCCCCGCTCAGCCTTCTCTCTGCATGGATGCTGAAGGACCAGGCTCACTTGAAGTTCTGAGCTTGAGCAGTAAGTTGGAAACAAAGAAACCAATGGAAACAAAGAAACAAGTCATTGTGGCAAAGCTCCCCACCACAGAGAAGCTGCCTTGAGTGGAAGGGAGGGTGTGGGCATGCCCATTTGTTTCCTGTCTCCCAGTGCTCTTAGCTTTCTTATTGCAGACCTGCATGGTTACAACAAAATGATCTGCAAAACTGAAAATATTTACTCTCTGGGTTTTACAGAAAAGGCTGACCAGCCTCTGGTTCCCATACCGGTCAGGTGATTGGAATACCTTTCCAGTTTGCAAACATCTGGGCAGACCCAGGTTTACAAAATTCTTTAAGAGTAGCTATGGAGATTTGCTGCTAAACATTTTTTACTGCTGTATACTTCTGAGCTGAGGTTGTGCTGTGTAATTCTTAGCCGGGATTTTCTTAAACTGTTTCTCGTTTCTTATACCAGACACCTCTAAATTCCAAGGGGAATGGGATGTTAAGGAAGCCATGGAGTTTAGGAAAAAGTTACAGATTTAATTTCCATATAAGCATTGATGTATCTCCATCCTAGGCAGTATCGGTTCTGCGGTATTGATAGGGGAACTAAATAGCAACCAAATTAATAGAAAATAGTGGGTCATTGGGTACACAAGTTCTTCTTTTCAACATTTTTGTAATGTTTACAGTTTAAGATGACCATTCCTGAGAAACAGGCAGCCTCTTAGAATGAAATAGCATTTTCCCTGAACCATATTCAACTTTTATTTTGTAGACAGCAGGAAGGGCAATCACACATCCAACACTTGGGGACCTCAAAGATAAAGTGTAACTTTCTGAGAGCACACTCCCCCCATCTCCCCCTGCTCTTTTCACTGTCCCATTGTCCCTGAAGGCTCTTTCGTAACTCATGCTCCTGACTCTACTAGCTCTTCCTCCTCGTCCCTCAGCTGGTAAGTTTACTTTTCTACTTTGACCAAGCAAACTGAAGCCAACAGAAGAGAACTTTCACCAGCAACTCCCAGCACATCCTCTCGCCTTCTGATGTCTGTGACCTCACTCTCGCTGCCCCACCTCTTATTACAGGTGACATCGAAAGCCAGATCATCCAAAAGTCGCCATGGGGGCCATCCATCCAATCTTCTCCAGGCTGTCACTCCCACATCAATCCTCTCTGTCACTACCTCATCTATTTTGTTCTCCTGCTAGTTGTCTCCTATCAGTATATAAAAGTCCATCCTCTTAATAGAAAGAAACAGCACTCCTTGACCCTAATTCCCCCCCACCAATTGCCACCCCATGTCTTTGCAGCAAATCTTTAATGAGTAGTTTAAACTCAATGTCTGCATATTCTCTTGAGCCATCCCATTTTGCACCCACTCTGGCTGTTCCCCTGATCCCTTGCTCTATGGAAACTGCTCTGTCAAGGCCATCAGTGACCCCACATTGCTAAATATAGTGGTCAGTTTTTAGTCTTCATCATGCGTGGCCCTTTGGCAGCATTTGACCCAGCTCTTCCATCACTCCTCCCCCGTGTTCCTGCTTTACTTGGCCTCCAGCCCATCGCTCTGCTTTCGATCCACTGGCTGGTCTTTTGCCAAAGTCTCCTCTTTTTTCCAAACATTTAATGTGTCCTGGAGTTGGGTCCTGCGATACCTTTGGTGGAAGCAACCAGAATTGGAAATTGACATGCCCTCAATTTCTCAATATGTCCAAATCTCCCTGATTGGCCTTTTCCATTTGGAACTCTCTCCCTGATACTCATATTCTTTTTCTTTCATTCATCTTGCTTTCACATTCATACATGTGTTCTACTGTGTAAATTACTTTTCCAAATTTTGAATCAGTCCATACATATCATGTAAAATGCTCAGATCTCTATTATTTCCACTAAGATGCTCATTCTACCTTAGAACCTTTCTGCATTTCTGTATTTATATTAATAAAGTGAATAGTATTTCTACAAGCCCCATAGTTAAACAGTGTGTTTGTTTGGGGCTATTATGTAACATGAAATAATGATACATCAACATAGTCCTTTTTCATTTAATTTTATGTAGCACCAAGATGAGGTTTTTGCATTGAAGACTGGTTTTATTGAAATTTTACCTATGTTATGGACAGTCAGTTTATGTGAAAGCCCTCATTTCTCCCCTTTTGTGATATATATTTCCATTTGGCTATTATAACATATAACTTGGCATGAAATAAAATTCCAAATTCATTCACATAATAAAATTAATACATTTAAATTATATTTTTTAAAGTTAAAAAGAAAGAAAAAAACCCCAGACTCCTCTACCTATTAGGAATTTTGGTAGCAATATCTTATAGACTCCTTAACCATGACATTGAAGAACTGAGCTGATTCTAGCCCCTTTCCACCTGCTCAACCCCATCTTGTCCTATCCCCTGTGGATGGAGAGGACATCCATCCCATTTTCCAGGTCCAGATGTTGGAACCATGTTCTTTCTCTCTCTTTCTCTTAAACACACACACACACACACAGCAAATCCATCTTGTTAGAAAATTCTGGCTACTCTGTCTTCATTAACCACCTACTCCCTGTTCTCCACCCTCCTAGGAGCCACCTTCAGCCACTTCTTGGACACCAAATAGCCTCATTCTTCCATCTTTGCTTTTCTACAATCTCATCCACACAGAGTCAGAGGGAGCCTATAAAAGCATACATTGAGGGGGTGGGTGTAGCTCAGTGATAGAATCCATGCTTAGCATGCATGAGATCCTGGGTTCAAACCACAGCACCTTCACGAAAATAAATAAATTACCCTCCCCCCCAAAAAAAACAAAACAAAAGCATAAATTGGACATCACCCATCACATCAAAACTCACTAAAAGGGTCACCATTTCATTAGGATCCAAAGTCGTCCCAAAGTCTTCCAGGGCCCGGAGTGCTCTGCCTCTCTGCCCACACTCTACCCCTCAGTCTGGGGGCCTCTGGCTCCGGCTCTTCCTTCTCCCTCCGGATCTATGCTGCTTCAAGTTCATTTCTCCGTGAGATCTGCCAGGATTGCCTTGTTCCCTCCTGTCTGCCTTGCATCCCACCGCCATCACCTGAGTTTGCTCATATCACTAGTATTTTTCCCCAAGCTCTTGCTACCCCCAACATGCTGCCTGTTTCCTCTGCTAAAACTCTGAGCCCCCAGTGATGGGGAGTCGTGTCTATTTTGTTGAATAATAAAGCCCAAGAGCCTTGGGAATGGGTCTAGTTACTAGATTCCCATATGTAGTAGGAGCTTACACAGATTTGCTGAATGAATGCAGAGGTCCTGGTCCAATCCGATGGAGCACTTCTGTATCCTGCTCAAAGAATAACTCTCCTTTCCCCCTGAGAGGGGGTGACCACTTCCTTGGTGATCAAAGGCAAGGTCTATTTTCTTTATGCTGTTAACCTTAGGCGGGGAGACTGGGGGATCGTCATTTATATTTTAAAATTTGATTCACTCTGTAGTTTGTCTTCTGTCTATGTATTCTTTTGAGAAACCATTTATGAGTGATCATTCTTCCATCAGATTGAACAGGATCCAGATGAGTGAAATTAATTTCTGTGTGTCAGTTCCAAATTCCCGGGAAAGATGCTCTTTCTCATCTGGATTTGTTGTCCAACCAATCAGTTGCAGCCAGAGGAGAGAGTCCCTCTGTGACCAGTGCAGGGGCTCTGCCCAGCCACCCAGCCACCACTGTGGGAGCACATAGCTCTCCGAGGAGGAGGTACTGGCTGTGACTTGGTGTCACTAAGTGTGAATTTATGTCTCCACTTACCCCACCTTCATCCTCCTAAACAAAGATGAAAATTAAACATTCCCGAGATTTGTGTCATGGAACACTCAGGGTGGGGCTAAGAGGGTTGGATTCCCTGCTGAGGGTAAGGGGCTGCAGTGACTCCCCAATGAGAGCTTGTGAAGGGAACAGCACCAGCCCCACCGGACACTTAGGGCGCTGAGTCTGCGTGACATTGAGTCAGGCTTCTGACCACAGCTCAGGGGTCTGGTCCGACTGGTTAGTCTCTGAAACCAACCAGCTTTGGATTCCTCAATCCCTCCATGAGGTTTTACCTGAAGTACCAACTTCTGTATCTCTGAAGACAGATGATGAGTACCCTTCACGTAAGGCATTTGCACAGCCCTGTGCGGGAATTTGTGCTGCACGGTCTGCCCGGCGCGCTGACCGAAGTTGGTATTTTACTGATCTTAGAAATAGTCTGGTTTCCTGATGCACTGTTTCACTTAACAAGCAACAGAAGCAACCTCTGTCTGATAAAAGCAAAAAGGGACTTAATGAAAAGATACTGGGAGGTTGCATGGAGTTGCCCAGACCAGAGCTGACCCGGGGGCCGAAGGAGATGTTGGGGAGCCCTAGGCACCAGGCTGGGCAGGGTGTCACCGGGCCCCCTGCTGCCCCAACAGGGACCCCCCTCCTCCTGACCCTCCACCTCAATGCAGGTTTGTGTCCCGGCAGGGCCAGGTCACACTGAAGCCACCAGCACACACCTCAGTAGGGGAGTTGGCCCCGTCTCAGCTAAGGGCGTGCCTGGTGTGGGGAGAGGCCCAGTTAGAGGAAGGCGGTTCCCCTACTGTTCCGAGTTAAGGTGCAAGTCAGTGCCGGTCACTCAGGGGAGCCAGGGTGGTCTGACTTCATTGTGGTGACTATGCCGTCTGAGTTCACTTATTACTTTTTAGGTTGGAAGACCCAAGAGGGAGAAAAATTGGAGGTTCTAGTACTTATTTTATATTTCCCATGTACCAGGTATAGTAAGCAAGCCACTTGGGACAAGGCCCAGAGCAACCACGTTAATAGGCCACGGAGCAAGTCGTGCAGTCAGGCCCCTGCAGCCCCGAAACCCATGTCCTCATCAGCTCCGTAGTTACCAGTGGATGTTGTAGGGATTTATGGGACTGTGTGCTCCTGTGGGGGCTGGGATGTGTGTGTTTAAATCCACATCTTCAGAAATTCGGCTAGAACCACAGCCACTGATTGTGTGCATGGAGGCAGAGGAGGGGAGGCTTGCAGACTCTAGTCCAGCTTGTGAGGAGCTCAGAAGTTGCTCCTTCTCTCCTTAAAATACCAGAGCTGAGGGAGCTGAAAACCCACTGCTCTTCTTAGATCCACAAGAAAACTGAGGGGGAAAGCTGCTCCCAACCCAGAGAGGCAGCCGGGCAGGCTTAGAAAGTCACAGCTCCCAGGGCTTTTGTAATAACCCCGGGGGCAGGCAGATTTAACAGGTCCCTGAGGCCAGCGGGAGGCTCAGCGTGGGTAAATCTGAGTGTGACAACTCCAGGGGGCCAGTCAGATGGGCCCCCTGCTCTTTTCCATGCATTTTACCTCCAAGAACGTGTCCTGTTCTCAGAATGAAGGTCAGAGGAAAATTCCTCATGCTTCCTGCCTGGAAAGGAGAAAATAACTCTATTGAAATACACCCAGAACATTCTGTTTCATTGGGTGTAGTTGTTTTTTGTTTGTTTTTTTAATGAAAAATTATTTTACCAGAGCCTAACCAACCTGGGAGACGGGAAATCCCTTCTGTCTCACCCAAATTGTGGTGGGGGGAAAGAGACACACTTGTGGAGGTCACAGCTCAGGGCACAGACTCAATGAGAACTAATCACAGGACTGCAGATGCCCTGCTCTGTCCCACTCCCCCAACACCTTACCTCCATGACAGTAGGGCCCCTGTGTAATAACAGGAATAAAACTAAAAGAAGTAAATTTCTCAGGAGTGTCTAGGGAAAACCCAAAGACAGCGGGGAGATGAAAACAAGGACACACAGGCTGTTTTAGTCTCTCACACCAATAGCTGTAGCAAACTACACACAGCCCAGCCCCAGTAGATAAACAGACAACCTCACAGAAGAAATTATTTATTTTGGTTCTCTTACCCAGTGCATTCCATGGTGCATTCTCGCCTAGAATTGAGTGGAAGCAAGTCCATCTCAGAAGGGACATAACTGAAGAGGGATGGCTTCCCAGACTCTGATGGGCAGAGAGAGCACCAGCCTGGGTGAGAGCATGGTGAGGGGTGGGGTAGGGGGTGGGCTGCCTTCTTCCCCAAATAAGGAACCTTCCTGAGGCCAGCACAGTAGGAGGGAGGGCCATGGGGTGGAAGCAGACAGACTTCTTCCTGAGAACTGATGGGATGCCTCAAAGGGACCATTCAGGTGCCCAAACTGGGCCCTAAGGGTGGGAGCCAGTCAGTCTGACTCAGAGCCCAGGACTGAGGTGGGCACACAGCAGGCCGGTCTTACTTGGCCGGATCCATTTCACTTCTCCGAAGCCCTGTGTAAAACATGAAATGTGGACGGCCTGGTGAGCACAGCTCTGCCCTCAAGACCTGTTTCAACTCCTCTCTTCCCGGAAAACAGCATCTCTAAGCCCGTCCTTGGTGACCTCACA
The DNA here is from genome assembly GCF_048564905.1 of Vicugna pacos. Lineage (NCBI taxonomy): Eukaryota > Metazoa > Chordata > Mammalia > Artiodactyla > Camelidae > Vicugna > Vicugna pacos. The sequence continues at coordinate 4,057,998 of NC_133008.1, read as the reverse complement.
GAGATCACCCAAGTGGCTCAGGCTAGTGACCGGGAACATGTACCTTCCTGCAGGCAAACCCTGACGTCCACTGATGCATCATATACTGGCAAAGAGTGAGTCCCTGTGCATTGATCTAACAGCTGCCAAAGGCCCAAGAGGTGGTGTGTGGGACATGCAGGGGTGAAGGAGTGTAGGCAGTGCAAAAGTAACTGATGACAGGCGTGCAGGGGCTGTGGAGGGTCAGGCAGTTCAGGGGATGCGGGAGTGGAGGGATGCAGAATTGCAGAGAGTAGCAGGGGTGCAAATGTGCAGGGAGTGTAGGGATGCAGGGAGGTGCTCAGGAACGTGGCCAGGATTAGAAGGCAAGTGCACATCCTTGAAGTCAGCCTGACCCCGGGAGGCTAGTACAATGCTTTGGGGCGGCGGTGGCGGCGGTGGCGGTTGGGAGGCTGCCAGGGCAAGCGGGTTGATTTCTTCTCTTCCCTGCAGCTTGGCCTGGGGTGGGGCTTGGCCGCCAGAGATTCGCCAGATTTTGGACTCCAGGTAAGCTTGCTCCTGGGAGGTGGGGCGGTTAGGTCAGGGGGCGGCGGGAGCGGCAGAGGGGCGGAGCGGGGCTGCCCCTGGCGAACTGGTGGAATAGCTGCCTTTTCCCGGCTGCCGGGCCTGGGAGCGGCCTCTGCTTCCCCAGGTGGCCGGACACGCCTGCCCCCTCAGCTTGCTGAGTGGGGAGCGGAGGCGGTGTCGTTAAGCTGCGGGGCCCACGGGGGGAGGGGGGCTGCCGCGGGGAAGCCGGTCAATTCGCTCCGCTCTTCCCGGCGGCGGAGCCAGGGGCGGCTTCTTCTGCCCTAGAGGCGGGACGCGGGTCTCCAGGTGAGCTTGCTCCTGGGAGGCGGGGCGGCGGCGGCAGGGGGAGGGGATGTGTTCCAGGGAGCTGCTCGATTTCTTCTCTCCCCCGCGGCCTGGCCTGGGGGCGACCTCTGCCGCCGGAGATTTGCCTGAGATCCGACTCCAGGTGAGCTTGCTCCTGGGAGACTGGTGCGGTGCGGTCAGAGGGCCGGTAAGGTGGTGGCTGAGGGCATAGGGAGGCTGCCCCGGAGGAACTTGTGGATTAGCTCCCTGTCTGCACTGCGTGGCCTGAAGGTGGCCTCTGGTGCGCCAGGTCCCGGGACACCCCTGTCCCAATTTGCCTGCTGGGGGCGGGAGGCAGGGTAGTCAGGGTGCAGGGGTGGCGGTGGTCGGCGGCCTGCAGCGGGGGAGCGGCCCATTTTCTCCCATCTTCCCCGCGTCTTGTCCTGGGGGCGTTCGCTGTTGCCCTGGGTTATGAGACCCGTGTATCCTAGTCGGCCTGACCCCGGGAGTTGGACTTGCTATGTTGGGGGTGGTGGCAGCAGCGGCAGGTTTTCCCATGGAGCTTGTCCATTTGCTCCCACTTCCCCCCATGGTTTGCCCTGGGGTCGGTCCCTGTTGTCCCAAGATCGCCGGAAGTCCATCTCCAGGTCAGCCTGCTCCATATAGGAGGCCACTTTTAAGTCAGGGGCAAGAGTGGTGGCTGCTGCGGGGGTAGGGGCTGCCTTGTGGGGCTGGTGGATTGGCTCCCGTCTCCCTGATGGCCTGGTGTGGGCGTGGCATCTCCTGCCTCAGATCACCAGACACACCTGTCCCACTCAGCCTGCTGGGGGAGGGGCGCCCTGGGCGGTGACTTTAAGGTGCGGGGGTGGCGACCGCGGGGGTAGAAGACATGCAGCGCGGAGCCTGTCAATTTGCTCTCCTCTTCCCTGCGGCAAATCCTGGGGGCGTCCTTTGCTGCCCAAGAAGCCGGATGCCCGTCTCCAGGTCAGCTTGCTCCTGGGAGATGGGCTCGATGCGGTCGAGGGGCAGAGGCAGCTGCGACGGCCGGCTGCCCCGCCTAATGGGGCCACTTCTTCTCCTCTCCCCTGACCTGGCCTGGGGACGGCCTCTCCCCCCCAAGATTCGCCTGACACCACACACCCGGTCTGGTTGCTCCTGGGAGGTGGGCGCTGTGAGATCAGGGGGTGGAGAGGACAGGGGGCTGCCCCTGGTGAGCTGGAGGATAAGCTCCCATCTCTCTGGAGGCCTGACATGGGGGCGGCCTCTGCTGCCCCTCATTCCCAGGTCACACTTCTCCGGGTCATATTTCCCCGGGGTTGCAGTAGGGTGCGGGGGCATCGGTGTGTTGGCGGGGGTATGGAGCCTGCCGCTTGGGAGCTGGTGGTTTAGCTCCCATCTCTTCCGCAGCTTGGCCTGAAGGCAGCCTCTGTTGCCCCAGGTCGCAAAGCATTTTCCCTGACAGGTTAGCCACCGGAGGTGGGCAGGATGGGCTGACAGGGTTGAGGCAGCCGCCAAGGCAGCGACGGAGGGGGCTGTCCCTGGCCAGCTGGTCAATTTGTTCCCATCTCAACCTTTGCTGCCCCAGTTTCACAGAACTCCCTTCTCCAGTTTATTCTTCTCCTGGGAGGTGGGCGCAGTGCATGCAGCCCAAGGTCTGGGCTTTCCCCTGGGGAGGGGCAGAACTCTCTTGTTCTCCTTTGTCTTTATTCTTCAGCGAAGAGGTTACTGGACGCAATTCTTAATTCTGAGAATGTGTAGCCTGTGTTACGGAAGAGCTGCTGGACAGTGAGTTTTCTGGGTGGATTTTCACATCAGCTGATGCCCCAGGCAGGCAGGAAAGCTATTACTCAGAGCTTCTTAGTCTGGAGTTGGCTGTGGCCCCGCAATCCTCACCACGCTTTTTAAAAATGTGTTACTCCCCTCTTTTTCCTAGGTGACATTTTAGGTTATTGGGTCACAGATTGCTGGCACACTCATCCCTGTTCTCAAACATCTTTTAAACATGGGTGAAGTGATAAGTAGGGGAAGATGATTTACTGAAAGGTAAGAATACTTAAATTCACATTAAAGCTACATTCTGTCAATCTTTCTCAAATGATTTTTCTCTGATTCTAAATCCACGACCTAGTGAATGTTGTACTCCTGTGTAAATCATTGATCTTCACATCACATTTGTTGAGTGGTCAAAGAGATTTGTTAATTAGATTATTCCTGAAAGGAAAAGTTCTGGCTTTTCAAAATTCCTTGTCTGATGTCACCCAGGCAGTCACAGTAGAAGACAGAGCTGATATAAAAATCCCTCAGCTGCCTGAACTGCAAATCTTCTGGGATTACTGATCCCTGAAATGCAGGTGACTCTTGATGATAATCTGGGGGATGGTTTATATGATCAGATTCTTCCAGTCCTATAAATGGGTTCCATGGCCCCAGCCCCGGGAGAACTGGTCATAAGGGCCATATCGTGAAGGGTGGGATGGGAAGGCAAGGTGTAAGAGCTGGAATCACTGAGCTTCCACACTCACTAAACACAGACTCCAGAGCCTAATTGTTGTCAGGTTCTGTTCTGGATTTGAGAGTGTGTTCATACATGATTCTTGCCCTTCTGGAGTCACTGCCTTGGTGGAAGTAACCTTTACATAGATCTGTGGAGGATGACAATTAAGTAGATGGGCTTTTATGGTTCTCAGAGTGGCCAGGCTTGCTCTTCCAGGCACTCGTGGGACTAACGAGAGTCATGTTATTCACTCATTCACCGATTTATTACCCTTGAATTGATCACTCGTCCCACAGTAAGTGAAACAAGGGATCAGGAAGCTGAGTTTTGTCCCCTCTCCTATGACTGATTGTATCTGTCAGTCGGGCACCCTGCGTATGCATTGTGAAATGGTGGTATTTCGTGCCCAATGGGGCAGCCCTGTCAGTTCTGAGAATCAGGGTAGACACGTGGGTAGGACAGCACCCTGACAAACATGGCACCCCCCCATCCCGTGAGACAGCATTGTCGATGCTCAGGTGACCCGATGTAGACCGCGGTGCTAAACCTGAGCATGTTTAGTGATCCTGGTGGCTATGGAAATACAGACTACCGGTCGCTACCTCTGGAGACTCTGAGGGTGTGCACCCCAGAATACTGCATTTTAAGAAGCAATTTAAATAATTCTGATGAAGAGATCTGAGTGTCCCACTGAGAAACACTGGTGTGCGAGGCACCAATATTGAGGATTCTCCGGGAACGATGTCTTTTCAGGATGGTCCAAGGGCCCTCACTTGAGACTTTTGCCTTGGGTTTAATTGTATGTGTTCAGAAGAGATGTCTTTCACTTCCAGTGCTTGTCAGCATGCTCTGTGCAGGGATTTGCTCTCAGTAGATGGCAAAAACTATGACTCTTCAGGTCACCGATCTACAGTGTGAACGATATTTTATTTTGGTTTTCTTTATAGCAATGCAGAGTCTCCCGAGAAGAGATTCAGACTGAACAGCTTTGTGTCAGACTTTGGAAGACTGCTGCTGCCCAAGGTGTTCTCTGGCAGCGCAATGACGAATCTAGGCCCCTCTTTCACTGCTACATCAATGAAGTGGACCACTTGGACAAGGCCAAAGCTGGTATCCCTACCATAGCCCTTTAGAGTGATATTCGGCTCCAGGAAGCCATCAGATGCAGCAGGTGGCCAGAGGAGGAGCCGAACAGACTCATGAAATGTGTCATCCCCAACTTCATCCACACGGACCAGAACTCTTCCTTTGGGGAAGATGATCTCCTGATTTTGTAACTACCGATTGTTCTAGAAAATAAGCCAGTTGCCCAGAACTCACACAAAGACTTGAATTGAGAAACGTGCTTTGTCAGGTATCTTTCTGAAGATGTGAAGTCTGTCTTTGTATGGCAGGAAGTCCCCTTTCACAAAACTGTATGTGTTTGTGTCTGAGAGAGGGAAATGGAGACAGACAGAAAAATGAAGAAGCAGAAGAGAGCCCCCTCAGAAGAGATCTAGTTAAGGTGAGTTTTTGTGCCTTTAATAAACATTTGGGGTTTTGGGGGGAACAAAGTATTTACACTGTCTTATTCTCCTCGTTGGAAACCTTGGCCCCGTCCTCAGTGTCAGTGGCCTTGAACGGGGGTTGCACTCTGCGTTACATCTGGCGCTGCCACTTCCACGCTCTGCCTTTAGCACGTTGCTTTGCCTGTCAGGGTTGTTACCATTTTAACTGTAAGGTGAGGAGTCTAGAGTAGATGATACACCCCAGCTCTGCTGTTTTGCAAATTTCTGATTTCGTATTCGGATGAGGCTGGGATACACCCAGAGCAGTATAAACCAGGCCCTACCTCCTGCCTACTGCAGGGGCATCCCTCAGGTCTGTGCCTTCTACTCAACCCTTTACTGAGCCCAGCTTTTGTCAGGAGCCCAAGTGCCTACCGGGAGGGCAGGGGACTTGTCTTTCATGGTCACGGTGGCCTACAATTCTATTGGTTGTGCTGAAACAACTCTTCTGAGATCCTCCACCCACCCTTGCTCACACCTAAGGACAGCCCTACGGTTCCTTTCCTAGGAGGAGGAACAATCCATGGTGCATTTTATGCCAATCCTGTCCCCAGGAATGCAAGGAAGTTTATCAGCTGAGTGAGGGGAGGTGCCTCTGTGTCCCTGTATCTCTGTCTGCTCACAGTTCCCTGCCACCGGCTACTGAACAAGAAGTGCTATTCACCATGCTGTGTGTTTTGCAAATGTGTAGGTGATGGTCTTGTGGCTCGTGTGTGGGCTTTGATTTGGGAGGGTGAAGGGCTTATGTATACCTCATCAACATGTATTCGAGGTGGCCTGGTGCCACACAGATTTGATTCATGAAGGCATCAAGCCTGCACACTGGTTTGGAAACAACTTGGTTTTGATCATTCACACTGCATGCATGGCTAGCTGCTAATCTGTGGGTGATTTTTTCATTTTAGATTTATTCACCCCGTGTCTTGCTTAAGCTGATAAATACATTTATTTCACCAGAATATTCTCTGATTATTTGTTTTCACACATCCAGTTTGTTTAATTCCTTTAAAAATGATTCTGTGTTTATAATGCCTCCTAATTTCTATCATCTCTATGTTCCCAGTGGCCTGAGCCATGCACCAGATTTGATGCCGGAACTGTTCCACCAAAAGAAATCCCTTCGCCGTAATATCTTTTGAGGAAAATATTATTCTTTAAGGCTCTAACAGTAAATCATAGAACAAAGCATGGAACATTTCTTGTAGTTAATATATGTTCGTGCAAAAAGAAATGATATTTTCATTAAACAATGTTGATTTTAATAACTTTTACAAATGTGAATATTGTTATTCATAATTTAAGTAACCAAATAAAATCACAGTTATTTATTATGAAGATTGAAAACTATTTACACGGTCTCTTAATTAGAAGTAGCTTTATTAGAAGACTGAAGGGTATTTAAAAGATGGAAAAATACCCATGATGACAGCATCATTTTTATTAACTAAATATCAAGAACTCTGCAGGGTTAAGATTTAACCCTCTGCAAGCTGCCAAGTTAGCATGAGGTAGTTTGTGGATGCTGCCAGAAGACAGGAGACTCCCCCAGGATCAGAGAGAAAGGACTTCCTGCCAGCACAGCAGGCAGCCTGTGGTTCATGTTCATGTTGGTTCCTGAGTTCCTTTCCTATTGCTGTTGTAACAAAGGACCACAGACTCAGTGGCTTAAAGCAATACACATTCATCTTCTCACTGTTCTAGGGTGCAGAAGTGCAAAGTCAATGTCAGTGGGCTAAAACCAACGTGTGGCCAATGCTACGTTACACACCGAGGCTCTAGGGAGAGATTCGTCTTCCTACCTTTCCCAGCTTGCAGAGGTGCTCACACTCCTTGGCCCAGGGCCCTGTGTCACTGTGACCTCTCCTGCCACTTTACATCTCTGTCTCTGACTATATAGATATAGAGGAAGAGTCTTCTACATCTGGTATGGACCCTTTTTCCTAAATGGACATTGTATGCCTATTTATGTGCAGATGAAAACCACTTCCCTCCAGGGTTCAGTGCCATCAGCTCACAAGGTGACCACTCTGGGCTTTAAGTGTCCTCTTTGTATTGTCACCTGGGAACTTCTCTCTCCATAGTTAGCTCTGTGTTACTTTGTTGTTGTATTTTACCCGGCATGACTGAAAGTTTTCTTAAAAGGGATCCTAATTAGTTCTGTTTACCTGTTTACAGAGCTGAAAGCTTCAGTTCTAGAGTATCTGTTTGATTTTTCTTAAAAATACATTCCAGTATATTTCCCTGCTGAAAGTCTTTACCCTGTTATCTATTCTCCCAACATTTCCTTATTTTCTTGAATATATTAAAAGTATTTTATAGCCTTTATTGGTAACTCTGATTCCTACATCACCTGGGGGTTTGCATCCTTTGTCTAATGCTTCTTATACTCATATTATCTGTCATACAGTCTGGACATGTTGCATGTCAAGAAATTCTTTATTACATGGTAGACATTGCAAATGAAAAATGCATATGTTATCTTCCGTGAGAGGTTTTCTACCTTCCCGTTAGGCAGACAGTGTGAGGGACTGATCATGTCACTCCAATAAGGCGCTGAGGTGGATCAGGACTAAAGTGCCTCTTTTCATAAAACAGATTTGAGGTATACTTGGCAAAATAATTTTCACACGTTTGAAGTGTACAGCTTAATACGTTTTGATGTAAGTATATCCCCAAGAAACCATGACCACACTCAAGACAGTGAACATACCCATCACCCCAAAGCTTCTCTCCTGCCTTTTGTTGTCCCTCCCTCCCCCGCATCTCTTCCCCTGGAAACCATTGATCTGCTTTCTATCACAAGATATTGGTTTGTATTTTCAAGATCCTTATATGAATGGATTCATGCAGTATCTACACTATGTTGTCTGACTTCCTTCATTCAGTGTAATTATTTTGAGAGTCATCTGTGTTGCTGTATTAATAGCTTATTTACCTTATAGCAGAGTATTGTTTAGTGCTGAGTTTTACTGAATAGTTTATTGTGAGCAGTGTTTGGATAGACCATCATTTCTTTCTGCATTTACTTCTTGATGGATGCATGGGTTATTTACAACTTGAGCTATTATAAATAAAATTGCAGTGAATATTTGTTTACAAGTCTTTGTATGGACATATGCTTTTCTTTTCTAAAGCACCAGATGAGGAATATCTGGGTTATATGGTACAAAGGTGTTTACCTTTTTTAAAGAAACTGTTAAAGACTTTTCCAAAATGGTTGTACTATTGTAAATTCCTCGTGGTGTGTATCAGTTCTGGTTGCTCTACTTCCTTGCCAGCACTTTGTAAGGTCGGTCTTTCTAATCCTATTCATTCTAGTATGTATGTGAACTAGTATCTCACTGTGGTTTTTAAAAGCATTTCTCTAATGACTAATGGCATCTTTAATCAGCATCACTTCATATGCTTATTATCCATCTGGATATCTTTACTGAAGTGTGTTTCCTGGCCTCATTCATTCATTCAGGTGTTTGCATTATTATTGAATTTTGAGACCTTTTTATTCTGGATCAGATACAAAGAGAGATCTTTATCAGATATATGATCTGCAAATAACTTCTGTCTATGGCTTGTCTTTTCATTTGCTTAGTAGTGTTTACAAGAGCTTTGAAGAGTCTTCATGTTGATAAAGTTCACTCTATCAGTTTCTTTTTAAAATAGATGATACTTCTGGTGTCATAGCAAAGAAATATTTGCCAAACCCAAGGTCATAAAGCTTCAGCCTATGCTTTTTCTCCTCGCTGTTTTATAGTTTTAGATTTCCTATTAAGATCTATGATCCATTTTAAGTTAAATATTGTATATTTTGTGAGGTGTGGATAAAAGTTCATTTCTTTTTTTTGCGTATCACTATCTAATTGTTCCAGCATTACATAGTGAAAAGATCCTTTCTCCACTGCATGCTTTTTGAGAATCAATTGTCTATATAAGTTTTGGTTTAGTTCTGAACATTCTATTGTGTTCCATTATTCTATTTTCCTGTTTTACACCAACACCATACTTTCTGATTACTGTAGCTTTATAAAAAAGTGTCTGAAAAACAGATAGTGCAAGTCTTCCAGCTTTGTTTTTCTTATTCAAAGTTGTTTTGAATATTTGGGATCCTTTGAATTTTCTTTTTTTTCCATGTGTAGAAGTGTTTCACTTTTTTTTTTACATTTTTTTCTCTGTGATTTATCATAACATTTTGTGTATATTTCCCTGTGCTATACAGTGTAATCTTGTTTATGTATTCTACAATTTTGAAATCCCAGTCTATCCCTTCCCACCCTCTACCCCCCCCCCGGTAACCACAAGTCTGTATTCTCTGTCCATGAGTCAATTTCTGTCCTGTATTTATGACTTGTTTTTGTTTGTTTCTGTTTTTTAGATTCCACATATGAGCGATCTCATATGGTATTTTTCTTTCTCTTTCTGGATTACTTCACTTAGAATGACATTCTCTAGGATCATCCATGTTGCTGCAAATGGCATTATGTTGTCGGTTTTTATGGCTGAGTAGTATTCCATTGTATAAATATACCACATCTTCTTTATCCAGTCACCTGTTGATGGACATTTAGGTTGTTTCCATGCTTTGGCTATTGTAAATAGTGCTGCTATGAACATTGGGGTGCAGGTGTCATCCTGAAGTAGATTTCCTTCTGGGTACAAGCCGAGGAGTGGGATTCCTGGGTCATATGGTAAGTCTATTCCTAGTCTTTTGAGGAATCTCCACACTGTTCTCCATAGTGGCTGCACCAAACTGCATTCCCACCAGCAGTGTAGGAGGTTTCCCCTTTCTCCACAGCCTCTCCAGCATTTGTCATTTTTGGATTTTTGAATGACGGCCATTCTGACTGGTGTGAGGTGATACCTCATTGTAGTTTTGATTTGCATTTCTCTGATAATTAGTGATATTGAACATTTTTTCATGTGCTTTTGGATCATTTGTATGTCTTCCTTGGAGAGTTTCTTGTTTAGGTCTTCTTCCCATTTTTGGATTGGGTTGTTTATTTTTTCCTTATTGAGTCATATGAGCTGCTTATATATTTTGGAGATCAAGCCTTTGTCGGTTTCACTTGCAAAAAATTTTCTCCCATTCCGTAGGTTTTCTTCTTGTTTTATTCCTGGTTTCCTTTGCTCTGCAGAAGCTTGTAAGTTTCATTAGGTCCCATTTGTTTATTCTTGCTTTTACTTCTTCTAGGAGAAAATTTTTGAAATGTATGTCAGATAATGTTTTGCCTGTTTTCCTCTAGGAGGTTTATTGTATCTTGTCTTATGTTTAAGTCTTTAATCCATTTTGAGTTGATGTTTGTATATGGTGTAAGGGTGAGTTCTAGCTTCATTGTTTTACATGCTGCTGTCCAGTTTTCCCAATCCTTTGAATTTTTATATGAATTTTGGAATCAGTTTTTAAATACCTTACATCCTGTTCTGCCAAAATTCCACACATGTCTTTGGCCATCTCCAAAGCCACATTTTCTGAAGAAGTCTCTCTAGATCCCAGAAGAAAGGAATTTCTCTTTCGTCTGTGCTCCAATCACATTTGATATTATTTGATTACCTTTATTCACATTTGGCTGTATGTACTTCTCTGATCTTTCCAGCCATATAGTAAATCTCAAAAGATTAGGAATCTTGACTTGGTTCCCTCTGTCTGCTGAGAAATTAATTCTATGCTTTGCAGGAGTGAGCCCTGCAGCAAGAGGTATCTGCAGCACACATCTAGCTCATTGCTTGCATATTGTCAAGGAATCCTACAGATTTAGAATTGTTTATTGATTTTTGTCTCCAAGACGGCTCAGTCTTTTTTATTTCTATTGCAACTGCTGCAGTTTCAAAGAACAATGGGCTAATTATTTTCCAAATATCAAATCACACTCTAATTGTGTTGTCACACAAATTATGTGCTGTTGTGTCTTAATAACCTGCTTAGTGTTCACAGGCTCCTTCACTCATAGAACTTTTGGGAGAATGTCATATCCTTAGAGATAGTAACGCTGTCTTTGGCGACCCGAGCAGCAGTATCTGAACTCACTCCTGCTGTTTTTCCTGTGTCCCCTCTAGCCTTCCTCCAGCCCTCCATGGAGGGCCCTACATTTCTGCCTTGGAAAAGCCTGTTGCTTCTCAGGATGACTTCCCTATGAAAGATAATCATGTCCTTCTTGTGGGGACATTCAGTCCAGAGACCTGACAGCAGGGGAAAATGTTTAGCCTGCATTTGGTAGGACCTAAATTCTTCCATACTTATTAGAAGCAAATCCAATGAGGAAACTGTTTGGCATCTAACAAATCAGCATAAATGTCTGATAAGGCAGATCAGCTTCCCCATCCCACTTAGTGGTCATGTTGATGTGACACTCACCTTGGCTAACATTTTCTCCTGTGAGCAACGTAAAGTTCAAGACGTTAAGAATGGCTTTTTTTTCCTCCTTAGTCTTTCCACATTCATTGTGTTTCGTGAGATTATATGAATCCTGCTTATTTTCAGCACAGTACTAAGCTTTTTAAAAGGATCATGTGTTTAAAAGGCTAGTGGACAATTTTTTAGAAGACAGAAATCCTCAGATTTTGGCCCTAGAGTTGAATCTTGGTTAGTGATGAACGAAAATTCCCGTTAAAATTTTAAATTCAGTGATATCAAGTTTTAAAAATAGTTAAATATTAGTCAATTTCATTAAACACTATAGCAGTTATTTACTTTTAAGCCTGTTTCTGGGGTAACTTTGCATTGATTCCCTCCCTTTATTGATTCCCTCTTTATCAAATCCTTGAGAGCCCCTGTCGTCATTGTCAGTATCATCATCATCATCATCATGGAACTGATTTCTCTGGAAGATTCTAGGAAAATAAAGAGGTGGACGGGGTTATATGTAGGTCAGTGTGTGCATATACAATAAGAACAGCTGTCAGACATTAGATGCAAGATACCCATTTCATTTAGAGAAGAATGTGGTCATGAAATCCTGATGTGGTGAATGAAGGAAGCAGTAGGAACAGGATAGTCAGTGGAAAGGAGGAGGAAGTGAGTGAAGCGGGGAGCTAAGATCCTTGGTTAGGTGATCAGCACATTGGTGAGAATGAGGGGAGTGTGATGGCAGAATCATGTCCCTCCCCGGCCACAGGATAGCCACCTGTGACATGTTACTGTACATGGCAAAAGGGATGTCAGATATTTTAGAACAAAAATCTTAGAGGATTTCTGTTTCCTAAATTGTCTATTAGTTAGCCTTTTAAATCCATAGTACATTATTAAAGATTAGTGCAGGGGCACAAATAAAAAGGATTCATATAATCTCACCAGACATACTGAATGTAGAAAGATAAGGAAGAAAAACAGTCACTTATAAGTGCCTTGAACCATAAATTGCTCGTGAGAGGAAATGTTACACAAGGTGAATGTCACGGCCACATACATACTGCCTGAGTGGGATGAGACAAGGGGATCCTGAGATAAGACAATAGGGTGAGTAGCCTGGATTGTCCAGGTGGGCCGAATGTAATCACAGGGTTCCTTAAAATGGAGTATATTTCCCAGCTGAGTTTAAAATCAGAGGGAGGTGTAGCCATGGAGCAATGTTCAGAAAGGCTGCTGGCCATGAAAATGGAGGAAGTTGATGGGCACAAACTAAGGAAGGTGGGTGACCTCTGTAAACTGGAAAAAGAAAACAAAACAAGGAAACATTCTCTTCTAGACCCTCTAGAAGGAAGGAACCCTGCCGGTACCTTGAATTTAGCCCAAGGAGAACTGTGTTGCATCTCTGACCTCCACAGCCATAAGCTGATAATTCTGTGCTAGTTTAAGCTATTAAGCTTATGGAAATTTGTTACAGTGGTAATAGGAAAATAACATAGTGAGCGGTAGTGTAAGGGATTAAAGGTCTAGGATGGGGTGTGGATAGAATTCTGACATTTACTGCTAAAAAACAACCAGGTGAAGTGGGAAGGTGTTTTAAGGAAGACCTACCTGGCAGGGCTGTCAAGCAGACTGGAGCGAGCGGAGCCTTGGAGTTAGAGGAATCAATTAAATCTCTACCAGAAAAATAAGGAATAAAATGTAACAGGGCTTCAGTGTTAGTGGATGTAGGAATGGAAATGGGCAGAGAGATATAAACATTATTTTGAAATTAACTACAGGTTTGACGACTGCATGTTGGGGAGAGTTAGCCGATGTATGGACTGAATGTTTGCATCCCCTCAAAATCCATATGTCGAAACCCCATTTCCCAGGGTGATGGTATTGGGAGGCGGGGCCTTTGGGAGGTGATTAGTAGGATAAAATGAGGTCATTAGTGTAGAGCCCTCATGAATGGTATTAGTGTTTTTATACAGGGCCCCAGAGTGCTTGTTTCTCTCTGCTCTCTGGCCCATGAAGATAGTGGGAAGACAGCCATCTTCGAGCTGGCAATCCTCTCCCAGATACATTGACCTTGAAAGCCTCAGCCTCCAAACCGTAAGGAACATGCTGGTTGTTTAAGCCAACCGACCCACAGTAATTTGTTACAGCATCCCAGACTGACGAAGACAGTGGAGGATAACACTGAGTTTGGCACTGATTGACTGGAGAATGCTGAAACCCAGGGAAGTGGGCAGCACAGACGTTTACTCATTTAATCCTGCCAACACAGTAGGGGATAAAGTCTACATATTCCTCGCTATTTGAAAGGTAAGGAAAAAGAGGCACAAATAATAACAATGGCAACGACAACAACAACAACAATAATTTGTCCAAGATTCACACAGAACTCCCTGGAGGGAGAGTGAGAATTAATACTTATGCAGGCTGGCCCCAGAGCCCCTGCTCATAACTACTAAGTCAGACCATCTTGCTTATGTGGATCAGTTGTTTTCAACTGTGATATGAGTGTACTGTGTCCAGTAACTTATAATTTCAAAATACCTCACTGTAAGGGAAACATTAGTTGCAGGCATTACAAACCACCGAAAGCAAGACATACAAAAATAACTTGTTAGGGCAAGATAACCAAAAATGTTTTTAAATATTATACCTTCTGACCCTTTGCAATAAAATGTTTATATATAATTCTGTCTGGCTACAGAATAACATCATAATCCTGCATGTGGCTCATGGCTCCCATGTTGAACAGCATGGGCCTAGAGAATTTAAATGACTTGCCCAGCCTTGCCCAGGAAGCTCGTGGTGGGATCAGAGCTATAGTCTGGGACTTTTCCTTCCTATCCAACAAGTCTCTCATGGAAGTTTAGAAGCTTCTCCTTTGGTGCCCAGCTGTCTATCCATACTTATGACATCTTGTCAGGTGCCCCGGCCTGCTTCTGAATATCAGCTAGAACCCACTTCTGCTCATTTTTGCTCAGGTAATACCTTCTAGCAACTTCCATTGCCTTCTTGGCATCAGTTCTTACCTGGAAGGGTAGTGGCTAGAGATGGAAATGTGTCCACATGACAGGTTTTTCATAAATATAGTAGGAGTGGTCAGGAAGACGAGTGGAAGCAGGTCATTTAATATACAAAATGCATACTTTCAATGTATGTTTGTGTTTCCGAGTCCAGGCTTGTTCTACTTGTGCATTACAGGCCAACACATCAGGAGACCAGGTTTTGGGGCAAGAAATAGTGGCTTTAATTTGTAAAGCCAGCTGAGAAGATGGTAGACCAATGTCCTGGAGAACCATCACCCCAAGTCAGAATTCAGGCTCTTCTTATATTAAAAAGGGGAAGCGGGAATGCTTGGTTGTTGCAAACTTGGTGTGTGAATTATTTGTTGTTAGAATCCTTGGTTCTTTCAGCTCTTCACCTGGGTCAGATCCGTGTAAATCTCCAACAAATAAATGTTATTTTCTGTTCTGTATCTTGTTACCTTTGTACGAACGGAAAAGTGTTAATATCCTTCAAAGTCAGAGCCTTGAGAATAGTGTCTCCTGTATATTTCAGGCTCTAGGCAACATTGTTTCACAAAAGGTGCAGAAACAACAAGACTAAGCCTAGGAAACAGGGCACAGTGTCAAAGTCAAAGGAACAGATCTAATATGGAGTCAGATTTGTTCTTTCCTATTTCAGTAGTGCCATGGAGAAGGCACTTTTGGCAGCTTTCTGTAGGGTCCTGGAGGCATTCTCTCGCAGACTCTGTGCGCCTCTATTGAAAACCGGTCATCGCTATCTGCCCTGCTGGAAAAGCACTCCGCCTGTTTTGCCCTGAATATGTGTTATGTTTATAACTCATCTCTACTCCTTGGAAAACAACTCAATAAAAACTTAGTTGGTTTTCCACCAGCTCTGGGCAGGGGTGAGGGATAGCTTGTTATTATTTTATAAAAACAAAATATGAAAGAAGTCTTAAAACAGCACTGGGCACATAGGAGAGAGACAATCAATGCTTCCTGGCTTAAATCAAAAGTGATGACTCAGTGAGTCCATGGCTGCTGTATTTGCTGATCTAGTTATTCCTTTGCTCCATTACACTTTTATTTTAACTGAAAAAGAAATATATGCATATGGTTAAAAAAATTCAAACAGAGCAAAAAATACTCAAGTGAAAGAAGTTTTCCCTCATCCTCTGTTCTTACACGCCTCCCGTGAGATGCCACTGATTACAATCCTTTGTGTGCTTTTCCAGATATGCTATGCACATTCCCACCAATGTATGTAAATTCATTTAAAGTTTTACTTATATTTAACTTAAAGGGATTTAAATCCTCAAGTGGCTTCTGCCACGGTAATAGAAAAGAACAAATCTGACTCCATATTAGATCTGTTCCTTTGACTTAAACCCTGTGCTCTGTCTTCTAGGCTTCATCTTGCTTGTAAAACAATGTTGCCTAGAGCCTAAAATATACAGGAGAGCCTATTCTGAAGGCTTTGATCTTTAAGGGTATTAAACACTTTTCCAATCATATAAAGATAACAAGTTGCAGAATAGAAAATAACGTTTGTTTTGTTGGAGGTTTACAGGGATCTGACCCAGGCAGATAGCTGCAAGAACAAAGGATCCTAACAAGAAGGAATTCCTACACAAAGAAATTTGCAAAAACCAAGCACATAGGAAAGGAGCCTGAATTCTGACCTGGGGAGATGGTTTCCCAGGACATTAGTTTGCCATCTAGGTCTACAGAAACTATCTATTCCATGCCCCAACAACTGGTCTCCCAACTTACTGGCCTGTCCTGCACTGAGGAGAATGAATTTGGACTCAGTAACACTTCTACCTACCTAGCAAGCTGGGCACTGGAACTGAGGGCAGCTCTCCCACACACAGGGGCCTACTGTGAGCCCTTGATTATTCCCCAAAGTTGGGGTGTGGTTTACCCAGGAGGGATGGGGACTATGCACCAACACTCAGGCAGTCTGCTCCTTCTGGGGCTCTGACATTTTACCTCCCGCTCCCTGCCAGCCCAACACTTGGGACAGTGAAGCTAAGGCAGAGATCCTGCCTCCCTGTTTCCCAGCGTGTAAAACAGGAATGTGTACTCTTCCCAAGGTAGTTCTGAGCGACACCTGCGGGTGCTTGGTTCCCGGAGCAACAGTAAACCCAGCTCCTTGTGGGGGCAACGGGTGAGATTTCTGCAGAGACCTTAGCTGGAGGGCTGGGCCAGGGACGTAAAATATGAGCTGTTGGCATTGAAGGGTTAAAGAAAGGTGCATAGGCAGGACTGCTGCCTCCTTTGTGGTGCCCCCAGAGGTAAAACGCTTTCTCCCCATCTCTGCAACTCCCCTCCCAACTCCAGATACCTGCCTTCTCTCTGCTCCTCCTGTTCATCTGTCTCCCTCCACTTTTCCCCTCCTCCCCTCCTCCTACATTATTCTCCCTCCCTCAGTTCCCCACCTTCTCTCAGGATCCAGAGCGGATCGCTGGCCCTCCTGCGCATGCGCAGTCGCTGCCAGCTGGACCGCGGGTTGGAAGCTCCAGCTCCGAGCGGAGGATCAGCCCCAAAGGCTTCACAGCCCTGTCGCCCGGTAGGCCTTTGGCTCCTGCCTGGGGCCGGGGCCTCTGGCTGTGGAAGTGCAAGGTGGGGGGATCTTGGGAAAGGGGTCATTCGGCTGCGGGAGGGCGGTCGGCTTGTCACAGCCCCCCATGGCGCCAGTCAGCGTGTGTTCTGCTGAATTGCTCGGGCCAGGCCCCTCTGCCCGCGCCACCTGCCCCGGCGCCCCGGCCACAGCTGTCCATGGCCAGGTGTGCCCCTGCCGCCACTTGGCTCAGCCGGGATCCCCTCAGTCCGCGGCCGGCGTCCACTTCCCCTCTCCCGCCCGCGAGTCCTCTCCTCCCGGGCTTCCTCTCCTCGGCCGCCGGCCCGTCCCCGCCCCTGGGCGGGCTGCATCCCGGGCGGTCGTGGTCTGCGGACCCGGACGGGGGCGGGCACCTGGGGATGGGGCTGGGGCTGAGGCTCACCTCCGAGCGGGCCTGCAGCCCGCTTCCCCCACCCCGCTCTCCCTGCCCCGCGACCCGGGGCTGCCTTCCTCTCCCTTTCCCGCTCTCTGAGGTACAAATCAGCGGCGTGGGCGCTGCTCTCCCAGCTAAGAGCCTCCGGCTGTAACGCCCAGCTTCTGGTGGAGTAGGGAAAAGGGAGCGGCAGTTCTGAGGGAGCTTCTGTCTCCTTGCTCAGTATTTCTGCCCCAGGTAAGTACCTTGAACACTTTCAGGTGTTATGATGGCTGTGCTTGTTGATGTCACGTGTTTTTATAGTAAGAGGGATTAAAGTGGTGAAAGCAGGGCTTGGTTCAGTTAAAAATGAGCTGAAGGCATGAGGCTGTGACATCCTCCATCCTTCACTCTCCCAGGGTGAAACGTCAGACCGTCGATCTTAAAAAGATACTTACAGTCCCTAACTAGCCCAGCCCAGCTAGTGTGTGTTAACAGGAACAGCACCACCCGAGGCGTTGGAGTCCCAGGGACATTGCAGTCCTAAAGAGCTCCTGGCAAAATCTGTTTTTTTTTTGTTTTGTTTTGTTTTGTTTTGTTTTTTGTTTTTCTTAAATTGTGGGACAGACTAGTAGTATAGAGGGAAAAATAATTGGCAAGAAGGATTTTTTCATATAACAGCTTTATTGTGATATTGTTCACACACCATGAAGTCCACCCACTTAAATGTTACAATTCAGCAGCTTTTAGCATATTCACATTTGTGCAACCATTATTATTCCAGAACGTTTTCATCACATCAGAAAGTCCAGTGGAAATGAATGACCTATCCACTTCTTCCCACTGGTGGTTCTAAAGAAGTTTCTTGGCTGTTCCTGACCATAAATTAACTTGTTACATTCCATGAAATATCTGGGAGGAATTCTAATCAGAATTGCAATGAATCTGTCTATCAAAGCAGGAAGAATTAATGTCTTTATGGAATAAACTTCTTCTACACATGAATATATCTGGGACCCTATCTTTTCATCTGTCCAGAGCCAGGCCTATGGGAAATCCTCATTAATTCTTGGGTTTGTGGATGATGAGATTCAATACATCGTTAGATGCAACTGTAGACTTTCACAGAAGAGAAAAGTAACCTCCTAGAAGCCAAGTGATTCTCTGATGGTTAGAATTAGTGACAGCCAGTGCTGGAGTGTTCGAGTGGACTTGGTGCTTGCAGAGTTCTCCACCACCTACAGCTAAGGGGATTACAGTGTTCTTTTACTTTTTTTATGACGTTGCTTTTATTTTTGCTTATTATATAAAATTATTTTTTATTGAAGTGTAGTCAATTTACCATGTTAGCTTCAGATGTACAGCAGAGATTCAGTTATAAGCATATGCATATGTATATACATGTCTTTCAGAATGTTTTTAGTACAACTCATTACAAGAAATTGAATATAGTACCCTGTGCTATATAGTAGGTCCTTGTCATTTAGTTTATATTTATTAATGTGTATCTATTAATCCTCCCTTTCCTGCCTGCTAAAAACAGTTTGCTTTCTATGTCCATGAGTCTATTTCTAGCAGCACCGTTTTTGCTAGTAATATATGCTGGTTGGCTGCTTTTGGTTTCTGTAATTCCATCTTATGTGTGGGCGTTTTTCTTCTGGTGGGCTTGTGTGTGGTTTGCACACGTGATAATAGAGATCTGTATTTGGGCGAACTCCAGGCCTCGTGTAGTCCCTGGTACAGAGTGCCCACTGAACTGATGTTTGAACTTGGAAAAAAACAGTAAATTTTGGAATTTCCACTATGGTTGAGACTTCCAGGTTTCTATAACCTGTTTAGCTCACCTTAATGTTGGCTACACCCATACTGGGTAATTTGGTGGAACTTCATGGTATGGTGATGTAGAGACAGGGCCTTGTATGCTTCTTCTCTTTCTGTTTTGTAACACTCATTCTCCTGGGCCTTCCAGATCCTCCCCCAGAAGTGCCCAGGGCTGGCTTGGTGCTGCGCTGAGGCAATATTTGTTAATAAGGCCTTTCCTCATCTCTTCTGAGCCACCGTTTCTTTCTCTGCACAATGAGGGCTTAGACTAGATAAGCGCTTTTCAGTTTCTTTTAAAGCCATGTTTCCTTTGAGAAACAGAAAATGCAAATCTCTCCTCTCAACCCAACCTTTTAGATTTTGATAAGTCCTCCAAGGAGTGACATAGCTCTTTGTGGAAAATTGATGTGATTGTGATTCCAGGTGACAGAGAAAAGACTCTTCAGAGATTTATTGCAGGGAGAGTGCAGGAAAGGGGCAGTATGTCACACTTTCTAGTGTAAGCACTGGAGCAAAGGCTTGGGTTTAAATACGGTGTCTGACGTGGCCTCTCTCTAATCCTGCACAATGTGATAAACCTCTCTCCCTAGTTTCTTAATGTGTCGAGTTGGGGTGATAATATTTTAAGGCTTTTGTGAAACATTATTCACATAAGCCATTTGTGTCTTGGTAGATACAAGACCTGCTAGAGAGTCAGGTATTTCTTTACAAATATATATATATTGTCCACAGCACTCTGTCTGTGTGTATTTTGAAGTTCCTGGAGGGTGAGTGTTGAGTCTAAAGTCCATCGTGGGACAGGTGGCCCATGGGTCTGTGTGCCTCAGATGGCCCCCTCCTCCCCAGTCCTCTTCCTCTCAGTCCAGGTTGAAGTTCCCTAGTAGATTTTCACAGAGGTCTTGTGGAAAAGGCTTTTCATTTTATTGTTTCACCAAGCAGGGTTGCCATCATGATCTCTGTGGTCAGATTTTGGTGACCTGAAGGCTATGTAACTGGGGATTTCTATTTAATAAAAAGAAAAAATTACAAATACAAAATTAGACCTAGGGTGATGGCAGGGGCTATTGAAAGTGGGGACCATTAGCTTTGTTAGCTTCAGGTGCAGTGGCCTCTGGCCACGAGGACCCTTCCTCGTGCTCTGAAGTTGGGGGGACTAGTGGGTTCAGTGGGAATATTTACTGAGTGTATCTCATGGGCTGTGCATTGTCTTATTTGTACTGTGTGTTCCTTATTTGAGACAGTGAGCTCATTTAACCTCAATAGCCTCTTTAAAAAATTAGACTTTTTATTTTGAGATGTAATGTAGATTCCCATGTAGTTGTAAGAGATAATATGGAGAGGGCCTATGGACTCTTTGCCCAATTTTCTTTAATGGTTCCATCTTGCAAGGTTGGGGTAGTATTCATTCGTGACTCACTAATGCTTTTATGATTGTGTTATTGCCCTCATTTCTATTTATGAATAAACTGGTGTTTAGAGAAGCACACAGGCCTGCCCAGGTCACCCACGTGGTTAGTGTAGAGTCGGGTGGAACGTGGGCTTGGCATTTCCAGGCAGTAACCTTATGATGGTCTGTGCCAGGGAGCAGCATTCATTTTGCTTGTTTATTCATTCATTCAACAAACATTTATTGAATAAACTGTATGATTCAGATGCTTTTGTAGGGTTATCTGATTCTTCAGCAGTATGGAGAATCAGGTAATGTTTTCTTTTTTTTTTTTAATATGAGAAAAATATCTCTGAGAAGTTATGATCTCCCCAAAGGAAAAATAGCTCATAAATGAGGGATAGCACATTTGTATAGTTCCTACTTATGCAGGTGGTACTCTAGGCATTTTACATTTGCAAACTTCCATAATCCAGATGTATTCTTGTAAGGCAAGGATTTTTTTAAATTGTTTTATAGTCAAGTTTACAATGTTGTGTCAATTGCAAGGTGTTTTTATTTTGAATTTTGAATTGAAAAAATATTTTTGAGGGGGGTAATTAGGTTTATTTATTTGTTGCATTTTTTAAAATGAGGTACTGAGAATTGAGCCAAAGTCCTCGTACATGCTAAGCACGTGCTTTACCACTGAACTGTACCCTCCTCCCCAAAGCAAGTTTTCCTACCCATTATTCTGCACCTTAGGAGTTCAAATAAATTGGAATTGAAATCCAGATATTTTGATCCCACTATGGTTCTTTGCATTATATCCTGCTGAGAGGTGGGGAAGCAGTTCCTTTTTTCATTCCTTTATTCAGCAGTTTTGAGCACTGACTTTGCATCAGGGCCTGGCTAGGTGCTTGGAAACAGAAAACAAGAAATGACCCTTTCCTGCAGGGGATGGAAGCCTAGACCAAAAGCTGGGTAATGTGATCTTAGCTACAGTATCCATGTGCAGACGCTGAGGGCAAACTTACCCCCGATTTGCTTGGGCTTCCCTTGCATTCTGGCTGGTACACACCAGGTCGCCGCAGCCCAGTGAGGCACGCAGCCCACAGCACAGTATGTACCTCGAACTCTCCCCTCTCGGCAGGGCCTGCAACATGAGCGCCCCTGACTATGTGCAATGTGCTGAGGATCACCAGACTCTCCCCGTTGGGGTCCAATCCGTGGGGATCATCTTAGAGGAGAATTTCTTTTTCATTTATAATGGAATCTCCTTGGTGAGCCAGATCAGCCCGTGCGGCTCCCAGTGGGCACTCTGTATCTACTATAGGTATCACTATGTGCCCGAGAATGGATGGAGTGACTTCCAGACCCACCGCAATGTCATGGGCCTTGTCACCATTACCGACTGCCTCTTGGCCAAGACCATCTAGAAGCTCCATGCACAGAGGAGCTGTATGGCACCACACTCTATGACTCTCAGCTCTTTGTCTTTGTGCTGTATGGGGAGGTGGCCGAGCAGCCGCGTGCCGACGTGGCCTTCAATCTACGAGGACTGCAGGGTGGTGGAGAAGAGGATCGAGGACTTCACTGAGTCTCTCTTCATCTTGCCCAAGTCCAAGTGGCTGGATGGGGACCCCGAAAATTCTGGGGAGAAGACTCCCTTCCTCTACATCCTGTTTGAGAAGGAGGACTTCGTGGGACTGAACACAGACAGCAGGCAAGTCAACCTGGAGGCCGGGCCACCCTGGCTGTGTGAAAGGTTGCTTCCCTACATCCTGAATGGGATCAGCAAGAAAGAGGGCTGTCTTGTAGCCAAGGCGGGAAGGAGGTGCAGCCCGCCAGTTTTCAGACGTTTAAAAGTGAATCCGCCTTTGTTTCAGAGAGATTCTTTTAGGGTTAGTGTGGACACTTACTCCCCCTTTTCAGCCAGGACACTTGGTGGGACCCCTGGAGTTGCTGTCCAATAGAGTAGCCACAGCCAATGATGCTACTAGCGCTGGGGAGGAGGCTGGTCTGAGCTGAGATGTGCTGTAGGTCAAATGCACATCAGATGCTGAAACTTGTCTAGTAAAAAGAATGTAAACTATCTTCTTACTTTCTATATTGATTATATGTCAAAATGATAGTATTTTACATACAGTAGAATAAGTAAGATCTGTTCTTAAAATCAGTTTCTAGTTTTTTTTTCCCTTTTTTTTACTTTTTAAACGTGGCAACTGGGAAACATTATTTACATGACTCTCATTTCATTCCTGTTGGACAGCCTGTCGTGGGACAGTTTCATCCCTTTGTTTATAGATGAGACTCTGAATCCCGAGATGCAGAACGAAGCGCTGGTTGAGCTGGGGGTGGAGCGGATGTCTCCTGCCTCCCAGGCCCAGCACCAACACGGCTCAGGCCCTCTACCCTGCCTGACGGCCGCCATGCCAAGTTATGATATCAGAAACACTGCCAGGGTCTTCCGAATGAGCTCCTTACGCAGGGAAAGGCGTGTCACGGATAATGGGACAGGGCAGGGAAAAATTCGTCCTCACTTTGTCCCTGTGATTAGGTCAAAGGCCCCACTATGCCTTGGAAGTGCAGACGAGCTCTTCTGGGCTGCCTAGCCCCTCACCCTCTACCATGATTCCCTGTGTATCTTTCAAGTTGTCCCTCGGGCAGAAGAGGGTGAGATGTCTTTGCCGATGGGTGGTCCCCCTTTACTGGGGAGATTGAGGGGAGCTGTGTCCCCCCGGCCTACGGCCTCAGGCCTTAAGTCTTGAGAGCGCTCATGGCGGTCCCACAGGTGACGGTCGGAGGACCTGGCCCTTGCTTCCGGGCCTGATGTGGAGGAGGTGTTCTATGATTCTCTGTGATTCTAACGTCAGATTCTATTTTCTGGTTGTTGGTAAGTTGGAGGAGAAGATGCCAGAGAATTGATAAAAAGAAAGTCCACACCAGTCCTGTTAATGACAGGCACAGGGGATCCGTGTCCCACCTGCATGTGGTGCCTGGCGGGCTCTGGATTAATTTTGACTTCCTCCCCGGACATGCCTCTATGGTATAAGAAAGGGGAGAGGCATGTCGTGGCCATGATCTGTACTTGTCCTCACAAGGCCCTGTGATCTACGCACCTGCACTCCCCTTCTGCTCCTTATAGATGAGCTGGCAGGTTTAGTGGCCTAGGCAAAGCTGAGGGCACAGCTGCCAGCACTGGCCACACCCAGGCTGGCTCTGTTCACCTGATTTGTCACCTCCTGCTGAGCCCCCAGGCATTAGTCAAGGTAGGTGCATCGGTTCAACGTAAGCAGGGACCACCTTCTCACCCTGCACAGACTGGTGAGTGAGCAGTGGAACCCTGGAGCCCTGCCCCAGCCCCCAGGCCAGTGCCTCCTCTTTTGTCATAGGAGGCACTGGTGACATTTTTGCTCAGCAACTGCTTGGCTCTGAGTCTGCAGACCCACCACAGAATGCCAGCTTGTTTTTGCCTTTTGAAGTCTGCCCTTGGGATTTGGCGGAGTAGCTGGATGTGTGCTTAGCCCATAGTGGTTGACACTGTCACCATTGTTTTACCCAGAACCTCGTGTACCAGGCATGGCTCCTGGCACCACAATACAGCAGCGCATTAAACCTCCCTCCTTGTGGGTCTGTCTGTTTTGGTACCATAAGGTCTCAGCCAGCATCTGAACGTCAGTGAGATAACGCGGCCAGTGAGCTCGGGTCAAGCAAGTTCTCTTCCAGTCACTTTTACTCCATTGTTGCTTTTACTATTCCACAGTCATTAATTTTTAAAAGAATGCTTTGGTTCAGGAGCAGAGCCTAATTCTCCCCTGTTTCTCTTGGTGGGAGTGAGTAAAATTGTCCAGCTTGAAATGCGACCACATTTTGTAGCTCAAAAGCTGTCTACACGCATTTAGGTGAAGTTTTGGTTTGGGGCGCTGACCACGTTGTGGTCCCTCGGCAGCGCCGCTCCCCTCAGGCCCCTGCCTTTCCTGGATCAGGAGGTGAGGGTGGGTCTCACCGTCCCCACGTCCCTGTCCTCATCACACTCATGTAAATTCTTGTAAATGCTCTCAGTTGTTTTTGTTCTCGTGTGTTTCTAATTTTCGCTGTTCCTCTTTTCCTTTTTCTATTTTCCTTTTTCTCTTATACCACCCTGTGAGCATGTTGTTGGGTCTGAAAATGTGGGCTTTGCACACCCTGCATTGGAAATAGTCAGATCGCCCTCTGTGCTGTCTCCATCACTTTAAAAAGCAAAAACATAACAGTTGCCTTGATCCATATATTATCCTGGTCATCTTTTTATTTTCTAGTTTTTTGAAATTTTTGCTCTGTTAGCCCATCACCCACTGGAGTTTGATACCTGTTAAAGTCCTTGCTTTGAGGAACCTGTTTGTTCCTCCTTATATTTGGTGACAAATGTGCTCTTACTAATTTTGCTTATTTGTTTTGAAGAAGTGAGATGCGAATTGATTTAGGCGGCTGCTGAGGGATATTTTCATGGAGTATTTAAACTTGGAAAGTCAAAATCTGCAGCACCTTGCTTGATTCTGGCTTTTACACAAACGTGCTCGGTACGCGGTTCCTGGCTGTCGCTGTGTGACGTGCGTGACGGCGCTTCCTGGCTGGCGGTCACTGGTGAGGAAGTGGCCGGCTCGGGGGTGAGCAGCTGCAGGGGATGCTGTTGGAGGAAGCAGTCACCGGTTTTTTGTTTTTTGGGTTTTTTTTGCATTTACCTTCCCAGTGCCATTTACTTTACTTTGCATAAATAGAGGGGCAGGAGCGGGTCTAAAATACATGAAACTCTTTTGTTCACTTTATGAGGCTGGTTTTTCGAAGCATCAGGACAACATGGCCTTCTCCTAAGTAGCTGGTTCACTTGGATCTGGTGGACACAGGGACCGCTAAATGGGACCGTAGCTTCCTCTCTGCTTCAGCCAGTGGGCATTAAGAGCCAGGTCTGTGGTTTGCCTCAGCAGCCGTGCAGGCCTCCCTGCACCGGCCTGTACTTTAACCCCTTTTTGGCAGTAAATAGCTGACTCTGTGTCTGTTGCAGCTGATGTCCACCACTGACGGCCGTGTCGTTATTTTGCGGTAGTGAATCTCCAACACCCCTGTCAGCCGTGAAGGGACCTTGCATTCTCACCCCGACCATGGTTCTTCTCACCCAGGGGAATGGTTTGGCCACCACCGTCATGCTGGCCATGAGACTTGTTTCTCCTTTCATGCTCTGGTCCAAATGTGGACACTTCATCCTTCACTGACTTGGTCTCGCTTGAGACAGGCCAGACTTTCTGAAAGAGTCCATCACATTCTGGGGGGGAACAGAACAGAAGTAAGAGTCGCAAGTAGCAGTCTAGGCTGTCTGGGTTGGCAAATGCAGGCTGGCATCTGTGATGGCCGGGCTGTGCCAAGAAAACAGGCCTTTCCGTGGCTCCCGAGAGACCAGGGGTCGGAGCGAGAACAGACTTGCCTGGGTTCCCCATCCTCATCTGCTCACTTGCAGGAGTGTCAGCTAACTAGTAGCTCCCCCAGACCTCGGGCCCTTCAAAGCTCAGACCACAGGAGATCCTTGAGTCCCTTCTCCTGGTCCTCCTTTGTGAGAATCCAGTGCCTTCTGAGGTGACCAGCGGCAGGAGATGCCTCCCCCTCCAGGGAGCTCCCTTCGGAGGACTGTGACTCAGTGCACCTTGCTGTGAGCTTGTGGGTTTCCGTCCGTGGTCCCTGCAGAACCAGTCTTGAGACTGGCTTAGTGACAGAAATGACAAGACTGATTCCAGGGCAGAGTCAGGTGGAGGGAACAGTGGAAATTGAATGTGACCTCAAATACCTTGGTGGGTGCTGGGGCTGTTACTAAAATGGGGAGCCTGGGAGGTACCTGCCAGGAATCGAAGTCTAGAGTAAATGGTGGACATAAGGCTTATTTTTTTTGACATAAGGCATTTTTAAGATGCCATTTGTCATTCAAGTTAGGACTTCCAAGAGGCACTCGGGTCTATGAGCCTGGGGCTCAGGTGAAGTAGGGGGACTAGAGATACAGGTTGGGATTCGTCATTCTTAGCTTGTGTTCACAGCCATGCAAGTGGATCAGCTCATCTCAAGAGGTGCAGACTGTGTCTGAGGGGGGGGCAGGGCTGTGCCTGGTTTGGAGGAAAGCCCAGACCATGCAGGTTTGCTGTGTCAGTCAGCAGCGTTTGCGATTTTCAGAGCAATGGCATTTATCCTTAAGGTTCTGGGGGGTGGGCAGGGCCACCCAGGAAGAAATATGAAGGGAGGGTTGTGGCCACGTGTGCCTGTCTTGGGACGATCCAGAGGCTGCAGGGTCCAGGAGGGGAACCTCCTCACAAGCTGGAGTCGGAGTGGGGAGTTGGGAGAAGGTAGTCACACTCTCCTGTGAGTAAGGGAAGGAGGCCTTGGGAGACCGCACCCTAGCGGACTCTCTTTCCCATGAACAAAAGGCAATCAGACAGAAGATTTGAGGTGAGAAGGGATGGGCGCTGGGAGAGGAGCCAACCTGGAGAAAGGTGGTTGAACAATTCTGGAATTGTCTCCCTGAAACATAGAGTTAAAAAAACCCAGACTCTTAAGAACATTGATAGTGACTGTGGTGGACGCAGTTGTTTTTCTGGCCTCCTAAGGGTAAGGCATGTATCCGGGGATACACAGAAGAATTGGGCAGTCTGTTCCGGGGGCTTCACCCTTACCAGGGGGAACAGTGCAAATTTAAAAGGGGAGAAGGGCAGCAGTGGGAAACTAGCCAGGGCCCGTGTCAGGTACCAGTCTGCCGCCCTACTTGTGTGTTACATTCACATCCATGCCTCCCAAGTGGGCGGTGGCAGCCCCGTTTTGCAGATTGGGAAGCCTTCTCAGAGGGGTTAAGGAATTGGTCCGTTTACCGGCTAGTAAATGCTGTAGCAGGATTCAAGCAGGGCCTTGTCAGACATCAAGGGCATGTTCTCTCTACTAATTCCGGTACCTCCCCGTTGTACCTGAAATTGTGAAGTGAGTCAGTTTTGGAGCCTTTCAGAGAAAGTACTCTTTAAGTGCCTCAGGACTGTTGCACAAAGCTCAGCGTTCTTTGATGGTTCGGAAGCACCGCAGTGCTTTATGCCCTACAGATGTAAGGTTTTACTCCTTTGACGATGACGTGGTTGCAAATGACATACAGGTGCAAAACCACACTTAGCAGCTTCTGAAGGGAAACTCTCCAGTTCTCCCTTGATCGGCTTTCTTCCTCGGGATGTAACTGTGCTGCAGCATAGGCCTGAGCTTTCCGTATGGAGTGAGGGTTTGATATCCAAATTTAGCATAAAACAGTCAGATGGAGAAAATCGAAGATGACAATATATTTTGGGGTTTCATTAGACAAGATATATTATCTGTCAATGGCCCATAAAGCGAATGAAATTAAGTATAGAACATTGCATTTCTTACTTTATACTGAGAGCTGTCTTCCAACGTAAGGTTCTCTGCTTTGGAAATTCAGCTCAGACACTAGGGCGCCTGTCATTGTTTCGGTGTGATTGCATTTACACAGTGCATGTAATCTGGGCTTCATTAGCCCCAAACACTCCAGTGCAGAATCATAGGCTGTAGCCATCATTTAGTTATACAAATACTTCTAAATCTATATGATACCAAAAAGAATAAATAAAAATAAAAAGAGAGAGGGAGATTGCCTTTATCAAAGTTCCATTGGATTTTAACTGCAAACTGTTGTTGAGCCGCTCTGGTTTCCTTTGGATATGAATGTATACATTTCTTTGCATGTAACTTGGATTTTATACTTGAACACCAAGCTCTTGTTTTCCATGAGCCACAAAAATCATAGCCAAATGACACACGTATGAAACATTTTATTCTTTTTATCTGAGACAGAATCCTTGAATTTGGGACTTGGGCTGTGATTTTGCTGTTTGCTCTTCCCACCCCTCTTGTCACCTCACTCCTTTTTCCCACGTGGCCTCCAAGAGGTCATGGTCTCAAAGGAGAATGTGGACAAATACCAGTTGGTCGCCAAGCAGTGCTGCTGTAGAGGGAGCCTGGCCAAGAGCTAAAGGACATCATCAGAGAGGACTTCCTGGAAGAAATTGGCTCTACATTCAGTTCTGAGGACAGAGTAAGAGTCAGCCAGGAGAAGGAATCAAGAGGGTGACTCAGGTGGCAGGAGAAACACGGGTAGAGGCCTGGAGGCTTGTGGGATTGGGACTCGGGGAGAGTGCCCTATGTGGTCCAGGGTGGTGGGTGCCCCTGCTGGGAAGGACACTGGAGAGGGCCTAGGTGTGGAGGGCTTTGGAGGAGCTTGATTTTTACTAGAACTGACTCAGAGGAGGCAGTGAAGGGTGTTAGCATGAAGTGACCCTCAGGAGAGCAGCTCTGCCTGTCCCTTTGAGCACCACCCCGTCATTCATTTATTCATAACACACGCAATTCTGAGTGTCTAGGGGAGAGGGGTGGACCCAGAATAGTAAGAAATGTACTTGCTTCTTGAGAGCTTAGTAGTGTCGGAAGTTGACTTAGTGTAGATTGTTCTAGGAACACAGCAGGGCACCTAACCCAAAGTGCGGAGGTTGGAGGGAAGGAAGGCTTCCTTGACAAACAGTCAAAATGAGCCTGGAGGCAAGTGGGAAGTAGCAGCAGGTCACGGGGCCCCTGAGGTCACTGGGGACCTGGGTACTGAGGTGAGGCTGGGCAAGCAGGGTCGGGGGTCGGGCTATAACTCTACCCGGGAGCCTCTGAAGGGTTTGAAGTGGGGGTGATGTAATCAAATTTGTGCTTTGGGAAGGCTGCCTTGGCTGTGAGTGTGTGTGTGTGTGCACGCGCGCACGCGTGTGTGTAGCAGGGAAGAGGGGGATGGTGCCACCAACTGGGAGGGTCATTAGAAAACCATTCACAGGCTGGGAGGTGACCAGTGGGAAAGGGGCATCGGGGCTGCTTGGGGACTTCAGGGGCAGTGTGGATGCCGGATTTCCTTATGGGGAGGGCTTGTTAACGGGGTCTCTCTAGCGGCACCTTGTGGCTGGAAGAAAACAGATGGAGGCCGCCAGCTGGACTTTCCTCTTCTCTCCTTCCCTGCCTTGTGTGATGATCCTAGCTCAGCCAACATAAGGAACAGAAGAGCTAAGTTCCAGGGTAGCCCAGAACTTTGTTGAGCTCGTTCGACTGAGATCTGATAGGATATAGGCTTTTGTTGAGATTTGCATGTTTACTTAGCTAGAAACGTCCCGTCATTTCGATTTCCACAGGGGTATTAATTCTTGATAAAGATTGCTTTCTTGATGAGAGGAAATATAATACAACTGCTTTCTCAAAAAAAATCTTATCTTTTTAGAAATTTAATATTCAAAAGAATTGGAATATTTAAAAATGATAAAGAAAGGCTTTGGTGTAGTTTCTTTGGTTTTCTGAGTTGATGTGGAGGTAGAGCCTTTGCAGTACTTAATAGCACATCCTTGTCAGTATTTAAAGAGCTGTTAGTGAGCGCCCCAGACCGCACTTTTCAAAGCATCATTAAAGCTTGCTCTGAAATAGTGAAGTCATATAGGTCTTGTTTGCAGAAATCAAACGGTTTATAATCTGTAGCATAGCTCCCTTTATAAAATAATAATAGGTTTAAATTAAGAAGGTGGAAGATAATTGATTTTTTTAAAAACTGAAACATAAACTTTTTTCTGCTAATGTTGCAACTGGAAATTTCAAAAAGAAAGATCCCACTGTAATATCATCTACGTGAAATGCATATATGTCTGTCACGTTTGAAAAGTAACTGCGCAGTGGTTTTTGAAGTCAGGATCATTCCAGCTCAGATACTGGCAGTGATGGTTGCTGGTTTTCAAAGGAAGAGCCTAAATTTTCTTTCTTAGCTTTATTCTTTTCTTTTCTTTCCTTTTCTTTTCTTTTCTCTCTCTCTCTCTCTCTCTCTTTTTTTTTTGGGGGTAGTGCAAGGGTTGAGTAGTGGTTTCCCAGCATGATTTTGGGGCAATTTGGGGGCAGATGTCGTGCACCAGCAGTGAGATATTTCCATGCATTTTAATTTCCGGACATCACCAGGGAACATGTGTGGTTTGTGCCTGCAGGCTGGGATGCGGCAGGACTCCATGGTCCATCACCGTTATGTCTTGGAGCTTCTCCAGTCAGTGAATGATTTTCTGTGGCTTGGAGGTAATGTGGTCTGATGCAGGTGATCAGATGTGTAACTAAATTACTGTTACTTGAAATAAGAGAAAAGTTAGCAAAAATGGCTCTAAAATACAGGATGAGGGAGGAGAACTGGCTGAGCTGCTTGCAGTGGGGAATATTCTCAGGTGACTCCCTCAGTGTGTCTCCTGTCACTCTCCCCCACAGCCCTGCTCGGCAGTCCTACTGAAGCAACCATGCACTTTCTAGAAATGCGCTGAATTTCGTTGTGCCTCTGATTGTTCGCTTTTTTTTCTTGAAAGCACATCTTGCCCTTTGCTTAAATGCCATCCCTGCAAGCCACCTCTTACACTCATTTTCCTGGACCTCGTCCATATATAGCTGCTGAATGGATGAACAAAATGCAGTATCTCCATTTAGTGGAACATTATTCAGACATAAGGGTGAATAAAAAAGAAAAAATAAATAAAGGGGAATATGGAAAAAGCCACCTGCTCTGGGAAGTCCACCGTGACTGCTCAACCCACCCTTTCCCTTTGAAATCCCACCCCTTAAACTCCTCTCTACTCTTTTTGATAGTATTTACCACCTTCTAATAAAGTTTAACATTTTCATAAAAAAAAGAGAGATGCTGATACCACTTCAACATGGACGAGCCTTGATAACAGCACGTTAAGTGAAAGGAACCAGACACCAACGGCCACTTATTGTTGACTTCAGTGATCAGAAATGCGCAGAAAAGGCACATGCAGAGGCAGAGAGCAGGTGATGGTTGCAAGGGGCTGGATGGAGGGGGGTTGGGGAGTGACTGCTAGTGACAGGGGTGTTCTTTTCAGATGATGAAGTGTTCTGGAAATAGATGGTGGTAAGGGCTGCACAACCGTGAGTGTGCAGAAGGCTGCTGATGCTGTCTCTGAGAGTGCCTGTTGTTGGGGCGGCTTTATTTTGTTCTCACCCTGCAGTGTGAAGACTCATCTTGTGCTGAGGCCATTCTACTCCTGTGAGAGGTGAGGCTCAGAGACTTTGTAGAGTCATGTTTCTTTTTTCCCCTTGCTGAGTGTAGGCGAAAAGGTTTTAAGCCTGAGAAAGTGCTCCATCTGCAGAAATGTCTTTCAGATTTGCATGGTGGAAAATTCTTGACAGTTTTTTAATCGTTGAGGACACTCTGTTGGGGGAAACAGCCCGTGAAGCCTGGGTGAGACCCGGAAGAGCCGCGCTTCCCTCCCAGACATGGGTGGGGATTTGACCCCCGTTCAGGCATTGAAGGGCCCAGACCCATGAGCGGAGTTGACAGTCGTGAATATTTACGTGTATCCGCTGCTTCATCTTGGATTTTAATTTCTAGCTGAGTCATTTTGTGGCGGCAGCCTCATCCTACATCAGGAATTTATAGTATCTGTTTTTTGAGGTGAAGACCTGACAGACTTGATTATTTAACATTCTCCCTTGAATTGATATCTCAGATTCCTTTGTCAATCACAAAACAGCAGAAATACAGATGTCCTTTAATGCCGATGTGACCTGGAGCAGGTTTAGTTTCTGTGCCTCAGTGGCCTTATCTGCAGGTGGGGAAGATGATAACAGTGCTTCCCTCAGAGGGGCTGGTGAGGGGAGAGTGAGAAGCACAAATGGAAGACTTACACGAGATGCTCATGAATGACAAAATTTATTGCTCTCAGCCTGGTGAGGCCTCAGGGGCAGAGATGTCAGAACAGAGCATTCCTAGCCGGAGCTCGATCCGTGTTGGCAGCTTTTATGATCAGTATAACCACTGTGGGTTATCAGGTAGTTTTAAGACTTGGTAATATGAATTCATGAATAATGTTAAAAGACTAGACAACTCAGAGCCAGTTTACATAGTTCTCAAGATTTCCTGTGAGAAATGGATTCTTTTTCCCCATCTTAAATCTGAGTTGAGTCTCTTAAAAAATTCTGTAGTCCTCCATCTTTTTGCTTTAATTCTCCATTTTTAAAAAAAATAGTTTTTAAATGGAGTTACTGGGGACTGAACTGAGGGCCTCATGCATGCTGAGCATATACTCTCTCAACTGAGGTATAATCTCCCCCGTAATTTTTTTAACTTTACTTTCCTTGTATTCAGAGGTTAGAGGCCTCTAATTCTTTTTCTGGAGACTTGTCCATGAACCTGTAAATCTATAATTAATGGACAAAATTTGGTTTATTAAAAAAATCAATAGAACTTTCTTCAATCCATTCAAAAGGAAATGCTCATTGAGTTTAAATGTTTCTCCTTTATGGTGATTTCTAATTTTTGGTCTAGCTTAACTTATTAAAAGTAATCCTCATCATCATAATGACCAAGCTTGCTGTGAGTGGACACCTACCAAAGGCTAAAATGCGTTTCTCATGTTTTGCTTCAAAGCAGGTGTTTGCGGGTAATTATCAGCGTCTCCTTTTTTGCAGCTGAGGGATTGAGAAGTGGGCAGCTTGTCCCAAATCACACGCAGCTGGCAGTGGCAGGCTCAGGGCTGGAACCCAGGCTGCACAGAATGCATTCTCAATTGCTCCTCTGATCAGCCTCCCGTTGAGTGGTTTCTCGAACTCCTGTGAGTCTATAAATGACCGATTTTGGCGATCTCAGCCTGATGAGGCCTTCAAAGGAGAGACACCAGTGAGAATGTGAGACAGAGTGGCATAAATTAAAATTGTATATTTTCACACATGTTGCATTCTCAGGTAATGACTTAGAGAGTTTATGTTTTCTTTATTTTAGTGTTATGAAAGCACAAATAACAAAACATTAAAAATGATTATAGTGCAAAATAGGATTAGGCTTTGAAAGTCCAACCATTACTAATGATGTTGCTTGTTTTTCTCTAGTGGTTTATTAACAGAATAATTTGCAATGACTGAATTTGTTTTATGTAGTCTTAGTATGGAGGAAAAGTGTGTCAGTGAATATTGAAAGTAAAATCTTTACTCTTTTCTTTCCTGATGACAAATATGTAAGTTGTTTTCATGGCTTAAGTATATTTCCTCATTTGTGAAATTTGAGTGATGCCGTTTACCGTGTCTGACTGTGAGAGTTAGACGCCTTGTATACAAAGCATCCATGAGCTGCTTAGTAAAAATGTGCTGTCACAATGACAGGGATTTGCGTGTGTGTGTGCGTGCAGTATGAACTTTTAATGAAATCTGTATCATTCTATTGAAACAGGGACTAGTTAAATTGTCTTAAGAAGACGACCTTGAAGATTATTTACACAGAATGTGTATTGTTGCAACTCAGTATTCATGTTGCCGTGTAACTATCCACTCAGATATTTAAATTCGTAGGAATCTGACCAGAAGCATTAAGTTTAGAAAAATCCACATTGATCATTTTCAGGGAATAAGCCTCTCTTTTGTGATTAAAGAAAATTTTGATTTATGTTTCTGCACTCTTAATAGGTTTTAAAATATCAAAACATTGATTTGACATGTCAGCTTTTTTAATAGAAAAAAGCTCATGCTGTTTTAATATGTAAATAAATGTTTTTGTATTTCAATACACTTGTATGATTTCTTGGCTCTTTGAGAAGTATTTTGCAAGATACTTAGATTACCTACTGTTGGAAATATACAGACGTGGCTTTTATGAATATAGGCCTAGTACAGGTCTGTTGGTTTTTGCTACAGTGCAAGACATGAGGCCTAGGAGAGCTTTGATGCCAATGGCCATGAGGAGAGATCCCAGATCTCAGTCTCCCCTCCTGTAAAATGAAGTGGCTGGACTGGATTCTTTCCTCTTCAAGGATGAGTTTCCATGAGCCTGGGTCTTTTGTATATATTCAGGAGTATTACCAATATCAGATTAAATACTGAATACCCCTCCCTTTCCCGAAGCGAAGTGCAGTATGTGCTACATAAGCATTTAGTTATCTGATTCTTGTTTCTGATCCACAGGCAAGTTTTTTGTTGTATCTTTCCCGGCAACCTGGAAGGTCTTTTTAACCATAGTTGGCGCTGTTGCACCTTCTTACAATCTTAATATTCCTGTTTGTAAAAGAAGGCTTAAACAACGTTATTTTGTTTTGATTCCTTTGCTTAGTGCTTTAGGATAGCACAATGTCCATTATGTCTGTCTACCTGGAAATATTATTCTGCTTATATCTTAGTTTTATTCTATCATCTCGTTGTGAATATTTCAGACTTCCTGTGCAAACAATGGCAACATCGGACTTTTCTTCCAGTGTTAGAAACCAGTGAGCCGGGATTTTATAAAGCAGATAGAAGCGGCCTCTGGAGCACCTTAAAGCTGAAAAGTGTACTGAGTTCCCTAAGTATTGACCCCGCCGCTGTGTGTCAATTGGTGGTAGGAGATTTGGTACATATACGATGTGGTGTAGTGTTTTGACTTGGGTTTGTGTGCACGCGCTGCCACTGAGCTACGTGATCCTGAGTCAGTTCGTTCTGAGTTTTTCCCTCGTCTGTGAGATGGGGACACTCATTTCTGCTTTGTAGAATTGTGAGAATTAGAAATTTTGTAAAGTGTTTAGCACAGTGGTTATGTCAAAAGGGCTCATAAACTTAACTGCTGTTTGGTGTGAAGCCATCATTTGATAGTCTTTGGCAATTACTGAGAAACAGGAAAATAAGAAAAGGTGGTTTTATGATGAAAGATATTTGAGGAGGTTCCATAGTTCCTATATTCATAATTTAGCATCAGCAGAGTCAGAAGTGTTACACAGTCGCCCTGAACCAATGTTAAGCCACAGAATTTTTTGTTACTTCATATATGTTGGGGCTTAAGGGGACCCAATACTTATACACATGTTGTCTCCAGCAGCCAACTGAGAGATAACAAAGAAGAACAGGCAGGTGATAAATGTCTCCTTTATTACTGATGAAGCCACGTTCTCCATGAAATTCAGTGCTGTGGGAGAGTGGGTGTCATGACACTATGTCCCAGAATTAGAGACTCACGCAGTCCCACGTAACTCTGGGCCACAGCAAGCCTTCCCTTGAGAGGATCTGACCCATAATGTACAGGGCTGTCTTGCCATGGAGCTGAGCATTCCGGGTGCTTCCTAAGGGTGGCCAACACTGGAGGGAAAGGAAGGGTTTCATATGCCCTGTTTGTCTCCCCGGACTCACACCTCAATCTGTTAGTGTGAGGAGGGCTAGCCGTGGGCCAGGGGTCAGGGGTGTGAAAAGAGAAGCAATCTCCCATGGCCCAGAGGAGTGGGGAGGAGGCTTCCCCTCCCTCAGTTTAAACAGGTGGTGGACTGGAAGAGAAGGGTGCCCCCAAGAGTTTATAAGAGGGGAAATAAGGATTTCCTTTGGGACTCAGACTAGCCATGAAATAGAAGATGATCAGATGGGAGACGTAAATCATTTTCTTATTAAATTGACATTTGTTGGGCACCAAAAATGTGCTACATTCTTTTCTGAGAGTTTTACAGAAATGAATCCTTCAAACTTCACAACAAGTGAGTAAGGAAGATTTGATTGTTATCCCAGGTTTACAGTGTGGAAATTGAGGTACACAGAGGGTAAATAAGTTGGCCAAAGTCACATAGCTAGTAAGTGGCAGAGCTGGGGTTTAAACCCTGGCTGTCTGGTTTCCAGGCTCCCAGGGATGGGCTTTGGGTGTTTAGAGGTATCTGCATCCCTGGATCTCTGTACCTCTGTGCATCAGTTAACCCAGAAAGGACAGGGAAAAGAGAGTTACACAGGTGCTCACAGTCGTGTCACGTGCCACTGTTCACGGAGAGTGCACCGTGATTGGCGCTAATTGTCTTCTGGGCAGCAGATCTGTTCTTATAACAGAAATTTAGTCCATTGAGTTAGTCTAGAAACCCTTCCTGCTCTGCTTCTGTCCACGATTGCCATGTGACTGACTGCCCGAGTTTGGGCCGTTGAGGAGAAACTGTACTCATGGTTGAACTCTGATATTTCAGTCTGGTTTATAGTTTCATATTTCCTGTTACATTAATAAGTTAAATTTCTGGTTTTCTTGCATCAGTGTGTCATAAGTTTGGTTAATATGAAACCAGTCAATGGGAGCCCAGGGGTGCTGACGGTATAATTTCTGAGCACGTTGTGACATTTCTACCCGTGCAGACATGGCTGGAGGATGTCCATCTTCCTCACTGATTTCTCCCAACAGCAGGGTCCTCTCCCACCCCCGGATATGAGGATGAGAGCTCTCTGAGTAGGCCAGTCAGAGGCCGAGTCCACCAGTCAGAAAATGATGAAGTACCTGGAAGTGGGTTTAATAGAAGAAAAGGGCTCCCAGGTTGTCCGATGGGCTGTTCGAGTCAATTTGGTGAAAAGCTGTCCACTGTCTGTGGTTGAGCTACTTCTTTGCTTTTTAAAAGTCTGTATTACATGAAGGGATTTTAAAAAGTAGAAAGGAGTGATTTCAGGTGGTACATCTGCACCGGTGAGAAGTGATGGATGACCGCCTGTGTGAGGCTTAGACAGAGTCTTACAAACTTCATAAAACAGCTTTAAAAGCTCTGCCATCTAAGTGCACTTCATAAGGGGTCCAGTTCATCATGGCCGTGCTGAGAGGGCAAGTAAATGATGATGGCAGAAAGGACACGGAGGCATCAAATAGGTCTCAGTCATGTTCCGTGTTTAGAGGATGCGGCACAGTAGAATATATTTGAGCTGGTTTTTCACTGAACACTTTTGAGTGTTTTCTGGGACTCTCCAGTTCCCCAAGTTTCCATGCAGCTGGGTGTCTCCTCAGAGCAGCAATGTCAGCGCTTGCTCTGGGCTGACGTGGTGTCACTGGGAGCAGGACGGTCAGCATCCCTGGCTCCTCCGAGCTCCGTCTCCTCATCCGCAGCACCGGGTTCCTCATCCGTGTCTACTTAGTAGGGTTTCTGAGAATCACACGTGATGCTTGTCAGGTGTGATTTGTGGTTGTCTCTGTGATTGGCCTATAGTCAATATTTGATAGAAACACTTGTTTTTTATTATAATTGTGGCTCCTAGATTGCAGTGGTTTTCAGTATGCATTTTTTATAAATTTATTCTTATTTTTAAATAAGCACTTGTGTTTATTTATTTTCATGAAGGTACTCGGGATTGAAGCCAGGAACATGTGCATGCTCAACAGGTGCTCTAAAACGGAGTAATACCCACCCTCCTTGTCTGCACTTAATAATAAATATTTCAATACACAAAATAGTTCTTAAACACCATCATGGGACCTATTTTCTGCATAGACAATTGAATACATATGCTATTTCAATAAGAATAAATGTCGTAGGGACATACGTTTCTGAATCTGTTTACGTGTTTAAAAACGATCATAGGTAGTGATAAACACGAGAATTGGATCCACTACTTCTTAGGGTTTGCTTTGCCATCATGGGAAATTACGTTCTACAGAGAAGGCTAATTGGGTCTCTTTGATATTTGGATGATTTAGCAATGTTCAAGGCTTTCAAAAGCTGACAGTTTTGTATTTTAAACTAACTACAAAGTTATCTTCTAGAAGTTGGAAGTCCTTAGCTTGTGAAGTACCCAGTAATTCAGTGTGTATATGTCTGTGTCTCTGTGAATGTGTGTGTGTGTGATTTTAGGAATGTAGCAATAAGTTCCATATAGCCTTCTGATACCTTTCTCTTCCAGTTCAAGGTGTAGGTATATATTTACACAAATAAATTGATACTCTTTTGTCATTTGGCATATTGGTGGGAATAAGAGGTTCTCATACTTGTTTCAGAAGGGTTGGGGAGAATGAGCTTAGAAAATGAGAGGAGATAGAGGCAGGGAGGTTCTTTACACTTTGTGCAGGATGAGAAACAGTAGCTTTTCTTTTTTCTTCTAAAGCAAACTGGCACTGAATTGTAACATACTAATACTCAGAATTGCTTTTCTGATCAGAGACAAGTGCCTCAGATTTTTCAAGGCAACATGAATGATGAAATGTGTTTCAGCAGTTATCTTTAAATGTAGTTTTATTTTTCAAGTAAAAGGCTATATAGCCTGTTCCTTTTTCCAGCAGAACAAGAATTTCTCATTGATCCAGGTACGTGATCAATGTGTTAAGTTTCTTTGGGTTTTTTTTTTTTTAAGTGCTTGTTTCATTCTGGTGTGAATTAATGTTTAAAATTTCAGGATTTTGATCTTTAGAACATGCTGAATTATCAGAACTTAAAAACCTGATGTTTGGTCCTCGTATATTGGGGCAACCTATTGATTTATATTGTCTGTTAAAGAGGGAAATTCTTCCTCTAGCCTGCAGATAATTAAGTAAATGGTCTGTAGTGTACCTTTAAAATTATTTGTATGCATTGAGCATGTTTGTCCAGTGAATTTTGAATTGAGTCGTAATAATGACTTTGCTTTGATTCTGTGTCTTTTGTCCTCTCCACAAGAATTTGAATTCTGTGTTGCATTTTGTATACGTGTTCTTAAAGGGGAAGAAATTTTGCATTTTTTACAGAGGTTGGTTTTCCTATCCCCACTGAATGCCTTCTGTAATTGATACAGCGAAATTCTGTTATTGCAGTGCTTAATTATTTCTTAAACTATTTTTTGGCTTAATCAGAAACAATGACAAAGAATGATAAGAAAAAATATGAAAACCTTCCTTCCTTTGAAGAATAGAAATGAGGTGGTCAGGCTCATGCAAGCTTTTTGCCTGACACACTTACTTTCATGTCATTGTGTATCATGATTCGGAGATGGAGTTGCTTCATGTCTGTAGATTTTTGTTTTAACATTTGTGTTGAATTCATTCTCTAGGCTGATGATTCCTGTTGCATTTGTAGAAAGTGTAGATGAAGGGAAACAAATGCTTTGTTTTGTTTTCTGGAGGCCTGTGATGCTGATGGGAAAAGAGAAGAGGGTGGGCTGAGGAAAATAGTGACAGACCCTCACCTCCAGGCTGAAATTGATGAACAAAAAAATCAATTATGTGTATCGGTATTTGACTAATAGAAGTCAGACAGCCCAGACTGTCTAGTTATGCCCTAAGGAAAGTACTGAATTCACCTGCAGAATTAGGTGCTTTACCAAGTAAAGCAGCTTAGAGCAATCAGAAAAATCAGTAATATGATGAGATATAAAAAGAATATAATATCTTTTATTTCTGAAACTTTTCTACGTTAAGTTGTGTAGAGCTAAAATTAAGTTTCAAGCACAAGGAGTTAAGAGTTTAGGTGGTTCTGTGGGGTCGTTATTCAGGGATGTGTCTAGATCCTGCTGGAGTGGCCGAATCTGGCAGGAAAAGACCCAGAGCCAGGATTTGTCTTCCTAGGATGTCCTCCATAATGGTTCCATGTGAGAGTCTATGATTGGATTAACAAGTTGTAACACACCCCAGCCGCCTGTCAACTTTAAGAAGAAAAAATGTGCTTAGTAACTGCTTTTAAGCAAGCACCTGTGCATCCTCACTCCTGTCTACTTACCATAACAAGCAGAGACAATGCCTTGCATATTTGAGGTTTTAGATAGCACTCTGCTTATTGTACAGCAATGACCCAGGCCCTCAGCTATAAACGCCGGGCCTGCGTGGTGTTAGATAGTCTATTATTCCCAAAACAGGGACCTGGCTGGTCTGGTGGTCTGCTTTGTAATGAACATGTCTAAAGAATGTATCTTGTTCCCCTCACCCCATGACTTCCCTAAAGGTAAACTAAGCCTTTGTACTCATGGTGGATTCTACAATCTCTGTCTCATCCCTTCTTTCCCCAAGTTCCTGCCTACTATCTCACAACTGTTAATTACTTTTTCCTTTGATTATACACAATAAATATGGGAACATTTGAGAGACTCGTGGAGTTGGCTCCCTAATCCCTTTTGTATTCTTTCCTCTTTCCACAGTGTTCAGTAATTCATTCCGTGTCGGTAAGACTTCCGCCAGCCAGAACCCACAGTTCCAGGTGAGAAGGATGCAGGCTTTATCTCTCCTACCTGAGGGAGAGAGAGGAGATAATTGAGATATGCTCCCCTGTGGTCCCTTCCTGCCCCAGGGCCACTCCAGTTCACCTGCATCCTTCTAGCCTCTGCTCACAGTGCCTCTGTCCCAGGACTGACCACAGCCTTTTATTCCCTTGTCAACATTTCCTGCGCCTTTCAGAAGTTGGTCTCTTCTCTGCAATTCAAACCTGGCAGATGTGATGGTGGTCAGTGTGCTGGTGGGCAGTTACTTGGGGACTCCCAGGAGCCATGTTGATTCTCCTGAGTCTCTCATTCGGGGTTACAGAACTGTCGAGCACCAGAGGAAGCCCATTCACCTGAGGTCAACACAGCATTACATCACTTTCATTTTATTTTTGAATTTTCAGTAGAGAAATTATTTGTAGCAAACTGTTCCACATTTTAGGCTGCCTGCTTTCCTCACCACCATTTCCTTGTTGGCTCTGGTGCTTGTTTAAGAACCAGGTTTCTTCTCTGGTCATTTGTAGCAGCTGGGCTTGCCGAATCCTTGATTTGCATTTGAAGCAGAATGCTTCTTCGTGATGTCAAACTGATTTTCCTTGTCATGTCTGAATATTTCGTGTACACTCAGCAACAGTTTCAAATGAAATGCTCTTGTCCAATTTCGGTTAACTGATATTTGCTGATCTCCTGCTTTTGTGCTGAGGGCAGTTTCTTCTTCCTGTAATAAAAGTTAGCAATTTGCATTTACTATGGAAGGTACTAGCCCGAGGTGCTTTTGTTCTTAACAGTTTTAATACAATTCACCCATTAAAATGTACAGCGGATTTTACTCTATGCCCAGAAATGTGCATCCCAGTCAATCTTAGAACATTTTCATCCCCCCAGCTGGAAAACCGGTACGCATAAGCTGACATTAGCAACTTCCCCATCTTCCCCCAGCCCCAGGGAGCCACTCTTTTCTCTCTGTGGATTTGCCTGTGCTGAACATTTCATGTAAATCGAGTCACTTCATGTAAATGGAACCGTCTAATGTGACTTACTTCTTTCACACTGAGTAGCGTTTTCAATGTTTGTCCACGTTGTGGCCTGGGTCAGTACTCTATGCTTTGCTATTGCTGAATAATATTCCACTGTATGGCTGAGCCCCTCTGTTTACCCATTCATCACGTGATAGACATTTGGGTTGTTTCTGTTTTTTGGCTCTGACTAGTAATGGCGCCGTGAATATTCCTGTAGGAGTTTTTATGTGAACATTTGTTTTCAATTCTCTTACTTGTGTGCCCAGGAAGCAGAATTGCTGGATCACTCAGAAATCAAATGTTCAGGTCTCTGAGGACGTGCCAGGCTGTTTTCCAAACTGGCCACGCTGTGTTATGTCCTCACCAGCAAGGGCTGTGCGCTCCGCTTCCTCTGTGTCCTCATTAGAGCTTGTTACTCTTTTTCTGATTATAACCTATTGTAGTGAGTGTGAAGTGGATTCTCCTAGTGGTTTTGACTTGATTTCCTTTAGAGCTAGTGTTATTGAACATTGTTTCATTGTGCTTATTGGCCATTTGTTTATTTTCCTTGAAAAATATGTTTTCAGATCCTTTATTCATTTTTTAATTGAGTTGCCTTTATATTGTTGAGCTGTGGATTTTTTTTGTTTGTTTGAGATACAAATTCCTTATCAGATAAATGATTTGAAAACATTTTCTCCTCTCTGTTGTTTTTCCACTTTCTGGATGGTGTCCTTTGAAGCAAAGTTTTAAATTTTAATGAACTCCAATTTATCTCTGTTTTCATTTATCCTTGTGCTTTTGGGGTATTATTTAATATCTGAGGTATTTTATTTAAAGTTGTATATATAAAATAACTTAATTCTTAGGACCGTTCTAGGAGACGGGTGCTGTTGTTGTCCCCAGTCTATGGATCAGAGACTGAGATACAGAGAATTTGACTGACATATCAGTGTCACAGCTACCCAGTGCTGTGGGAATTCAGACCCTCATGTTTTTCCATATCATCTGAGCTCTTCACCACCATGCTCCACCCTTTCCAGGAATCGTTAATGAAAAAGTCTTCATTTTTTGATTTCTTTTTAGTTTGTTTTCTCATTGGGGACCTCATGTCCTCATTATCCTGACAGAGATCAGTGTAGGTTTATTTTAGGTCTCATGTAGGCAGAAGCATTGCTATCAGTTAACTTCTTTGTTACTCACACTCCAGTGATGATTGTTGCTAGTTGACCTAATCAAGTCATGCTTAAGTCTTTCCTGCTCATGACACTGAAAACAGTCATGACTTACAGAATGCTCAAAAAAGAAGGTACTTGATTGATTTTATTTTGCCAACCAATCAAACCAATCAAATAAAAAGCCCGGTGTTGACACAGACTATAAGCCCTCCAGAATAGGGTCACTGTCTTCCTTGTGTTTCATTTGTTGGGTCACAGTGTCTGGATAGTGCCTTGCTGTCCAGCAGTTTTGTGAGGATTCGGTGCTCGTGAATCATTGTAAGGACAGAATTTTGACAAAAGACTGTGTTGTTCATTTCACGAGGGAAAAGGTAATATAGAATTA
This sequence comes from Vicugna pacos, assembly GCF_048564905.1. Classification (NCBI taxonomy): domain Eukaryota; kingdom Metazoa; phylum Chordata; class Mammalia; order Artiodactyla; family Camelidae; genus Vicugna; species Vicugna pacos. The sequence continues at coordinate 4,015,087 of NC_133008.1, read as the reverse complement.
CTGCTCAGATATGTTTTAAAATTAAGCTTTGAATTTTGAGAATAGTTCAAAAAACCATAAGAAGAATTTTTTCACTAATTTTAGATCTATCTTAGACACATTATGGTTACATAGCAGAATAATTTATCAACTAGATTTAACAAGAGGAGTGTAATATTGATTACTTGTTTTAGTTGAAATATTCTACCTGGGATAAAGTAATCAGTGCCCATAAATGAACAAATATGTTTGTATTTCTATGCAACATGGGTGCAGACTTCATATGTTTCTATATAATATATATGACTGTGTGTTTTATTATTTCTGTCAGTGTTTTAATAGTTTTTTTAACAATTTTGTAACTTTAGAATTCTTCTAAGAAAATCACCCCTGATACTACTGCAGTTTGTACTGTGTATCCTGTCTTATGCATGGGATTCCACTGTCCCCTCAGTGAGGAATTTCCTCTCCTATTGAGTTAGTAGTAGAGTTAAAGGGACTGTGATTTCTAGGCCTTTGATCTCCATGTGTTTGCAGTTGGCTGTCAATCATGATTTTCCCTTTCCTGAGTTTTCATTGTTCAATTAGAATTTTTGAAAATAACTATTAATATGTTGCATTGGTCTCCCTAGAAAATTGACGTGTTTGTGCTTTTCAGTTTTCAATTAATGAAAAATGAAAATGCACTCTTGTTTTTAAGTAGTCCTTTTTCACTAGATATTTGTTTATATCTTTATTGATAAAATAATTTTTTCTGAATGAATGAATCGGTGTGCATGTTTTAAAGGATAAATTACTTTTAATTTTTCTTATTGTAACAGTTATATTCATTGTAGAGAATTTAGAAAATAAGGATAAACATAGCAATAACTTCACAATGGCCTCTAATCTCACCTAGAGATACAGTTGTAAGGTTTGAAATTGAGAATTACAAGTCTTCTCACGTTGTTTTTCTTTTCCAAGTACGTTTTGGTTACTGAGACCCTCGAATTCCCATATGAATTGTAGCACCAGCTAGTCAGTTACTGCAGAGGAGCCCGCAGGGATTGTGATCGAAGCCATGTTGAGTATACGGATCGCCATGGGGAGCACTGCCATCCCAAGAGCGCTGTCTTTTGATAGAGGCATGTGCGTGGAGTGTCTGTCCTGGTATTTAGGTCTTCTTTAACTTTTGTTTCAACAATGCTTTGAGTTTACAGAGTATTATTTTACTTTTTTTCTTTGCCTTTATACAGAGCACAAGTGTGCAAGGTACCGGGATCAGAAGTGTATTTGAGCCCCACAACTTGCTGCCACCATGGACGCTTCGCTCTTGCTTTGCCTGCTGTACAATCTTGCACAGAATAGGATCTCAGTAACTCTCTCTTGAATGAATGATTATATGATTCTAGGATGATGCTTGAGAGTCATTGTGATGATTTTTTTCCCCAGCCTTTCCCCACTTCTTAACTATGCCATTTCTCTTCCTTTCCTCCAGCCTGGGTTTCAGCATTCCTGTGGCATTGATTTTTCCTGTCTGTGGACTCTTCCTTTCACTGGTTCACGATAATGTTACATGTGGGCTGTGGAAACTTGCTAGATGTCAAGAAACAGCAAATCCATTGTATGCCAGTATTTTTAGAGTGTGTTATTGTTTTATCGATTGAAACTAAATCAGCTGCCCCTTGAACTCTCCCGTGAGCTCTTTTCGCCTTCCTACAGCTGATACTGCTCAAGTTGCTGCATGTGCCCTTTCCCCAGCCTTGGTTTTGGAGTTGAGTAAATCACCATCAGTGAAGCCCTCTCTTTAAAAGATGAAGAGAACATTTGCTCCTTCTCCCTGGTTGGGGACTTGGATGAGATGAGGTACCAGATAAAGAATGGAGCCCCACCTCATTCTGACCCCCGCTGTTTCCGTTCCTTTCTCCAGGGGAAAAGAGTACAATTCAACAGTATAAAGATTGATTGTGAGCTAATGAGATAGACAAGACAACCGATCATTTATTAAATATCTTTTCATGCTAGAAACAAATGTATTATACACACAAACAGCACACAAATCACGGTAGTATCGTGGTTACAAACGTGGGTCTGAGTTTGAGTCCTGCTCTGGAGTGACCAGTCCTGTGAGATGGAGAAATGGTAGGTCGGCTTAGCCTCTCCAGAACTGGTTTTCTGTCCTGCAGAGACGGGGCTCCCTAGGCGTTCCCCCCCCCGTAGAGGTGCTGTGGGGTGTAAATGACGCACGTGGGCAGCCCGAGCACAGCTGCTTATTCCTCGTAAGTGCAGGATCGCATAGCTTTTGCGGTGACGGCTTTATGACCGCCCCGTGTAGACTCTCAGTGCTCCGAAGGGATGCCTTGTGGTTTGGAGATGGGATTCTCACTTCTGTAAATACCCGAGGATAGTGTTATTGGGCCCTGCTGAGTTGAATCTATTCTTTAGAAAGTACACATTGTAGATATATTTTTCAAGCATGCATGCTTTTTTCCTTTTACTATATAAGTTCTACCCTCTCATCTCTTGGTGTGACTTTTCATGGAATCCAGGAAACAGTCCTAAGCTACCTGCCTCTTCACACTTCTCCGTGGTGGTTTCCTTCCCTGACTAGAAAAGGGTTTTGCATAGGAAATTTTATTTGTTCCCCTTTTCTTGGAGTCTGTCTGTCTGCCCATCTTTTACCTCTCAATCTGTCCATTTATCTACCCACTGATTCTTCTGACATGTTCCAAAACGCATTTCAGGCAGCTTACAGAAGAACCGATATCAAATAAACAGGTGATAAAATGGGGCCAAATTCATACAGTGAGGCTAGGAGGCGAGCCTGTGTGAGGGTTGTAGGCGTGAGACACACGCCTCTTCCCTGTGACTTACAAGATGGACAGCAAGAGTGTGCCTGAGGCTGCCAGCAGACACAGGGATACAGGGCTTGTGGGAGATGCTCACTGGCTGTGAAATAAATAAGTGGCTGAGCTACTTAGGCTTAGAAGAATATTTTGAGTGTCTTCCAAAATCAGAGTATTGCATCTTTTATTTTGTGAGAGTTCTATGTATAGTTGGTTACATTCTATACCTGGAAGTTTCTCCAAAACTCCTCCCCACGTGAGTCCCATGGCTCGGGATTGGGGTGGTTCTGCTTATTGACGGGGGTTGTCCAGAAACCGAAAATGACAGCCTCATAGGAGCCTGGGATTTGTCAGTTATGTTTTGTCAGTTCTGTAGAGTTCAAAAAATGCTTTCACAGTTTCTCTCCATCTGAGGAAACAGCGTGCTCTCTTACTGGCATCAGGAGCTCAGGGCCACGGGATGGTGGGGGCTGACTGCACTGCCATCAAGACAGCTGAGCTAGTCACTGCAGGTGTGGTTCTTTTACATACGGCATTTCATGTTCTTTACTAGAATGTTTCAACAGGAAGTTAATTAAGTGAGTTAATTAACATTTAATAAACATGATCTTTGTTGAAAAAACACTTATAGGCAGAATATAAGCTGTGAAGTCTTTAAAAACGGTTTCATTACTGAAATTTCATTTGGGAAGATACACAGTTTATCTTATAAATGCCTCTCTTTTAAAGTAACAAAGAAACAAGACAGAAAAGGCAGAGGATGATTTCTGTTCTTCCTCTCGGCTTGCAGGTGCCCTCACCCCCAGTAGCATCCATCCAGACACCATCACTGACACTGGCCATGCTCAGAACTGCCTCAGCCCTGAAGACACTGCTGACAAATAGAAGGGGGCCGCGCCCTGTTACAGCAGGTGCTCTCACTTTGTGGGTCCTTATGTAACTGCATGGTGTTAATCAGGATCGCCCGTTGTACATTGTGTGACGCTGCTGCCTTGTCTCCTAGTTACTTGTTTCTCTAAGTATTCATGTATTATTCTCCAATGCATGGTACTACACACCTGAAAATGCTTTTTTTCAGATGAAAAAGAATGTGCATTTAAAATAATAAGTCTGAAAAAGGGGGCAAAAGGGGCTATCCTGGTCCCGCTAATCAAAGATAATAATTAACACGTTAACGTCTTTTTTCTATCATTTCGTCATTGAGTATCACCTCTGTCATAAAAGACCAGAGAGCACTCTGTGCCTGTTTTCTGTGTGGACACCTCCAGTTTCCATTCGGATTTTTATATGTTTTTCTACAATATTCTATCTCCCCTGGCATGATTTTTGATGACCAGTATAGCATTCTGTCTTGTGGAAGCATTGTCCATTTTACTTCGGACTTAAATAAACTTTTATATTCCAAGTATACTTAACTGAAATACTGAAAAGAGAACTGTGGTGGTACAGGAAGGCCCCTAACTCCCTTCCCCTTATTTCCTGAGAGTAAAAGCTGTTGAAAATTGGTATATATATTTCATGACCTTTATGCCTATGACATTACATATTTACACAAATATGAGAATTCTATGTATCTGTGTGTATTTAAGCTTTATTGAAAAATAAGGCCATACTATATGTTTTTCTGCAGCTCGCTTTATTCAGTCAGGTGTATATCATAGAAGTTCTCCCACTAAAGACTCACCCGGTCCTTTCAGATAGATTGGAGGGGTCTCCTGATGTGCGGCTGTGGTCTCTTGTCCACGCACACTTTTGGTGGAAGAATGCTGTGGACAAGGCCCTGGACCACGGTGAAACGCCGGCTCCCTCAGTGCTCACAGCTCGCCGTGATTTACCACATCATTGTCTTGATGGTGGACAGTTAAGTTTTCTCCATTTTCCACTGTCAGAAAGGATGTTTGACTGGCATCCTCCTTGTACAGACATTCCTGTGATCTTGTATGAGTATTTCTTTAGTTAAGGCTTCTTGAAATTTAGTCCCTGGATGTGACATTTACATTCATCACAGACTCCTTTCAAGTGACTCTAGAAATTCCTTCTCCATTGGGGAATGAAAAGATGCACAATTACATATGTAACCAATTCTCTATTGCTGGATATGATTTCACTTCAGTTTTTCTTCCCACCATTGTAAACAGTGCTGTGTAAATGCCCTGATTGATACATTTTTTGGACTGAATTTTTCTTTTTCCTAAAGGAAACGATTCCTAGAAGTGGTGTTGAGTCAGTGTGTACATAGGTTTTTCAGAGTTTACATATCCATTGACATGTCGTCCTCCGAAAATGTCGCTCATGGTTTGTTCTCCCACAGATGGACACTAGCTAGAATATCTATTAAAAATATTTGCGCATATGATGAGCAAAAGTGCTTTTTCATTATTTTAGTTTGCATTTGATGACCAGTGAGGTATTGAGCATTTTTTACTCATTAGTCATTTGAATTTTTTAAATGAATGATTCCTTTAATCCTTTGCACACATTTAAGTGAGTGACCTTCTTGTTGCTTTTTGACAGCTCTTTGTATGTTATGAACATTAACTTCTTGTCTTCATCAACATGTATCACAGAGCTTTTTCTTGTCATTTCTTGCCTTTCATTTTGTTCAGGAGGATTTTTATTTTGGTTGTGTCTCAAAATATTCTTATGATAGTAAATGTCTTCCTTATGGGTTTTATCTTTGACATTATTCTTAGAAATACTTTCTTATAATGGAATAAATATCTTCTGTAGGTTTTTTTTAAATCTCTAAGATGGGGATGATAGTAGTACTTGTTAATGTAAGGGTAAGTTGACTTAATAAGAGCAAAGTGTTGTATTTGCTGTTATTAGTACTTTTTAATATTTACATCACGGTCTGTAATTTATCTTGTGGTCCTTATGAGAGGAATAGAATTTAATCTTTCCAGGTGATTCCCTGATTGTCTCAGGACAATTATTGAAGTCATAATTTTCTCTTTGATTTGAAATCCCACCTGTACAAATTACCTATCTACACTAGAGTCTCTTTTTGAGCTCATGGTCCTCTTCTGTCAATCTGCCTTACTTACTCCAGCACCATATCTTACATATTGTAAAAATTTATTTAATAATTGTCAGTCTGAATTTTTTTTGATTCTTTTCTTCCACCTCAAATTTTCTTGTCCAGTATTATGGCTTTATTATTCCTGAAGAATTCCAAAATATTTTGTTCAAGTTAAAAAAAATCAGATTGGATTTTTCATGGGATTTTTTAGTAAGTTTTGAATTATTTAATGAGAACATACATCTTTAAAAAACTGCTTTCCTCCATGCAATTTGTTGATGTCTCTATATTCACACATCTTACTTTACCCCTCAGTACAGTCCTGAAGGTTCTCCATTTAGAACATGGGCATTATTTTTGAATTTATTCCAGATTGTTTATGTTTTTGTCAATTTTGTAAGTGAGAATTTTTTACTATTATATTTTTAAATGCTTAAAACTGACATTTAAAAAGAAAGATTCGGTTTGTAAATACTCACTTTGTAACTTGTCATTTAAACTTGTAAGTATTAAGTACTTGTTCCAGAATCCTTTCTTTTTTGTTTTTAAAAATTTGTGTCCAAGATTCTCAAAATGGCCATAGCTAAGTAGTACAGGTGGGGAGACAAATGGAGAGAGGTAGTGTGGCTCATGTAGAAACTGTGAGCAGTTTCATGGCTGCCTTTAGTCTGGAGGAGCCACAGAAGAGCCCAGGTTAGACCAAGGATGGCTTTGTATGCACTTGAAAGCCAGCTTTCCTGCCTGTATGGTGAAGCCTGGTGGGCGTGGCAGGTAGATATCAAGGTCTGATCAAGGTCATTGACTGCACAGAGCGCTGTGTCTGTGAGAACTGGTGACCACTACCATGGGAAATGCTTGGTGCCAGGAACATTGCAGGGGAGCTGGGGAGCCTGTGTGTTAAGGATTTTCCAGTCCTGGGAGTGGCAAAATCAGATTCTGCATTCAACTCTGAGTTTGAATTCATCCTCTTTAGTTTACTGGTCCTCTGCCTTTTGTCAAGTTATATATCCTGTTTGAACTCCTGCTTTCTTGTCTCTCTAAACAGGAGAATTACGACCTGCTGCTAGAGTGTTTGATCAGGGTAAATGATTTGTGTCTATAAGATGCCACATACAGTCACAAGCTCAGTGAGAAATGAGCTGTCGCCTCTTCTTCTGCAACTCAGTGCTCGATAAGTCATCAGCGGAAAGCAAGTCCCTAATTTGTATGTGGTGCAAGGAAGAAAAAAACTAACCTCTTGCGTTTCCATGGCAGTACTCTTACTTCTTTGCTTCATGTACCTCTTTCCCCCTTTACTCTCCCCTTTCACCTCCACCACCAAGAGCCTGAGACTCTCTCAGAACACTAGATACAAATTAATGTAAATGTTGGCTCATCCTCATGAAATGACAGTCACATAAAAAAGTGTACACATCCCAGACTTGATTGTATTTGACTTACACACACACACGTACACTCACACACACACACACATCAGGCTACTTCCCATTTGCTGAGGGAGAAGGACCACTTTTTCTGAGTTTTCATTTACTGAGAGTGAGAGCAAAGTGTCTTAAGCAGAATTTCGCCTGGCTTCGTGCATGGTTTTTTAAATTGGATTTCTGCTTTGTGTCCATAGAAATATTCTCCTATTATAAGAGAGGAAGTGGAGACATAGATATTCTGCTGAGATATTGGTGTTATCATATTTGAGTTTTAAACGACTTTAGACAGCATAGAATCGTAACTTTTTATGGGTGAGAATCCATGATGGTGTAACTTGGAAAATAACCTAGGTCTCCTGCCGTCCTGTCCACGCGGGTGAAGAGGCAACTGGGTGGGGGATGGCAGGAATCCTTCTTGCTTGATTTCCAGGGTCTTGTTAGTTTTCATTGCTCAGCTGCCTTTAGTTTATGTCCATGTGGCCTCTCATGGGAAGGTCACTATGTCTTGATAGACTGAGTTACTAATCAGCAAAAAGCTCTGGACCCACTCATATTTTCCAGAGTTTTTCTGCTGACCTGCTGACACTATATATAAATGAGACCTAACAAACTACTGGATATAAAATCTTTATTGTTATCATTTGCCCTCGAGTTCCATAAGAATGGGGTGCCGTCTCAGGCTGTCTAAGGCTAGATCTGAATAAAAATAGGGTGATAGGCTCTGCTGCTAGACCCTCCCCAGTCGAATGGGATTTCAACCTTAGTTTTTAGAATCAGGCAGATTAGTTCAAATCTTGTCTTTACCAGTTATTATCTTTGTGACCTTTGGGAAGTAACTTTACTTTTTTGGGTTCCAATTTTCTTTATCTGTAAATAAGTTCAGTATTTATTTTTGGGTGTTTGTTTTAGAATTGAATGAGCTAATTCCCTCATTTATTCCTAAAATAGTGATCACATGGTTCTATGCTGGTGCCTTAGTAGTTGATTACTAAGGGACTCAGCAGTGAGAATGGGGGTGGGGCCCCCTGGATCATAGAGCTTATATTCCAGGATATGCTTGTAAAAGACTGGATTGCAGTGGATTTTTAGTAAATGTCCATTCCCTTCCTAATCCCCATTGATTGTTTATATATCGTTATAATAATATATGAACAATTTTTTTTGCAATTTATATCTCTTTGTAGTATTTAAAGAATGTAGCTATAACAAAAATATGTGAAATAAATGATTTGAATTTTATTTTCCTTTCAATAATCAAAACAAAATAAAATAGAAAAGAAAAGAAAAAGTATTGAAGGAGTAGAAATAATTTTATTTCCGTGGAATCAACTCCCTATGTTAGGTTTTTCCATTGTGTTGTTAAACAGCGTATAAAATTGACAGGATGTGACTTCAGTGTTGATAGCTAGGTGAGTATAGTTTCTTTTTGTTGTTGTCTTTGATGAATTATTTGCACTAGATCATAAATGATGTGCATGTTACATATTGGAAATGAGGAAACAGTGGAGACATACTAACTCCAATGCAGTCATTTTGTTACCGAGTCCAAACTTGTTCTGCTCGCTTCATGACAGGCCAATAAACCGGGAGATGAGGTGTTGGAGCAAGGAATAGTGACTTTATTTGCAACGCTGGCAGACCCAGAAGACGGCAGACTGATGTCCTGGAGAACCATCTTCCCCAAGTCAGAATTCTGTCTCCTTTTATACTAAAAATGTGTGGGGATGTGGTGGCTTGTTGCAAACTTCTTGCTGTATGAATTGTTTGTCCTTTGAATCCGCTGTTCTTGCAGCTGTCCATGTGGATTAAATCATGGTGCCCCTGTAAAACCTCCAAAAAAACCAAGGTTATTCTCTTTTTTGCAACTTGCCATCTCTACATAAGTGCAGATGAGCTAACATTTTTAAAGATCAGGGCCAGGGGAATAGGCTTTCCTGTAGATTTCAGGCTAAAGGAAACTTTCTTTTACAAATCGTGTGAAGCTACCAAGTTTGAGCCTAGAAAACAGGGCACATGTTTAAAGCCAAAGGAATAGATCTAACATAGAGTCAAAATTGTTCTTTTTTATTACAATTCCCTTTTCAGCTTCATAGATAATTTTAGTAAGAAACAGGAGCAATTTTGTATTTTTGCTTCTTAATAACCGATTAGTGGGCCAACTACATTTTTGTGAGCAGGGATGCTGTGCGGGTATTGGGGTGACAGCAAACTCTTGTTGGGGGTGGCCGACCCTGCAACATGTGTGATGCCCCGTGAGTGTTGGTGAGGGTCCCCCTAGCCAGGGGCTCTCTTCAGGAACTAGCATATGGGCATTGACCTCTGGAGACCTCTTTTTCGGCTGCAGGAATTTTTTTCAGATACTGCGATTGAAAAATCACTCCAGCTGGGGATAATTAGGGAAAAAAGGAAAAGGAAAAGTGTTTGGAGTAGAGTTGAAGAGTAGGACATAAGATCACGGAGACTGAGTGCTTGGCAGCCGAGCCTCGGTAGAGAGGGGAGCAGAGGTGGGGAGGGGCCTGGCTCCGGAACCAGCTCCTGTACCTGTCCCCACGCCCAAGCCACATAGCTTTTAATTGGACTGGGCTACCTCTCTGGGCTGGATGTCACCCTGGGCAGAACCTTGAGAATCGATGGTAAAGGGTGGGCAGCACTCACCTAGGGGGTCACTGAGGACTTCGTTCAAGTCCACAGTACCATTTCTGGTCATGTGTTTCACTTGTCCTTTATCTCAGGATCTGAGGAGGAGGAGCAAGGAACTCAGTGAGAGGTCCAGGAAATATCCGACTGTGTTAAGAGAGGAGAGAAAATGTGAAACGGGGAGTGAGGACACTTGCAGCAAAGTACAATGACTTCACAACTACTGCACAGAGCTGCAGGTGTGAGAGAGCCTAAGCCTGTCTCAGAGTGCAGGGGACAACCGGAAAGGAATGGCAAAATTTCCACTGACAATTGAAATTTTGTTAAATAGACTGCTACTGTTGTTTGTATCACTTGAATGAATGCAGGCAGATTTCTGTGGGTAATTTCAGGTTCACTCAAACCCACCAGCTCCTCTTGCCGCCATCGGGGATGGGCTTTCTCAAGCACAGTGCCCCTCCTGCTTGGGTGGGCCAAGCTGTGGGTCCTCACCTGAGGCTGGGCTGCTGCAGGGCACTGAGTCCCCTAGGCACGGCCTGTGAGACACGACAGGAACATCTCTGCTCTTGACTGGGGGCCTCCGATTCCCTTGCAGTGTAAGAATGCCGGTGACTGAGTTAGAAGCATACTTCCAAGCTGTCCTTGTCTTCGGCATCCTGAAGCGGAGCCGGAAAGCTTCCGAATTTCTACAGAATGCGGTCTACATTCACCTTCGGCAGGTGAGTGTATGTCCTTATAGAAGTTGAGGAATAACTGCAGTTTTCCTGGAACTTTCTCACCACTAGTCCATCTGATTTTTCTGTGCTAGGATTCACTATGGCCTGCTAAAAACTCTGGAGTGAGATCTTGAAACCCTGATGAAGAGGATTATTTATTTCATTTCCCTATATGATAGACTTTTACTTTTAAAATTCAGAATTTTTGCTTCTTTCAGGAATTTTTGGGGGTGTTGGAGAATCAATTTTGCTCTTACCATCTTTGTGACCTGTTGCTTTGTGCCTCTCAACTGTCTTCTGTCACTTGTGAGGCGGTTCCATTTGTGACCCTGTCCGGGTTGTTCATTTTATAAAACAGAAAGTCTGTAAAAGTACATTCCCTTTTACTCCGAAGGCAATCAACAAATACTCCTTTAATCTGGGTGTGGTTTTAAGAAGACAGAATCATTAGAACATGACATTGCAGGTTGCTAGTGCAAAATCCCCAAATCAATAGTCTAGATCAACATCTAAAATCTTTCCAATCTACCTTGGATTTGTAAGGATAAGTGAAGCAGTTTGCTAAGAACTCAAGACCAGGTTTAGAATACAGGCTGGTGTAGCTCAGCAGGTCCATCGAAGCTGATGCTCTGCCAGAGGGTAGGGCCGAGGGGAGAGGGCTGGTCCTGCCCTCCCTGTGCTGACAGTTTCATGGCAAAGACTTTCACCAGGTGAAGAACTTGGAATTTCTTCTAGGAACAGTGGGTCTGAAAAGAGTCCAAAAAGCATGAGTGACACAATCCCATTTGTATCAAATAGGGGAGAGTGGCTGTGGGGCCACTTGGGAGACTTGTGAGTCCAGGTGGGCAGTGTTGGTGGCTTCCTCTTGAGCGGTGGGACGGTCAGTGGGTAAAAGCGAACAGATTGAAGGCATGTTAAGATGGTAAAAAGGAAAGGATGAATGCTGTCTGTGAATGTAGGATGGAGTAAGGCCAAGGTTTCTGTGTGGATTAATGAGGTAAATGATGGTCCTGCTTTGCTGTGAGAAGGGAAAGCTGCAGAGGGAGTTCTGGGGGAAAACTGATGTGTTCAGCTGTGGGTAAAGTGAAAGACTGTTAAATGTGTGGTCTGGGAGCTCAGGTGAGAGCCAGTAGTGAGTAATGGGAGGGGAGAGGGACTTTCAAATCATTTTGTCTTGTGAACATACAAATAAGTATGGGTAATGACACACTTAACACCTCTATATTCGGGATTTAAAGCCCAGTAACATTTTGCTATACTGACTGCAGAGTTTCTTAATTTTTTTAATAGAAAGAAAAAGAAACAAAATAGTGGAGTTAATGAGCATCTTAGAGTTGATGTGTGTCCTTGTGTGTATTTTTATACCTCATCTGTTTATAACCATAATCTACAAAAAGTTAGGTTGCTTAGCATAAGAGTTAAACAGAGGACCTTAACACACACTGTTGGGGTTTGAAGCTGATCTTCTTGGGCAAATTATGTAGCCTCTCTGTGCCTTAGTTGCATCTTCTGTGACTGTCCCCGGGCCCCTCATCACAGCTGATTTCCTAGACTAGATGTTGGGAGGGAGGCTGCTGAAGAAAGTAAGAGGTGGCAACTGCTAGGGATACTGAAGAGAGAGACAAAAACAGATTAAAGCCGATAAACTGGGTACAAATACCCTCAAAAGAGTAAGAATCCCTCAGTGTTTTGAGCCACTTAGTGTAAGGGAAACAAAATCACGTGGATCCAAAGCTCTTGAGCATATGAGTATTGTGGGTGGGAGGGTTTCATCATAAAAGTGTTGAGAAATGACCTCTTCGTTTCCCTTGACTTTCCCAGTAAGTATGGTGAGCAGAAGCGAAAACCCCCTGCTTCACAGTTGAAGGTGCTGTTTTGTGCAAAATTGACCAAAGTTTGGAGACCAGTCATCAGCGTTGCTGGCAAATGAAGAGGCTTCTGTATTGGGTGGGGCACTTGCTGTGACTTGCAGGTGACCTGCTGGCTGGGGGCTGTGAGGCGGGCAGTAGGTTTGCAGGGTGGCCCGGGCATAATCCCTGGCTCTGAGGCTGCCGTTCTGATTAGCATACCTGGGCACACGCAGTCCTAATGGGGAACCTCGGGATGTGGCCTGGGACACCTGCTGTGCTGAGGGCGAGAAGAGGGCTCCCCTGAGGGGGTGTCCCTGCAGAGTGGAAAGGTCCTCCTGCAGAGGAGGAAGAGCCTCTGAGCTGGTGGTCGGATGCACAGGGAAGACCAGCCTTAGCACTGAGGTTCCCGGGAGCCGGAAGACATACAGTGGCCGAAACCAACTTGTTCCTGTGACACTGGAGGTAAAAGATGCTGAAAAGGCAGGGTAAGGTTAGACACTGTGGTGGGTTATGAGTGACAGGAAAGGACTGTTCAGGTAGGCACGAGAGAACACTGCGGGCCTCACAGCTGGGGCGTCACGCTGAAGGGAAGAGCAGAGTTATAGACTTTGCCACTTATTAGCTGTGTGACATTGAGCAATATCACCCCACCTCTCTCTATATATATCTTCATCTGTAAAGTGACCGAGTGACAAGCTTATGTCATCAGAAGGCTTAGTTAAGCTCTGATCCTCTTTGTCCAGTCATGTCAGTGCTGCCCTGCAAGGTTCTGCAGCGACTGCTCTTACCCTGAGAAGGGAAGGAGTTGAGGGACATTGTAGCGCCCAAGGGCAGGAAGGGGTTGCTTTAAAAGCAGACATGTAACCGCCTGCAGCTGCAGACCTGCAGGCAGTTTGGTTGTCGGTCCTTGAGAGGACTTTGGAGTCCTTAGCGTCGTATTAAGTCTTGTTTTCCCTTGGGGACCGGATTTGACTTTGCAGATTGGTGTTGAAGATTTGGGCTTCTGGCAAAGCTGTTTTCAGAAATGGGTATATACGTAAAATATCGTATAAAATCAAGTGATTTATTTAGCGTGTGCGACTTTGCAGCTGTTAGGAACAACTCTGTTGGCCTGGTCTCCCCGGAGGACACCAAGGTTCAGCAGAGCGTACGGGAAGGCAGGTAGCCTGCAGTACTGCTGCGGGGGTTTCTCCCCAGCAGGATGCTTTGCTGAGTTGACTCTTCTATGAGTTTGGTTGCCAGAGGAGCAGACATCAAATTAATGAGTTCTGGAGGGGTTGTATAATGACAGGAAGAAAAAGGAACCCGTAGTTTTCCCGAAACAAAACATGCTTTTGGTTCCTGATTCAGTGTGTTCCATTACAGACTTGATGAGTTGTGTCTATTCTGGGACTTCATTGAAATAAACGTTCAGCCTAAATGTTAAGGGTTATGTTTTATTTGGCTGGAGGACTCGAGCCGGAATGACAGCCACTCAGATCACTCTGAGGGACTTCTCCCAAGAGGTAGCAGAGGAGGTAGGATATATAGAAGCTTTACGAAAAAGACCAGGTAATTGGAACAATAAAATTTTGCTTGTTATCTAAAGAAAACCAGATATCAAAAGTTCAAGTATTTAGTGCTTTTCTATGTATGGTGGGAAGCAAACATTTGGGTCATTGAAAGAATTCCTCTGGCTGGCACCTAGCTATCTAGGGCCAGTGTCCTGTCCTTTCTTTCTCTGAGTCCGCTCAGAGGGCACCTCTGTGAGTGGCTGAGAGGCCGGGCTGCAGGTATGTCCTCACTGGGGGTTGGCAGCATCTGCTCATGACTTGGATTCAGCATTCTTTGTTTCCTGACCTGGTTGCAGTATTTTCATTCACAGTGTAGTATTTTCATTCACAGTGCTCCCCCTTGGTCCTAAATTCGACCATCATTTTGAGAGACATTTCATGACCAATTTTGTCCATGGTGCTATAATGGCTCATTCCTAGCTCAGGAGAAGAATCTTCTGAGTTGCCATTCAAGGTGTTAGTTTTTTTTTATCAGATCCTGTTGATACTAAAAGTTCTCTGGATCACATGCCTTACTAGTCTATTATTATCCTGGAACTGTTTCCCCTTCATTGCTCATTCCCATACCTAGAAACACTATTATATGTATTTTATTCAGGTTAATAAATTTTATCTGTTTCTTCAAGATGTTTAGCCATCATCAATCTTGTAGGCCTGTTACAGATTGGGAAATGTAATAGACAACAATTTTATAAAATAGACAGGATAAAAGTAATACAGCTAGTAACGTTAATAAAGTCACGAGTAAGAATTTAATAGTCGAGAAGTTGTATTTTGGGGTTAAAATTTTGCTTGCGTTTTTGATTGAGTTTGATCTTATAAGAAAGTTCATACTTATGGTCAGGGTCAGAGCAGGTATTAATTAGCCAGGTGAAGTCTCCAATCTTCTAAGATCAACAGTGGCCTATACAGAACTATAATTTCTTTTGAGAATAACGTTGCTGAGGGCTATCTAGTTAGAGCCTTGGAGTAGGGAATCCCACCAAGGTAACACAGAAGTACTAGACATAGGTAATTTATCATAAACTTAACAATTGGAATAGTACATAATCAAAGGTTGGAGAAATTAACAAAGTAATTGTTATACAGACCTGGTCCGTTGTCTTGGGTCAGCTGTCTATCTCAGATGTCGTCTTCTTCTCATCCTGGCCTGGTAGCTTTTTCTGCATTTGGGCATTGTTTTAAGGTGAGCAGTGCTCTATAGGACAGTGCACTGCAGGGGCTGTTTCTGATAGGAAATGAATCCGAGAGTCCGTTTCCTTCAGCTTTGGTGTGTATGGTCTAGTTAAGAGTCCCTGATAAAGGGCCCTTCCATTCAGGTTGTAGACAGTTCTTTAAGTCATGCCTGTTGCAGTATGTATAATCCCCTGGCTGCAGGTCATGGGGCATTGGAACTTTACCCAAGGATAGATTACTGAGCTTCAGAAACAAACCTAGAGTATCCTTTTCATAATTCAATTAAACTGTACAGCAATGTGACATAACAGCAAGGAATGATCTGGGAAGTGTCTTAGTAAATATGGACCTCAATTAAGAAAACCAGAATTTAATATCCACTATAAAATAATCATTTTTCTCTCTAAAGTTACCCTCAGTTTTCTCAAATAAAGCCAAATGAAGATTTATTTCTTTACAAGTTAAGACTGATTATTTGATCATATAGGCTTTTTTAAATTGGCTGTGTTGGAAGTTTTAATATGGAGCCTCAGGGTAGAATGTTAATAAGGTTTGCTAAGGCCAGGAAAGCCACATCAAGGCTTTCATGGGTTTCTGCCTTACAAATTTAGGTAAATACTTTTCTCTTTAAAATCCTGAAAATACCTTTATTGTCCTATATCTGTGAGGAGATGAACTTCCTAATTTGTCTGATAGAGCCACTGGGGGCCTAAGTGTTTTTAGTTTCTTGAGGGATCAGATAGAGAGAAAAGATAACTGTTCCAAGTCTGCTTACATAGGTATAGTTTATCAAATTGCTGTGAATCATAACTAGCTTAAGGAGAAGAGATTCTTTATGTCTGGGAAACAGGTTAAAAGCCAGTAGTATTTCAAACAATATCAAAAATTATAACCATATTCACCAGTTTACTCAGTCCCATGTAACTAATTCTTTTAATGAGAGTTTTCATTAGAACTTTAAAATTTCTTACCCAGTTTAGTTCAGTGCTATAGTTTGAAATTTATTAGAAATCAGTAAATCTCCTTGAATAGAAAGCATTTTGCAAAATCATCAGAAGAAAACAATTAACTGTCTATAAATAACAAAAGATTTAAGAGCATGGTTAAACACTGTTACACTAAAATCGATAAAGAAATCTGTTCACTATACCCATAATTATCACTGGTAACATTTCAGATATACCAGAATTTAAGGGAGTGCATATAATTTCTACAATATCTATATTAATAATATTTTCTCATTCAATATAACCTTAGAAGTTTTATGATTCATTTGACAATACCATGTTATTTAACATGCCAAATGAATTTTACTAGTTTAAAATCTCTCTTTGGGATGTTTCAGGGTTCCTCTGTAGCATCCCAAACTTAACTGGAGATTAAAAGAATTTTAATTAGAATTTGATATTTGGGGAGCTTGTGAAAAGATTTCAGAACACTTGGTCAGATAAACTTATAGAACACTGTAAAGCAGTACTAATTCATTAACAAGAAAATACGTCAAAAATAAAGGCAGAACAAATCAGCTAAGTGGTATAAGAAGTTTTACAATCTGTTATTGAAGGTGGATTAACATTTTAAGAAAATATTTTCCTCTTAACAGAGAGAAATCCAAATTTAATCTTGTACCAGCTTACTTCTAAGATTCATTTACGTTGCCCAATTTGATTCAAAACTTAGCAAATTCTGACCACGTACAAAACTTTTTCCTCAGGTTTCCTCTTCCATAAACTTTCCACAGCTTTCTATACTCATATTAGTGTGTGCCTTATTTTCTCTTCCATTCAGAAGTAACCAGCTTCCAGAGAAAGTCACTATTTTTCATTAACAAAATATAATTCCATTCTTATATCTTCCTTTACACATTTATCTTACTTTCCTAGGATACTGAGATCATTCCCTTACTAATAGAGACTATTTCAGGGTGGCACCAATCATTTATTAATATTTTAAACACCTTTAGTTTCACTGTAAGAGGAAGTTAAATGTTAAGTAATTCATATTTCAATCTTATTTTATCTGAAAATGGCATATGTATTTAATAAAATCACATCATTTAACTTAATTTAGCACAACTCTAGAATTTGCAGATAACATTTAGAGATTATCTTAAGCATACATTTTAAAAATATATTTTAAATATTTACCCAAAGCTCTCATCTCATTTGCATTTAGTTTACTTAAAATTTTACCACACCACATTAATATTGTTTTTTTTTTTGACAAATCTGCAACAGATATAACAGGATTTTATTTGATTTTCATTAAACCTAGGTACAGTAAAGGTAGTATACTTAATATTGATGACTTTAAAGATGTCTATATTAATTAGAACATACTTGAACTAAACAATATCAAATATTACCTTAATATTGAATATTTTCCATTTCACGTGACGCTGAAAATCAATTTGTTCAGTTTTTATTTTAAAAATAATTTTTAAGCTCTTATTTTTTACATCAATTAAGCAGAGCTCTTTGACTTTGATTTTTTTTAGCAGTAGAAATATCTCACATCTATAATGTGTACGCAGGCTTATAAACAGACAAAAGCTAGAGATCTCATAGCTTCACTTTAAAACTTACTTATAATATAGGTATAATAATAGTTGCAGTAAGCTGAATTTGCTTGCTCAAATCACTAAGGCTTACTATTTATGAAGCAGAGTTAAGATTTCTTCACAAAGTCTGAAGGACCCGTCAGAGTTCTGAGTTCTCAACTGCCAAAAATTTCTTGGCCTTAAGTTCTATTTTCTTTGAGGTAATTAGGCTCAGTCCTAGGTCACTGTTTGTTGTATTTATATTTCTGATCTGCAAGACAAAGACACTCTCTTCCAGGTCCCCAGAGAACTGCTCTGTCACCCAGACCCAATTTTATCTCCTTAATTGGCATTTTTGTGTCAGTGAGAAGAGCTGTAAACAAAGAACTCCATGTTTTAAAACTTTAAGCTTTACTTTATCATGTATTCCAAAGCTTGCATCAGGCATTTAGTAAGGTCTCTTTTCCTTGTGTTATAAGTTAATCTCAGGGTAAAACTCTAATTATATTTTTTTATTAGCCACTCAATATTAGTTTTTATATTTACTTTATATTGGACAGCTCATGTATCAATATTGTTTACCTTTAATTAGTTCAATTAATATTTTCAGAGGGACAGATATGTGCCCAGCCTTATAATACCAAGAAGGGGAAGCATTTTTCCACTGAAACATATCTATCCCACAACATAAGCAAAAGGATTGTATAAAGACCATTTAAATATACCAATTTCACAAACTTTTATCTCAATTTTATTAAATCTTATATCTTTAATTTTTATATTTATTAGGTTTAATCAATATTTATTTCTAGAAGGAGTGCCAGAAGCCTTTTTTTTTTTGTGCATTGTATATAATTTTATAGACATCTCTAGGATGCCCAAGTTTCAGACAAAGAGCTTAGGCCCTTCTTAGTTTTTAACTTGATTAATTGGTCTGTTGTCCCAATTATTGATCAAGTATTTCAGTCTATGTATACATATAATTTAAACTGCGGTAAGTAAAACGGACTTAATTGAACTTTAATGTTCGGGGGTGTAGGTGATCTCTTTGGCCCTTTTATTTTAACTTTACGTAGTGTAGTATCAAAACCTTGTATCTAAATCCAAAAATGTCCATTTTATTTATCTCATTCAAAATAACAATATAAAAATATATATCCATTTGGGATAAGCCACTTATCTTTTTTTTTCACATTTTTACAATCCTTTTTCCAGTTATTCGAACTAATTAACATTAATTATTCTAAGTTTTTATTAGCATATCTAGAAACATTTATGTGAAATGAAAAACACAAATGTAGCTTTTCAAACCAGTTTTATTTTTTTAACTAAGTTCTTAGGTTACACATTAGATATATTTTTCTACCTTTAAACTTGATTTTAATAGGTACCAATAAAACAGCTGTTTATAATGATATCTCTTTAAACTTTCACCAATTTAAAGGTTTTTCCAAATTAAAGGATCCATAATATGGCTGTCAATTTTTATATATACATATATAGTGATATTAAACCAATAAGTTGCAGAGGCTCTTCCACATGAGAGTGGGGGTGTTGCCTAAATAAAATTCAAAGGCTTACTGTCCAAAAGCTAAAGGCCTTTGTGGTCCAGGCTGATGAAGCAGAGTTTAAGATGGCAAAATATCTGAAAATTTGTACAATCAAAGAATTGCTTACAATCCAATTTATTTGCGTGGCCACCATATGTACAAAATACTTGAACCTTTTGTATGGCAGAGTCCAAGGTTTCCTTTAAAAAAAAAGTACACATATATACCCATACATACACACACTTAAAACACCCAGAGAAAGATAAAACATTTATATTTCAAGGACACAGGAAGAGAAATCCAAGTTCCCCATAAAGGGGATTTTGGTATTATAAGTTCAGAATTCCAAAAAATGTTTTTATCAGGCCTGTTTAGTTACTTTCAGAGTGAGTTTTTTTTTTCTTATTACCAATTAATGTTGTAAATTTTGTATGTACATAAACCTGTCTGGGGTAACAGTTGGAGGATGGCAATGTGTCATTTCTTATTTTTTTTTCTGTTTTTTATTTTTTTGGAAAGTTCTTTTCCCCATTGTAAGGTCGGGTTCTCAGAATAAATTTGCTAGTAAGATTTCCTGCAGGGACAACTCTGTGGCATTAAGTCTTTCCTTCTAACACTCCTGGAAGATTCTCTGACACCCGAGAAATCTGTTACCAGCCAGGAGGAGGGCCTCATTTTTGGAGTTGAAAGGTTCCTAATAAGAGTTTTACTTCTATACTGAAAAATTAAATGGAGGTAACCAAATTGAGGAAAACATTAGACCAGACTCATACCTAACCACTCAGTCCTGAACCCAGTGTCTTTCAACTTGGGACGTCCCACTCGGGACGTCTCCACTAGGTGAGTATTTTCCTCATATGTTTCCACCAGACACACTTCGGACGTCTCCTCAAGGTGGGTATTTCCTGTTATCTTTCAACCAGACCCCACCCAGTATGTCTCCTTTGGGTTGGTAATTCACCCCAGTTTCTTTCAACTGGAGGGCCACGTACCTGGAAACACTGCCAGATAAAACTCAGGATCATCAACCAATATGTGAGATCCAAGAAACAGGAGAGACTCACCCATATTCATCTGGACTCCCCGAGGAGGCTGATGGGCACAAAGGGCCATTGCTGGTACCAAGGCTCCGGTTACTCGGAGAGTTGAGGTGGAGAGAAGTCTGCTGTGGGTCCCTTCATGGTGTCCAAAACTGTTGACTGAAATACATGTGCAGCCTAAAAGTTAAGACTTATGTTTTATTTGGTGGGAGGATTCCAGCCGGGGTGACAGCCTCTCAGATCTCTCTGTGGGACTGCTCCCAAGTGGTTGAGGAAGAGCGAGGTTATATAGGAGCTTTACAACAAGGACCAGGTTGTTGGAACAATAAAAGTTTGCTTGTTATCTAAAGAAATCCAGGTATCTCAAGTTCAAGAATGTAGTGCTTTTGTATATACGGGAGGAAGCAAATATTTAGACTCAATGAATCCATTTTTTAGACAAGCACCTAGCTATCTAGGGCCAGTAGCCTGTCCTTTCTTTTTCTGAGTCTGCTCAGAAGGCACCATGGTGAGTTGCTCTATCGGATGGGCTGCAGGCCTGTCCTAGCTGGGTGGTGGCGGCAGCCTTTAATGACTTGGTTTCAGTATTCTTTGTTTACACACATGGTTGCAGCATTTTCATTCACATTGTAGTATTTTCGTTCACAGACTGATTATGGATAATCTGCAACCTTGGAAAGCAACCAAGATGGAATTACTGCAGGTACCTTCTAATTAATAAGGCATGTGAAAACATAAACATGGAGGAAGCATACATTTGGATTTGGTGGTATAGGGAAGGGTTTCTGCACATTACAGGAGAACGCAAGTCAGAATTCCTTAAGTCCACCTTTCTTTACTGTAGTGGTTTCTGAGAACAGATTATGGTAATTAACCAACAATGACATACGTTGGCACACATTGCATTTAAAAGCTGGCCGGCTGCAAACTTGTGTATTGGACAGGTGGAATTCATAGGCAAGTGGTCAGGTGGATGGGAGAGAGTTGGAGCCAAGGCCTGGGCCCAGATTCCGGTTAAAATCGCCATTTTCTCACCATAGGGTCTTGGACTAGAATGTAAACTCTCTTAACCTGTTGGAGAATCTGTGAAACGGGCATGATAATATTCGTTTCTTCCTGGGAATGTTGTAAGTTCTAAAGAGTATTATAGCACACATGAAGCACTTAACACACTGGCACTTAGCAGTGTTCACTGTGTGGAGCCACCCCGCTTAGCATGCGTCAGAGCAGTAAAGGCAGCATATGTCGGTTGAGGATGCACTGGTAGCCCTTTGAATAGGTTGTGAATTTGGTGATTTCCTTTAATCTTTGTAACTCTGTGTGCCATGGGCAGTTATTTTCATGGACAGATGAGGAATCTCAAGGTAAAGAAGACTGGGTAATTTGCCCAAAGTCAGACCATAATTTTGGATGCAGGGGTCTCGATTCAGCATGGGACCCTGAGCCTTCTGCCCTCTCCGTTCAGCACCAAAGCTAGATGTGGGTTCGGCTGTTTCCCAGCCCAGAATATCTGGCAGGCCGCAAGACACACCAGGCCCTGCGCTGCTTGAGCAAAAACTCCGGAGCAGAGGCAGTTAGAAAAGGGATAAACATAAAAACAGATGACTGCAAACTGTGTTCAGCTCTGAGAAGGAAAGGAACACGTCTCACCGTGCAGAGCTGAGAGCTTTCTCGTCGGGGCTGCTCTTGGGGCGTTCATCTCAGCTAAACAAACTCTGCTGCTGCACCAAGGCAGGAAGGCAGGGCGCGTGTTGCCAGGTAGACAGGGCTTCATTGATCATACTCATTCCCCATTAAGCGGCAGCTGTCACGGGCACTTACCTAGTAAACAGGTGTCGGCCATAATCATCACGCACTTTGCTTGGTAGTTTTATTGGCCCCACCTTTGAGATGAGGTCATTGAAGCTGCGGAGTTTGCTGCATGCCTGTGAATACCTTGGAAATATCCCCACTGGTCTTTCAACCTAGACTGGTGTGGCTGTCATGCCCCAGCCCTGTGAATGGCATCATGTAGCTTCCCCCAAGTGGCTCAAATAACTGATATTGATATGCTTAATTCGTAGGAAATGCTATGTCACAATAAGAGAAAAAGGTAGTAAGAAATTGTTTGGAAAACTAGAAAAATACCAATTCTTCCCCTGCTGGGGGAGCATAATCTGTGTCAATTACACCACTCACTGCCTGTCATCTCCTCCCTGCCGACTCCGCGTTCAGAAGCCACTCTGAGCCTATGAAGAACATTTTGCCTCATGACAGTTTTGACTAGGACATGCGACATCTCTGTCCCTGGTTAACTCTCTCTACAAAGCCATTTAGGTTTTTTCCAGACTCCTCCGCTAAGATGAAGGAATAGACTATTTAAACTTCTTGTTGCAGCTCCTTAATGAAGATGTTGCAAAGGAAATCTAGCCAAACCCTGGGAGGTATGCACATAGTGACTGCAACCTCAGCACTTTGTTAGTTCAGAATCAGAGGGGTGGGTGACTCAGGTAAGGCTTTTTTAAGGTAACAAGGGGAAAGTGAAAGGACGCAGGCTGTGTGGGAAAGAAACATCTCAGTCCCAGCCAGCAAGGCACCTGCGTTCAGGATGGTGTGTAGAGAGTGCAGATTTCTCACAAAGAAAGAAGTGGTGGGATGGGAGGGAAGACAGTTAGGTATTTATTGGGGAGTGAAAAAGTGGGCTGAACATTTCCTGGTTGAACAAGAGGATTGTGACTTGATCTGCTTGTATTTTGGAGAGAAGGGTTTTGTGGAGACAGGCCTAGGGAGAACGCTCTCTGGCTGGTGAGTCAGCACAACAGAGAAACACAGAGAACCGGGCAGAACCCAACGCCCTTGCTGGGGGAGAGGCTACCCACAAATTGAAGCTCTGGAGGCTGCTTCTGTCCCTTAGCTGGGGCCTCAGAGTTCCCTTCACAACCCAGTACTGTTGACACAAGAAAAAAAAAAAACGGGAGGCATGAGAAGTGCTGTGACCCATGTTTTGTTTGAGGCCCTGGGATATGCCCAACCAGATTTTGTTCCTTGGCTTCGTGCAGTAAAGAATTCAACAGCAAGCCAGTGTTGAGTAAAGGTAGATTTATTCAGAGAGATACATTGAAAGGCAAGAGAAACGTCACGAGGTGTGAGGGTTTGATGCTCAGATTAAAAGTGTGTACACACTTCACAGACAGAGTGAGGGCCTTCTCCGAAGAGGGAGAGAGAGTGATGACCACGAGGTGGTGCTGTGTTGCTAGTTTTCTTGGGCTTGGTGGTTTCATATGCTAATAAGTAGAAGGACTAGCCTTAGGGCAAGGGGCTGGGATTCCCAGGGAGTTGGCCATTTCCCACACTGTGACCTTTTGTGGCTAGCCTTGGGACTGCCATTGTGCCCTGGGCATGTTATTCACCATGTTACTATTACAATGGGTGTTTAATGAAGCTGAAGATCTGCTAGAAGTTAAATCTCTTCATCCTGAGCCTCAAGGCCTATTGGGGTTGAATCCTTCACCATTTTGATGTTAATTGCTGTGGCCTTCCTAGAATGGCTGTGCTCTGCTCCCTTCCATCCTGTCTCACTGTGATGACACAGAGAGAGCAAAGGCCGGGCCCTGCCTGTGCTCCTGCATTTAACAGCGGGAGGTGTGGGTTGGGCTGAGGATGACTCTGAGTGGTGAGAAGGATGTTTCAGATATTCCCACGTGAGACATGGGGACCTGCCAGCAGCCACCGCAGATTTATCTCACGGGCATTATCGCTTGTGTTGTTAGGGAAACAAAAGGCCAGCCAAGAAACAAGCACCAATCAGAGGGTGTGAGTACTGAGATTTATTAAGCCGGTGGCCTCAGAGGGGCTTCTGCTCCAGGGCTCTGAGCACCAACAAGACCTGCACATGAGGTTTTATAGGGTTAATTACAAGTATGGGGCTATTAGCCAATAAGGCGCAAACAAGAAAAAGCAAGGAATCAGTACACTGAGGTTTATCAATTTGGAACAGATCACGTTACTGACAATTGTTGACCTTGGAATTACGAGTTAGCTTGTTAGCCCAGTAAACTGACTCTAAACTTCAGGTTTACCAGGTAGCCCAGAAAAACGTAGATCAGTAAACCGACACTTATCACACTTGGATATGTGACTTAGCTTGTTAGCCCAGCTGGGCTTTTCCTTCACAGTGTCACTTATCTTTTCTATTTTTCTTTTTATATTTTTAAGTATTTAATCCAAACTTAATATCAGGGTTTTTTGGGGACAAAATTTCTCTTTATCTTTTCTTTGGGGCTCTTTTGGGGGGGTAGGTAATTAGATGTATTTATCTGTTAGTGGAGGCCCTGGGGCTTAATCCCAGGACCCCGTGCACGCTAAGCACACGCTCTACCATGCGCCCCATCATCTTTTTGTTTTTGCTTTAGCTGCCAAGAATCTTACAGCTGAATTTCTAGTCGGCCTTTAACACTTGCCCTGACTTCATGGAATCCATTTTTATGAATTTATCTTCCCATGGTTTTGTTTAAGTATTGAATCTCCATTTTCTCTTCACTCTCAGTTTTGCCTTTTTGTTGTTATGCTTGTTAAGCTGTGTTTAAAAAAATTGTTTAAATTCTCTTTTAGCAGGAAGCTGAATGTAAATAAATATGTAAACAAACAGCACACTTAAATGGTTTTATACATTCTAAGCTGTTTAGTAGTTACTTAAAAACCGAATTGAATATTAAAGTGATAACATTTTTAAATTATTTTTTAATTTTTTCTAAAGATATAGCTGTTTTAAAATATGATATAAGTTTCACGTGTACAATAGATGCTCCAATTATTGTTACTGTAAAACATTGGCTGTATTCACTGTGTTGTAAGATTCATCCCTGTAGCGTGATTACATTACATGTTGCAGTTAGTATAAGAAAGTTGGGTAATGCAGAGTCTGGGACTTGGCTGTGTCTGACCCAGGTTCACACTCACCCTGCCTGTCAGAGCTCAGGCCCTCACTATTGTCTGCAGGGGAGCGAGTGGAGGCAGCTCTCATCAGTGCTGGCACCACCCTCTGAGTGGCAGTGACAGTAGTGATTGTGTGTGGAAGTGCAAAGTGTTGTTCCAAGAGCTTAACATGCATTTTTGCATTTAATAATTAAAGCCCTCCTGTGAGAAAGTGTTTTATGTTTTTAATGAATAATACATTTTATTTTGATATTGATAGATTTCAAACCTCCGGAAAATTTACAGGAGTAGTACAATAAACGATTAGATACAGTTCACCTTAAAGGGCAGTATTTGGCCTTTTCTGTCTGGCTTATTTTAGCATAATGTTTCAACTTTCATCCATATTGTAGCCTGAATCAGTACGTTATTCTTTTTGTTTGATAATATACTTTTTCTTTCTTTTTCTTTTTTTGTCTATTTAAAAATATTTTCATTGAAGTCTAGTCAGTTTATAATGTTGTGTCAGTTTCTTGTGTAGAGCACAATACTTCAGTTAAATAGGAACAAACCTGTATTCATTTTCATACTCTTTTTAAACATAAGTTACTATAAGATATTAAATATATTCTCCTGTGCTATAGAGTATAAACTTGCTGTTTATTCTTTACATACTCAGTATCTGCAAATCTTGAACTCCCAATTTATTGCTTCCCACACCCTCTCCCCTCTGGTAACCATAGTTTGGTTTCTATGTCCCTGTGTCTGTTTCTGTTCTGTAGATAAGTTTATCTTTTTGTTTCTTTGTTTTTTTTTGTTGTTGTTGTTGTTGTTGTTTTGATTCCACATGTGAGCGATCTCATATGGTATTTTCTTTTCTCTTTCTGGTATACTTCACTTAGAATGACATTCTCCAGGTCCATTCATGTTGCCGCAAATGGCATTATTTTATTCTTATTTTATGGCTGAATAGTAGTCTGTTGGACAAATACGCTACAACCTCTTTATCCAGTCATATGTCACTGGACATTTATGTTGTTTCCATGTCTTGCTATTGCAAATAGTGCTGCTGTGAACATTGGGGTGCTTCTTTTTGAATTATGGATCCTTTTGGATATACACCCATGAGTGGGATTGCTGGGTCATATTGGAGGTCAATTTTTTTCTTTTGAGGAACCTCTATACAGTTTTCCACAATGGCTCCACCAAACTGCATTCCCACCACAGTGTAGGAGGGTTCCCAACTCTCCACAGCCTCTCCAGCATTTAGTGTCTGTGAACGTCTGAATGATGGCTATTCTGACTGGTGAGAGTTGATACTTTATTGCAGTTTTGATTTGCATTTCTCTGATAATGATATTGAGCATTTTTTCATGTGCCTATTGGCCATTTGTATGTCTTCATTGGAGAAATGTTTCTTTAGGACTTCTGCCCATTTTTGAATTGAATTGTTTGTTTTTCTTTCTTATTAAGTGTAAAAGCTATTTACATATTTTGAAAATTAAGCCCTTGTCAGTTCATTTATTGCAAATATTTTCTCCCATTCCATAGGTTGGTTGTCTTTTAGTTTTGCTTAATGTTTCCTTAGCTGTGCAAAAGCTTGTAAGTTTAATTAGATCCCACTTGTATATTTTTGCTTGTATTTCTATTGCTTGAGTAGACTGCTCTAGGAAAACATTGCTGAGTTATATGTCAGATGTTTTGCCTATGGTTGCTTCTAAGAGGTTTATAGTGTCTTGTCTACATGTTTAAGTCTTTAACACATTTTGAATTCATTTTTGTGTATGTTGTGAGGGAGTAGTCCAATTTCAATGATTAAGATGCAGCTGTTCAGTTTTCCCTACACCTTTTGCTGAAGAGGCTGCCTTTACTCCATTGTATGTTCTCACCTCATTGTCAAAGTTTCAATGACCAAAAGTTTGTGGGCTTATTCTTGATAATTTTGTTTATCCGTTCATTGATGGATGGATATTGTTAGTAACTTTTGGCTACTCTGAATGATACTGCTATTACTATATATCTGAAAGTTTTTGTGAGAATATGTTTTCATTCTTTTGGCTGTACAGTTGGCCCGCCATATCTGTAGTTTCCACTACATGGATCTAGATGGCTGATTGTAAAGGGACTCGAGCATCCTTGGATTATGGTATCCCGGGTGGGGGATTCCTTAAACCAACCCCCCAAGGATACTGAGGGATGACTCTATATATAGGAGTTTAATTGCTGAGTCATATAACTCTAAGCTTTTGAGGAAATACCAGACTTCTCCAAAGAAGCTGCACCATTGTCCCTTTTCCCTGGCTACATATGAGGTTTCTCTGCCTCCTGACTGACACTTGTTATTGTCCATGTTTTGATTATAACCAGAATAGTGGGTGTAAAATGAGGTCTTATTTTGATTTTGATTTGGTTAGTGATGCTGAGCATCTTTTCAAATGCGTATTGGCCATTTGTATATCTATTTAAATTCGTGGTAAATTTAAAAATTGGGTCTATTTTTTGTTTTGTTCAGTTCTAAGCATTTGTTATATATCCTGGGTACTACTCTCTTATTAGATACATGCTTTGCAAAATTTTTCTCCTATTCTGCACATTGTCCTTTCACTATAGATTTTTAAACATTAAAACAATTTCTTTACAGGGGAGGTAATTAGATGTATTGATTTATTTTATTTTTCTTGCTAAGCACACACTCTATCACTTGAGATACCCATTTCCCCTGTCATTTCACTTTCTTGATGATGTCCTTTGTGAGAAAAGGGTTTTAATTTTGATGAAGTCGTTTATCTGCTTTTTCCTTCTTTCACTTGTGCTCTTCATACTGTAACTAGGAAACCAAAGCCTATGGTAAGATCACAAAAATTTATACTGTGTCTTCTTTTAGAAAGATTATAGGTTTAGTTTTTACGTTTTTTGTCTGTGGTCTATTTTGAATTAATTTTTATTTGTTATATAAAATATGGCTGTCCAGATTCCAGATTGATCCTTTTGCCTGCAGATACCCAGCTGTTCCTGCACCATTTGTTGAATAGACTATTCTTTCAATGGAGTGTTGTTGGCACCATTGTGGAAAACTGTCTGTAAATGTAAGTTTTTTCCCCATGGGTTTTTATTGTGTCTCATTGATTTATTTATCCAAACTTATGCCAGCACCATACTGACTTGTGTACTATAGCTTTTTAGTACACTTTAAAGAGAGTCCTCCAACTCTGCTCTTCTTTTTCAAGGTTGTTTTGACTGTCCTGGGCCCCTTGCACGTCCATATGAATTTTGGGATCAGTTTGCCAATTTTTGCAAAGAAGTCAGCTGGAATTTTGATAGGGATTCCACTGAATATGTAGATCACTTTGAGGAGTCTTAACATTTTTAATAATATTGTCTATATTTCCATGAAAATGGGATGTCTTCCATATAAGTAGATCTTTTAAAATTTATTTTGGTGATACTTCTAATTTTCAATGTACAAATCTTGTAAATTTTTGTTAAATGTATCTCTCATTTTATTTTTAATGCTGTTGTAGATGGAAAGGCTGAGTTTCTTATGGGTGGGACTATATATCAATCTTCTTATCTCTAGAATTCCTTCACAGCAAATACCCTAGTTTTATATTTGCTAAATAAATCTATCCACAACTATTCCCCGCCCTGTGTTATAAGAAACCAAGACCCAAGTTAAGCTATCTGAACACCTATGTGGAAGTGAGAAATGAGACACTTGGGTGGGGCTTTGTGCAGATGATACTGAGAGCTTATTCAGGATGGCTTCTTCTTAATTCCTTTTAAACAACCCTTTAAGGTGTATTTAGTCAGATACTTTAAGAACATGCCCTTTTGATATGCAGAGGAGCTAAGACTATCATTTTAAAATAATTTCTAGTGAGGGTGTTGTACTTGAAACCAAATTTGCATCAAACTTTGAAGATTTATGTTTCAGGAGCTTTGACTAAAGAACACCTGTCTTTATTCAATAATGACAACTAAATGCTCAAGCAACATCTAAGAGTTTGAGCAAACTGCCCCCACCCCGTAGTGCTGGGTAGCTGCAGCTGTAAATGGAGTCCGTGCTTTCCTCTCCCAGTACGCTTTTGCTGATCTGCTCAAAGGGGTTCATCCAATAGTTTGTCAGTAGTCTGTTGGACAAAGTCATTAAACATTGATTGAAGGTTGCTGGAATGCAATATATTCTTATTAATATTAAGTAAGCACATATTGAGTGCTTACTCTATGATGGAATTGTCCCTCAGCCTCACATGAATATTATTTCTCTTAAAATCTCACATATTTCCTTGTTATTCTCACTTTACAGATAAGGAGACTGAGCATTAGGTCTTCTCTCTTTTGGAGGGAGCTCATTATGAATGATGGGAAATTGTAAGGAAAAAGATATTGATTCATCCTGAGAAAACATTTTTCTGAGAGTCAGCAATGAAGAAGATGATCACTGAAGAAGGTAATGATTGTTCGAATGAGACAAGCCCTGGGTTGTACGGAGTCAGCATCCCTGTCCTGGACACAGCACGTGTAGAGCTACGTGGTGGGTGAGGTGGCGTGGCTGCGCAGGGAACGCGGATGCCGGGTCATTCGGCTGTGCTCAGGCCTGGTGGGACTTCCACCTAAGGGCAGTGGACCGTCATTGACAGATTTTAAGTAGTGGAGTGGGGTGTCCTAGTAGTTCACTTTTGTCTTGTAGAATGCTTGGAAACATTTAGAAGGCTTGGCAGGAGGTGATGTGATGAGTCAGAGTAGGGTGGCTGCGAGGTGTAGCAGTGTTCAGTTTTCAAGTGTTTTTCAGTCCCAGGTTTGTGGCTCAGTAGCCGTGTCACTTTGGATGACACACTCAAGGAAGTGAAACAATTTATCTAATCAATTGAAGCAGTGATGTACCGACCTCCCAGGACTGCTGTGGAGATCCAGTGAGATAACGTGTGCACAGTGTGCAGCGTGGTCTCCAGCACAGAGTCAGTGCTGAGTGCCAGTGAGTACCTTGTAGGTCAGGTGAGGGTGGTGGGACTCGGTGACTGAGGATATCTGGGCCCCGAAAGAGGGGTCCATTCACATCTGTGAGTGATGGGCCTGAGTTGTGAGACACAGGGAGACCTTACCCTCTGACCAGGGGCCCTGGGCAGGAAGGCTATGAGAGGAGCACCGTGAGGTCAGCTCTTTGCAGGTGGAGTTGGAGGTGCCCTTGAGACATCTAAGTGCAGTGTCATGAGCTCAAACAGGAGGTCTGCGCCCGGGCTGTGCATTTCCCTATAATCTCAACCCCTGAGGACGCCGAAGTATTGATCACTGGACGTGAAGACATACTTTACAGGACAAATCAATAGTAGTATCATGTCTGTCATCAAAGCTCACGTCTCTTTATTCATCACTCACTTTGCTAATTGGGTACTTACAGAGCTCACTTCACTGTTCTCCCCTGGGCTCAGGCTCCACTGAAAAGAGCTGGTGAGTCTCCCTCTTTTCCAGAAGAAGACACATTTAGCTAGTAGACTTCTATACCTGCCCAGACTTAGGATATTTGTTTGTTGTTTTAATTCTATTTTCTGTTGGCCATGTCCTGACAGGAGAGATATTTTACATCATGGTCATGTTTCAATTAGCTGTTACTGAGAATTGCTGATCTGATCCATAGTTTATGTATTATATTAACTTTGTAGTGTAGTTATCATTTTTCTGTCTTTGCCCTTTAATTTTGTTTCCCCTTCAATGTTCTATCCTATTTGGGGCCTTATTTTTTTTTAATTAAAAATATCTGTTAACAGTTAAGAAAACAAAACCAAATTAAAAATGCACATGAGAGCTAAAATTAGAAAAAATCTAGTGTGTTTTCTGTCTTGGCATTGGAGGTTTCTAGAAACTCGTGAAAACCTTCATTACACAAGTTGCTTAAAATGCTGATTAAGAAATAAAACCTTCCTTCTTCATCTTTCAAGCTGCAAATTGTCAAGAAAGTGAGGGGAAATCCTCAGAAGCCAAGACAAACGAGAAAGCAGGGATTCTGGGAGATACACGAGTCTTAGAAACCCTGGGGTGCTGGTTGGCTCCTGAACTGATTTTGAGTTGCCTTGACAGGGGTGCAGGAGGAGAGCCCCATGCCTCTCACACTGGGAGTTGGATGGCTGATCATATTATCGGCCAAGCCCATCCTGAAATCCTGGTTAAATAAAGGGTGAAATAGGAAAAAAAATTCCTCAAGGCAAGAAATTAAGGAAAGTCAATTTTGTTGGAAGAGGGGAAAAATAACAAATCCAAAGTAAGGATATAGTTTAAAGCTGTTCTGGCATGAGAGTGACCACAAACTCCTGGCAGAATAGCACAGCTAGTCCTTGATTGAGAAGATGTGTTTTGAATGAATCAGTGAACATCCATTCAGAAAAAGGCCTCCAGAGTCCTGTGGATCAAGATAATGGACCACAAACACCTCTCTTCCAAAGTCTCATTCAAATAACCAGAAAGGTTTTAAAGGAAAGTAGCCATAATCATAGTTCTATTTATTGACATTACTATAAGCTAGGAATTCAGAGGTGACTATGTAGTTGCCTCCTCTTTTATGGAACTTACTTTCTCTTTGGGGAGACAAAATGACATAGTTGGGTATCTTGGTGGAGGGAGGTGTTAGTCTGTTGAAATTAGCCAGGAGAGGAGATTAAGAAAACAGTGAAGGGTGGGTGAAATTTTTAGCTGAGGACAGTCTTGTTCACTTGGCTTTTAATTGCAGGCTCAATGAGCTGTCACTGTAGGGAATAGATCTTACGGAAGATGGACTTAGCTCAGGCCTCTTTGGAATGGACAAGTGAACCCGGAGAAAAACAATCAAATCTTTGCAGACATTAAAGTTCACTTGAACGTGCTCCATCCCTGAGCCAAAGATAGGACAAATATGCAGCACTTCTTGAGGACAGAGGAGTGGTTTTTAAGGTTCTCCAAGAATGAATCCCAGGGAACCGGGATGGCCAGTTGTCAAACTGAGACTTTGCTCTTTGGACAGTGTACCCAGAAAGGGTATTGGTCTTTTATATGTTTCCATTTCTCTTTAATACATGTCTGTTGATGAGGACGTGGTCACAAGTGTTTGACACCTTGTCGAAGCGACTTTGTGTACCTGCCTAGAAGCACGGGCACAGTTGTGGCTGCGTCATACATTTTGCAGCCCATCCATTTCCCCGGCTCTGTGATCACGGCAGAGTGGTTCCTTGTTGACCTGTCCATCTCCTCTGTGACATCATAACCCATGAAAAGACTGGAGCATATTAACAAGGCTTTATTAAAATCAAAGGAACAGATCAAATATGGAGTCAGATTTGTTCTTTCCTATTTCAGTAGTCCCATGGAGAAGGCAGTTTGGACAGCTTTTTGTAGTGTCCTAGTGGCCGTGTCTCTCAGCTTCTGGGCGCCTCTATTGAAAACCCTTCATAGCTGTCTGGCCTGCTGGAAAAGCACTCCGCCTGTTTTGCCCTGAAGATGTGTTCTTTTTATAACACATCTATACTCCTTGGAAAACAACTCAATAAAAACTCAGTTGGTTTTCCGCCAGCCATGGGCAGGGTGTGGTATACCATGTTATAATTTCATATAATAATAATAATAATAGTAATAATAATAATAAAAGAAGTCTTAAAACAGCACTGAGCACATTGGAGAGAGTCAATAAATGCTTTCTGGCTTAAATCAAAAGTGATGACTCAGTGATTCCATGGCTGCTGTATTTGCTAAGCTAGTTACTCCTTTGCTCCATTACACATTTTTTAACTGAAAAAGAAATACAAGCAAATGGTTAAAAAAAAACCTCAAACAGAGCACAAAAATACACAAGTGAAAGATGTTTTCCCTCATCCTCTCTTCTTTCAGCCCTCTCTGGAGATGCAACTGTTTACTATCCTTTTGGTGCTTTTCCAGATATGCTTTGCACATTCCTACCTATGTATGTAAATTCCTTTAAACTTTTTTTTTTTAACTTAAAGGGATTTAAATCCTCAAGTGGCTTCTGCCCGGATAATAGAACAGAACAAATCTGACTCCATATTAGATCTGTTCCTTTGAATTTAACCCTGTCTTCTGTCTCCTAGGATTCATCTTGCTTGTAAAACAATGTTGCTTAGAGCCTAAAATATATAGGAGAGCCTATTCTGAAGGCGCTGGCCTTTAAGGATATTTAACACTATTTCATTCATAAAAAGATAACAAATTGCAGAATAGAAAAAAACGTTTGTATTGTTGGAGATTTACAGGGATCTGACCCAGGCAGATAGCTGCAAGAACAAAGAATTCTTACAAGAAGGAATTCCTACACCAAGAAGTTTGCAACAACCAAGCACATAGAAAAGGGCCTGAATTGTGACTTGGGGAGATGGTTTTCCATGACATTAGTTTGCCATCTAGGTCTACAGAAACTTGCTATTCCATGCCCCAACACCTGGTCTCCCAACTTATTGGCCTGTCCTGCACTGAGGAGAATGAATTTGGACTTGGTAACACTCCTATCTACCTAGAAAGCTGGGCACTTGAGCTGAGGGTTATGGAAACAGCCTAACCAAGAAACAAGCACCACTCGAATTGTTGGAGTTCTCGGATTTTTTATGCCAGCGGGCTCAGAGGGGCTTCTGCTCCGAAGTTCTGAGCACCTGCAAGACATGCACATGAGGTTTTAAAGGCTTAATTACAAGTAAGGGGGTATTAGCCAATAAGGCTTAAAGAACAAAACACAAGGAATCAGTACATTAGAACTTATCAATTTGTAAAAGATCACGTTACTGACACTTGTTGAGCTTGAATTTACGAGTTAGCTTGTTAGCTCAATAAACTGACATTATACTTCAGATTTACGAGTTAGCCCAGCAGAATTTAGATCAGTAAACTGACACTTATCACACTAAGATTTGTGACTTAGCTTTCTAGCCCAGCTGGACTTTTCCTTCACATGAGTACAGCTCTCCCAAACCCAGGGAACTACTGTGAGCCCTTGATAGTTCCACTAGGGTGGCGTGTGGTTTACCCAGGAGGGATGGGGACTATGCATCAACACTCAGGCAGTCTCCTCCGTCTGGGGCTCTGATCTTGTACCACAACGCTCCCCGCCAACCCAACACCTGGGAGAGTGGAGCTAAGGCAGAGATCCTTCCTCCCTGTTTCCCAGTGTGTAAAAGGGGAATATGTACTCTTCCAAAGGTAGTTCTGAGCGACAACACCTGCGGGTGCTTGGTTCCAGAGCAACAGAAAACCCAGCTCCTTGTGGGGGCAACGGGTGTGATACCCGTAGGGGTTCTGCAGAAGCATCCGATGGCGGGCTGGATCAGGGAGGTAAAACTTGAGCTGCGGGCCTTGAAGGGTTACAGAAGGGTACAGAGGCAGGTTTGCAGCCTCCTTCGGGGTGCCCCAGAGGTAAAGCTTTTTCTCTCCATCTCCTCTACGACCCTCCCCTCTCCAGATCCCTCCCATCTCTCTGCTCCTCCTGTCCATCTGTCTCCCCCCACTTTTCCCGTCCTCTGCACCCGCTCCCATCTTCTCCCTCCCTTGCTGCCCCACCTTCCCTCACAGAACAGAGGATCGCTGGCCCTACTGCGCATGCGCAGTCGGTACCAGCTGGACCACTGGTTGGAAGCTCCAACTCCGAGCCGGGGATTGGCCCAAAGGCTTCTTGGCTCTGTTGCCCGGTAGGCCTTTGGCACCTACCTGGAGCCGGGGCCTCTGGCTGTGGAAGTGCAATGTGGGGGGCTCCCGGGAAAGGGGTCAGGCGGCTGCAGGAGGGTGGTCCTCCTGTCACAGCCCCCCAGGGCGCCAGTCAGCCTGTGTTCAGCTGAATTGCTCCGGCCAGACCCCTCTGCCGCGCCACCTGCCCTGGCGCCCCAGCCACAGCTGTCCAGGGCCAGGTGTGCCCCTGCCGCTACTCACCCAGCCGGGCTCCCCTCAGTCCGCGGCTGGCGTCCCCTTCCCCTCTCCCACCCGCGAGTTCTCTCATCCCGGCTTTCTCTACTTGGCCGCCGGCCCGTCCCAACCACTGGGCGGGCTGTGACCCTGGCGGGCGTGGTCTGCGGACCTGGAAGGGGTGGGCGGGTGGGGCTGGGTCTGGCCTCCGAGCTGAGTTGCAGCCCGTGTCCCCGCCCCCCCCGCCGCTTTCCCTGCCCCGCTAACCCGGGGCTGCCCTCCTCTCCCTTTCCCGCTCCCTGAGGACCAGCTCAGTGGCGTGGGCACTGCTCCCTGGGCTAAGAGCCTCAGGCTGTAATGCCCAGCTTCTCCTGGTGGAGTCGGGAAAAGGGATCATCAGTGCTGAGCTAGCTTCGGTCACCTCCCTCAGTGTTTCTGCCCCAGGTAAGTACCTTGAACACTTTCATGTGTTATGATGGCAGTGCTTCTTGATGTCACGTGTCTTTATGGTGCGAGGGATTACAGTGTTGAAAGCAGGGCTTGGTTCAGTTAAAAATGAGCTGAAGGCATGAGGCTGTGACATCCTCCTTCTTTCCCTCTCCCAGGGTGAAACGTGTGACCGCCGATTTTCAAAAGATAGTTACAGTCCCTAACTAGACCAGCCCAGCTAGTGTGTGTACAGGAACAGCACCACCAGAGGCGTTGGAGATCCAGGGACATTGAAGTGCTAAAGAGCTCCTGGCACAGTTTGGTCTGTTTTGGTTTTTTGTTTTTCTTAAATTGTGGGGCAGACAAGTGGAATAAAAGGAAAAATAACTGTCAAGAAATATTTTTTCATATAACCGCTTTATAGTGATTTTGTTCACACACCATGAATTCCATCCATTTAAATGGTACAATTCAGCAGCTTTTAGCATATTCACAGTTGTGCAACCATTATTATTCCAGAACGTTTTCATCACTTCAGAAAGACCAGTGGAAATAAATGACCTATCCACCCCTCCCCAGTGGTGGTTCTAAAGAAGTTTCTTGGCTGTTCCTGACCATAAATTAACTTGCTACATTCCATGAAAAATCTGGTAGGAATTTTAATCAGAATTGCAATGAATCTGTCTATCAAATCAGGAAGAATTAATGTCGTTATGGCATAAACTTCTTCTACCCATGAATATATTTGGGGCCCTATCTTTTTATCTGTCCAGAGCCTGACCCATGGGAAGTCCTCACTAATTTTTGGGCTTGTGTATGATGAGATTCTATACATCGTTAGTTGCAACTGTAACAATTCACAGAAAAGAAAAGTAACCTCAGTGAAGCCAAGTGATTCTCTGATGGTCAGAAAGAGTGAGAGCCAGTGCTGCAGTGATCCAGTGGAGTTGGTGCTTGCAACCAGAAATCTCCACAACCTACAGCTAAGGGGATTTGAGTGTTCTTTTATTTTGTCTTAATGGCATTGATTTTATTTTTACTTATTTCTTTAAATTAATTTTTTTTGAAGTGTAGTCAATTTACAATGTTAGTTTCAGGTGTACAGCAGAGATTCAGTTATAAACATATGCATATGTATATATATATGTTTTAGATTGTTTTTAGTACAACTAATTACAAGAAATTGAATATAGTTCGCTGTGCTATATAGTAGGTTCCTGTCATTTATTTTATATTTATTACTGTGTATCTGTTAATCCTCCCTTTCCTACCTGCTAACCACAGTTTGCTTTCTATGTCCATGAGTCCATTTCTAGGAGCACTGTTTTTCCTAGTAATATATGCTCTTTGGCTGTTTTCAGTTTCAGTAATTCCATCTTATCTGTGGGCACTTTTCTTCTGGTGGCCTTTATGTGGTTTTCACACGGGGTAATAGAGATCTGTATTTGGGAGAACTCCAGGCCTCGTGTAGTCCCTGGTACAGAGTGCCCACTGAGTTGATGCTTGAACTGGGAAAAAAGCACAGTAAATGTTGGAATTTCCACTATGGTTGAGAATTCCAGGTTTCTATAACCTGTTTAGCCCACCTTAATATTGGCTGCACCCACACTGGGTAATTTGGTGGAATTTCATGGTATGGTGGTGTAGAGACAGGGCCTTGTATGCTTCTTCTCTTTCCTTTTTCTAACACTCATTCTCCTTGGACTCCCAGATCCTCCCACAGAAGTGCCCAGGGCTGGCTTGGTGCTGCGCTGAGGGAATATTTGTTAATAAGGAACTTTCCTCATCTCTTCTCAGCCTCCGTTTCTTTCTCTGCACAATGATGGCTTAGACTAGATAAGCGCTTTTCAGTTTCTTTTAAAGCCATGGTCCCTTTGAGAAACAGAAAATGCAAATCTCTCCTCTCAAACCAACCCTTTAGATTTTGATAAAACCTCCAAGGAGTGACATAGCTCTTTGTGGAAAATTGATGTGACTGTGATTCCAGGTGGCACAGAAAAGACTTCAGAGATTTATTGCAGGGAGAGTGCAGGAAAGGGGCAGTATGTCACACTTTCTAGTGTGAGCATTGGAGCAGGGGCTTGGATTTAAATACAGTGTCTGACATGGCCTCTCTCTAATCTTGTACAATGTGATAAAATTCTCTACCTCAGTTTCTTAATGTGTCAAGTTGGGGTGATAATATTTTAGGGCTTTAGTGAAACATTATACACAGAATCCATTTTTGTCTCGGTAGAAACAGACATGCTAGGGTTTCAGGGATTTAAAAAAAAATCTTGTCCTTAGCACTGTGTCGGTTTGTATTTTGAAGTTCCTGGAGGGTGAGGTTGAGTCTAAAGTCCATCGTGGGACAGGTGGCCCATAGTTCTCTTTGCCCCAGACTTCCCCCAAATTCCCAGTCCTCTTCATCAGTCCAGGATGAAGTTCCCTAGTAGATTTACACAGAGGTCTTGTGGAAATGGCTTTTCATTTTATTGTTTCACCAAGGAGGGCTGCCTTCATGATCTCTGTGGTCAGGTTTTGAAGGGCTGCCATCATGATGTCTGGTCAGGTGAAGGCTATGCATTTGGGAGTCTCTATTTAATAAAAAGTAAAAAATTGCAAATAGAAAATTATAAAAATGGTGGTGACAGGGGCTCTTGGAAGTGGGCACTGTTAGCTTTCTTAGCTTCAGGTGCAGTGGCCTATTGCCACGAGGACCCATCCTTGTGCTCTGAAGTTGGAGGTACCAGTGGGTTCAGTGGGAATATTAACTGAGTGTATCTCATGGGCTGGGCATTGTCCCATTTATACTTTGTGTCCCTTATTTGAGACAGTGAGCTCACTTAACCTCAATAACCTCTTTAAAAAATTAAATATTTTATTTTGAGATGTAATGTAGATTCCCATGTGGTTGTAAGAGATTATATGGAGAGGGCCTATGGACACTTTGCCCAGTTTTCCTGAATGGTTCCATCGTGCAAAGTTGGGGTACAATTCATTACTGTCTCACTAACAATTTGAGGTTTGCATTATTGCCCTCATTTCTATTCACGATTAAACTGGGGCTTAGAGAATCACTCAGGCCTGCCCAAGTCACCCACATGGTTAGTGTCGAGATGGAAGGAACGTGAGCTTGAGATTTGCAGGCAGTACCATTATGATGGTCTGTGGCAGGGGGCAGCATTCACTTTGCTTGTTTATTCATTCATTCAACAAACATTTATTGAGAAACCTCTGTGGGTCAGATGCTTTCATAGGGTTATCTGATTCTTCAGCAGTACTGAGAATGAGGTAACGTTTATTTTTTTTAAACTGAGAAAATTAGCTCTGAGAGGTTATAATCCCCCCAAAGGAAATATAGCTCATAAAGGAGCGATAGTAAATTTGCACAGTCACCACTTTTTCTGCAGGTGGTACCCTAGGCATTTTACATTTGCAAACTTCCTTAATCCAGATATATTCTTGTAAGCCAAGGATTTTTTTAAATTGATATATAGTCAAGTTTACAATGTTTTTTCAATTGCAAGGGGTTTTTTGAATTTTGAGTGAAAAAATATTTTTTGAGGATGGTAATTATGTGTATTTATTTACTTCACTTTTTAAAATGAGTTACTGGGGTTTGAACCCAGGACCTTGTACATGCTGAGCATGTGCTCTACCACTGAAATGTACCCTCTTTCCCAAGGCAAGTTTTCCTATCCATTATTATGAAACTTAGGGATTCAAATATATTGGACATAAATCTAGATCTTTTGATCCTACTGTAGTCCTTTTCTTTATCTTCTGCTGAAGGGGGTTGGGGAAAGCAGATCCTTTGTTCATTTCTTTATTTAGCATTCTTGAGCAGTGAGTTTGCATTAGGGCCTTGCTAGTTGTTTGGAAACAGAAAATAAGAAATGACCTTTCTCTGCAGGGGCAGGAAGCCTAGACCAAAAGCTGGGTAATGTGATCCGAGCTACGGTAGCCATGTGCAGATTCTGAGGACAAACTGTACCCCCAGATTTGCTTTGGCTTCCCTTGCCTTCTGGCTGGTACACACCAGGTCACCGCCACCCAAATGGGCCTGCAGCCCACAGCAGAGTATTTACCTCAATCTCCTCTCCCCTCTCGGCAGGGCCTGCAACATTAGCATCCCTGACTTCGTGCAGTGTGCTGAGGACCACCAGACCCTTCCCGTTGTGGTCCAACCCATGGGGATCATCTCAGAGGAGAATTTCTTTTGCATCAATAAGCGAATCTCCTTGGATAGCCATATCAGCCATTGTGGCCCCCAGTGGGCATTCTATATCCACTAAAATTACCACTATGTGCCTGAGAATGGGTGGAG
Organism: Vicugna pacos; assembly: GCF_048564905.1. Lineage (NCBI taxonomy): Eukaryota > Metazoa > Chordata > Mammalia > Artiodactyla > Camelidae > Vicugna > Vicugna pacos. Next base: position 3,975,281 of record NC_133008.1, on the reverse strand, counting down.
CGGCTTCCAGACACACCACAATGTCGTGGGCCTTGTCACCATTACCGACTGTGTCTCGGCCAGGGCCTTCGAGAAGCTCCACATGCAGACGAGCTGTATGGCACCACGCTTAATGACTCTCAGCTCTTTGTCTTTGTGCTGCATGGGAAGGTAACCGAGCAGCCACCCACCGACTTGTCCTTCAAACTACGAGGACTGCAGGGTGGTGGAGAAGAGGGTCGAAGACTTCATTGAGTCACTCTTCATCTTGCCCAAGTCGAAGTGGCTGGAAGGGTCCCCCAAGAAGTCTGAGGACAAGATCCCCCTCGTCTACATCCCGTTTGAGAAGGAGGACGTCATGGGACTGGACACAGACAGCAGGTAAGTACCTGGAGGCCAGTCCACCCTGGCTGTGTGCCGGATTGCTTCCCTACATCCAGAAAGGAATCAGCAAGGAAGAGAGCTGTCTTGTAGCCAAGGGGGGAGGGAGGTGCAGCCCGCCGGTTTACAGACATTTAAAAGTGAATCCGCCTTTGTTTCAGAGAGATTCTATTAGGGTTAGTGTGGACACTTAATCCCGCTTTTCAGCCAGGACCATGATGGGACCCCTGGAGTTGCTGTCCAATAGAGTAGCCACAGCCACTGATGCTAGGAGAGCTGGGGAGGAGGCTGCTCTGAGCTGAGATGTGCTGTAGGTCAAATGCTCATCAGACGCTGAGGCTTGTCTAGTAAAAGTATATAAACTATCTTGTTACTTCCTATATTGATTACATGTCAAAATAATAGAATTTTACATACAGTAGATTAAGTAAGATCTGTTCTTAAAATCAGTTTCTAGTTTTTTTTTTGTTTGTTGGTTTGTTTCTTTCTTTACCGTTTTAATTGTGGCAACTGGGAAACTTCCTTTACATGGCTCCCATTTCATTTCTCTTGGGCAGCCTGTCGTGAGACAGTCTCATCCCTTTGCTTATAGATGAGATGCTGAATCCCGAGAGGCAGCGCTGGTTGAGCTGGGGATGGAGCCAGTGTCTGCTGCCTCCCAGGCCCAGAACTTGATTGGCTCAGGCCCTCTCTTCCTGCCTGACAGCCAGCATGCCAGTTTAGGACATCAGAAACACCACCAGGGACTTCCGAATGAACTCCTTATGCAGGGAAAGGCGTATCATGAAGTATGGGACAAAGCAGGGAAATGTTCATCCTCACTTTTTCCCTGTGATTAAGTCAACAGCCCCACTTTGCCTCGGAAATACAGAGGAGCTCTTCTGGGCTGCCTAACCCCCACCTTCTGCTCTGTTTCCACGTGTATCTATCGTGCTGTTCCTCGGGAAGAATAGGGTGAGATGCCTTTGCCGACAGGTGGTCCCCCTTTCCTGTGGAGACTGAGGGAAGCTGTGTCCCCCCGGCCTACGGCCTCGGGCCTTAAGTTTGGAGGCGCTCATGGCGGTCCCACAGGTGACGGTCGGAGGACCTGGCACGTGCTGCCTGGCCCGCTGTGGAGGCGGTGCTCTGTGATTCTTGAACTTACCTAAGATCAGATCCTACTTTCTGGTTGTTGGTAAGTTGGAGGATAAGATGCTAGAGAATTGATAAAAAGAATGTCCAGACAAGCCCTGTGTGTGAGAGGCAAAGGGTACCCAAGTTCCACCTGTGAGAGCCCACCTAGCGGGCTCTGGATGAATTTTCTGTTCCTCCCGAACATACCTCTATGGCTTAAGGAAGGGGCAAGGCATGTTGTGACCATGATCTGTACTTGTCCACACAGGGCCCTGTGATCTACATGCCCGCACTCCCGTTCTGCTTCTTGGAGATGAGCTGGCATGTTTATGAGCCTGGACACTGCTGAAGGAATAGCTGCCAGCACTGTGCTACACTGAGGCTGGCTCTGTTCACCTCTCATGTCACCTCCTGCTGAGGCCTCAGGCATTACTCAAGGTAGGTACATCAGTGCAACATAAGCAGCGACCATCTTCTCCCCATGGACAGGCTGGTGGGTGAGCAGTGGAAGCCTGGAGCCCTGCCCCAGTCCCCTGGCCAGTGCCTCGTCTTTTGTCATAGGAGGTACTGGTGACATTTTTGCTCAGCAACTGCTTGGCTCTGAGTCTACAAACCCACCAGAGAATGTCAGCTTGTTTTTGCCTTTTGAAGTCTGCCCTTTGGATTTGGCTTAGTAGCTGGATGTGTACTTAGCCCATAGTGGCTGACACTGTCACCATTGTTTACCAAGAACCTCGTGTACCAGGCATGGCTTCCGGCATCAAAATACAGCAGCGCATTAAAACTCCCTCCTTGTGGGCCTGTCTGTTCTGGTATCATAAGGGCACAGCCAGCATCTGAACGTCAATGAGATAACGCGGCCAGTGAGCTCGGGTCAAGCACATTCTCCTCCAGTCTCTTTTAATTCATTGTTGCTTTTACTATTCCACAGTCATTAATTTTTTAAACAATGCTTTGGCGCAGGAGAGGAGACTAATTTTCTCCTGCTACTCTTGGTGGGCGTGAGTACAACTGTCGAGCCTGAAATGCCACCAAAATTTGTAGCTCTAAAGCTGCCTAGACGCATGTAGGTGGAGTTTTGGTTAGGGGTGCTGACCACGTTGGGGTCCCCCGGCAGCACCACTCCCCTCAGGCCCCTGCCTTCCCTGGAACAGGAGGTGAGGGTGGGTCCCATCGTCCCCGCGTCCCTGGCCTCACACACTCACGTAAATCTTGTACATGCTGTGAAAATCATGTTTGTTCTTGTGTGTTTCTAATTTTCTCTTGTTCCTCTTTTCCTTTTTCTTTATTCCTTTTTCTCTTGTACTGCCCAGTGAGCATGTTGTTGCGTCTGAAAATGTGGGCTGTTCACACCCTGCATTTGAAATAGCCAGATTTCCCTCCGTACTGTCTTCATCTCTTTAAAAAGCAAAAACTTAACAGCTGCCTTGATCCATGTATTATCCTAGTCATCTTTTTATTTTCTAATTTTTTGGAATATTTGTCTTGTTAGCCCATCACCCACTGGAGTTTGATACCTGTTAAAATCCTTGCTTTGAGGAACCTTTTTGGTCCTCCTTATATTTGGTGACAAAAGCGCCTTATTAAATTTGTTTGAATGTTTTGAAAAAGTGAGATGCGAATTGATTTAGGCAGCTGCTGAGGAATTCTTTTCATGAAGTATTTAAACTTGGAAAGTCAAAGTCTGCAGGATCTTGCTCCATTCCTGCTTTTACACAAACGTGCTCGGCACGTGGTTCCTGGCTGTCGCTGTGTGACGTGCGTGACGTGCGTGACGTGAGTGACGGAGCTTCCTGGCCGGTGGTCCCTGGTGGGGATGTGGCCGGCTCGGGGGTGAGCGGCTGCAGGGGACGCTGTTGGAGGAAGCAGTCATCATTTTGTTATTTAATTTTTTTTTTGCGTTCAACTTCCCCGTGCCATTAACTTTACTTTGCCTTCATAAAGGGGCAGAATTGTGTCTAAAATCCATGCCACTCTTTTGTTCCCTTTACGAGGCTTGTTTTTCTGAGTATCAGGACAGCATGGCCTTCTCCTAACTAGCTGGCTCACCTGGGTCTGGTGGACACAAGGACTGCTAAAGGGGACCGTAGCTTCCTCTCTGCTTCAGCCAGTGGGCATGCAGAGCCGGGCCTGTGGTTTGCCTCAGCAGCCGTGCAGGCCTCCCTGCCCCGGCCTTTACTTTTAACCCATGTTGACAGTAAATAGCTTACTCCGTGTCTGTTGCAGCTGACGTCCACCACTGTCGGCCTTGTCATTAGTTTGCGGTAGTGAGTCTCCAACACCCCAGTCAACCGTGAAGGAAGATGGTTTGGCCGACCTAGGAACTTGCATTCTCACCCCTACCCTGGTTCATCTCACCCGGGGGAAGGGTTTCGCCACCACCATTATGCTGTCCATGAGGCCTTGTTTCTCCTTTCATGTTCTGGTCCAAAAGCGGACACTTCATTTTTCACTGAATTTGCCTCGCTTGAGTCAGGCCAGAATATCTGAATGAGTCCATTCTGGGTGGGGAACAGAATAGAAGTAAATGTCGCAAGTAGATGGAGTCTGGGTTGGCAAATGCAGGCTGGGATCTGTGATGGCCAGGCTGCGCCCTGGACACAGGCCTTTCCCGTGGCTCCCGAGAGTCCAGAGGTCGGATTGAGAACAGACTTTCCTGGGATCCTCCATCCTCATCTGCTCACTGGCAATTGTGTCTGCTAATTAGGAGCTCCCCCAGACCTCGGGCCCTTCAAAGCTCAGACCATGGGAGAATCTGAGTCCCTTCTCCTGGGCCTCCTTTGTGAGAATCCAGTGCCTTTTGAGGTGACCCATGCCAGGAGATGCCTCCCTCTCCAGGGAGCTCCCTACGGAGGACTGTGACTCAGTGCACCATGCTGTGAGCCTCTAGGGTTCCGGCCGTTGTCCCTGCAGAACCAGACTTGATATGGGCTTAGCAATGGAAAAAATAGGACTGATTCCAGGGCAGGGCTTGGGGGAGGGAACAGTGGAAATTGAATGTGACCTCAAACAACTAGGTGGGTTCTGGGGCTGTTACTAAAATGTGGAGCCTGGGAGGTACCTGCCAGGATTCGAATTCCAGAGTAAATGGTGGACATTTGTCATTTTTAAGATGCCATTTCTCATTCAAGTTAGGACTTCAAAGAGGCACTCGTGTCTATGAGACTGGGGCTCAGGTGAAGGAGCCGGACTGGAGATTCACGTTGAGAGTCGTCATTCTTAACTGGTGTTCACAGCCTTGCATGTGAATTAGAACATCTCGAGAGGTGCAGACTTAGGCTGAGGGAGGGCGGGGCTGTGCCTGTGTTGGAGGAAAGCCCAGACCATGCAGCTATGGTGTGTCAGTCAGCGGCGTTTGCGATTTTCAGACAAAAGCCATTTATCTTTAAGGGGCCGGGGGGAGGGCAGGGCCAGCCAGGAAGAAATCTGAAGGGAGGGTCGTGGCCACGTGTGTGTCTTGGGAAGCTGCAGAGGCTGCAGGGTCTGGGAGGGGAGAATCCTCAGAAGCTGGAGTCGGAGTGGGGTGAAGGTAGTCACACTCACCTGTGAGGGGGGGAGTCCTTGGGAGTCCCCACCCTACCGGACTCGCTTTCCCATGAACAGAAGCAATCATGCAGAGTTTCTGAGGTGAGAATGGATGGGCGCTGGGAGGGGAGCCAACCTGGAAAATGGTGCTTGGAAATTTCTGGAATAGTCTCATTGAAAAATACAGTTAAAAATACCCAGACTTTAAAGAACATTGATAGTGACTGGGGACGAGGCAGTTTTTCTGGCCTCCTAATCGTAAGGCATGTATCCGGGGATACACAGGAGATACGGGCAGTTTGTTCCGGGGGCTTGATCCTTACTGGGGGAACAGTGCAACTTTAAAGGGGGAGAAGGTCAGCGGAGATAAACTAGCCAGGCCCCGTGTCAGGTACCAGTCGGCCGCCCTACTTGCGTGTTGCATTCACATCCATGCCTCCCAGGTGGGCGGTGGCAGCCCCCTTTTGTGGATTGGGAAGCCTTCTCAGAGGCGTTAAGGAATTGGTTCATTTAGCGGCTAGTAAATCCTGTAGCAGGATTCAAGCAGGGCCTTGTCAGACTTCAAGGGCGTGTTTTCTCTACTAATTCCAGTACTTCCCTATTGTACCTGGAATGGATCACTTTTGGAACCTTTCAAAAAAAGTGCGATTTAAGTGCCTCAGGACTGTTGCACAAAGCTCAGTATTCTTTGATGATTCTGAAGCACCGCAGTGCTTTTCACCCCACAGATGTAAGGTCTCACTCCTTTGATGATGACGTGGTTGCAAATGACGTACAGGTGCAAAACCAGACTTAGCAGCTTCTGAAGGGAAACTCTGCATTTCTCCCTTGATCTGCTTTCTTCCACGGGATGTAGCTGTGCTGCAGCATAAGGCTGAGCTTTACTTATGGAGTCAGGGCTTAATGTCCAAACTTAGCAGAAAATGGTCAGATGAAGAAAATCGACGTTGACAATTTATTTTTGGGTTTCATTAGTCAAGATATACAATCAGTTAATGGCCCATATAACAAATGTTATTGAGTACAGAACATTGCATTTCTTACTTTCTATTTAGAGTTCTCTTACAACACATGGTTGCCCGCTTTGGAACATCAGCTCCACCACCAGGGCTCCTGTCAGTGTGTTGGTGTGATTGCGTTTACACAGTGAATATGATCTGGGCTTCCTCAGCCCCAAACACTCCAGCGCAGAATCACGGGCTGTAGCCACCTCTTAGTCACGCAAATACTTCTAAAATTATATGATGCCAGAAAAGAAAGAAGAGAGAGAAAGAGAGAGATTGCCTTTATCAAAGTTCCTTTCAATTCTAACTGCAAACTGTTGTTGAGCATCTCTGGTTTCCTTTGGATATGAATACATACATTTATTTGCATGTAATCTGGGCTTTGGACTAGAACACCAAGTTCTTGCTGTCCACAAGCCACAAAAATAGGAGCCAAATTGCACAAGTGTTAAATAGTTTATACTTTTTCCTGAGAAAGTATCATTGAATTTGGGACTTGGGCTGATTTTTGCTTTTTGCTTTCCCCACTGCTCTTGTAATCTCTCACTCCTTTCCATGTGGCCCCCAAGATTTTGTGGTCTCAACGTAGCGGGCAAAGTCCCAGTTCATCACCATGTACTGCTGCTATACATAGAGCCCAGCCAAGACCTAAAGGACATTATCAGAGAGGACTTCCTGAAAGAAATGGGCTCTACATTCAGTTGTGAGGACAGAGTAAGAGTCAGCCAGGAGAAGGAGTCAAGAATGTGGCTCAGGTTACAGGTGCAGCCCAGGCAGAGGCCTGCAGGCTTTTGTTGTGGGGACCCGGGGAGAGTGCCCTGTGTGGTCCAGGGTGGAGGGAGCCCCTGCTGGGGAGGACACTGGAGAGTGTCCGGGGTGGAGGGTTTGGAAGAATTTGGGTTTTTCTAGAACTGACATAATAGACAGTGAAGGGTGTCATCAGAAAGTGACCTTCAGGAAAGGTACTTCTGGTTTTGCTTCTGATATTCTACAGACAGAAGGGTCGGGACGGGCGAGAGCAGGTATGTCTGTCCCTTTGAGACCCACCCCATCATTCATTTATTCATAACACGTGCACTACTGTGAGTCTAGGGGATGGAGTGTGTAGCCACATTAGTAAGCAAAATATATTTGCTTCTTGAGATCTTAGCATTGTCAGAAGTTGACTTAGCCTAGAATGTTCTAGGAACAGGGGAACAAATTGAGGAGTTTGGAGGGAAGGAAGTCTTCCTTGGGAAACAGTCAAAATAATCTTGGAGGCAAGTGTCAAGTAGGAGCAGGTCAGGGGGCCCCTGAGTTCACTGGGGACCTGGGTACTGATGTGAGGCTGGGCGAGCAGGGTCAGTGGTGGGGCTAGAACTCCACCAGGGAGCCTCTGAAGGGTTTGAAGTGGGGGTGATGTAATCAAATTTGTGATTTGGGGAGACTGCCGTGGCTCTGTGTGTGTGTGTGTGTCTGTGTGTAGCGGGGAAGAGGGGGTGGGTGCCACCAACTGGGGTGTCTTTAGAAGACCATTCTCAGGCTGGGAGAAGGGCGTCGGGGCTGCTTGGGGACGGCAGGGGCAGTGTGGATGCCGGATTTCCTTATGGGGGCTTGTTAGCGGGGTCACCCTAGAGGCACCTTGTGGCTGGAAGAAAACCGATGGAGGCCACCAGGTGGACTTTTGTCTTCTCTCCTTCCCTGCCTTGTGTGATGATCTTAGCTCAGCCAACATTTGGAACAGAAGAGCTAATTTCCAGTGTAGCCCAGGACTTTGTTGAGGTCGTTCGAGTGAGATCTGATAGGATATAGGTTTGTTTCCAGATCTGGATGTTTACTTAGCTAGAAACGTCCTGACATTTCGATTTCCATAGTGGTTTTTATTCTTGATAAAGATTGCTTTCTTGCTGAGAGGAAATTTAATACAGCTGTTGTCTTTTTCAAAAAAAAATCATATCTTTTAAGAACTTTAATATTCAAAAGAACAGGAATATATAAAATTGTTAAAGTAAGTGTTTGGTGTAGTTTCTTTGCTTTCTGAGCTAATGTGGAGTTAGAGCCTTTGCATTACTTAATAGCACATCCTTGTCAGTACTTAAAGAGCTGTTACTGAGTGCCCTAGGCCCCACCTCTCAAAGAATCATTAAAGTTTGCTGTGAAATAGTGAGGTCATAAAGGTCTTGTTTGCAGAAATCAAAGAGTTGGTTTATAATACGCAGCATAACTCTATTTACAAAATAATAATATGTTCAAAATTAACAAAGTGGAGGACAATTAATTTTTTTTAAAGCTGAAACATAAACTTTCTTGTGATAATGTTGCAACTGGAGATTTTGAAAAGAAAAATCCTACTGCAATATCATCTACGTGGTATACATATATGAGTTTCAAGTTTGAAAAGTAACTGCGCAGTGGTTTTCATAGTCAGGAGCATTCCAGCTCAGATACTGGCAGTCATGGTTGCTGGTTTTCAATGGTAGAGCCTAAATTTGCCTTCTTAGCTTTTTTTTTTTTTTTGTAGTGAGCGTGTTGAGTAGTGCTTTGCCAGCATGATTTTGGGACAATTTGAGGGCAGATATCGTGTACCAGCAGTGAGATATTTCCATACATTTTATTTTCTGGACATCATCAGGGCACATGTGGGGTTTGTGCCTGCAGGCTGGAATGCTGCAGGACTCCCTGATCCATCACCGTTATGTCCTGGTGCTACTCCGATTAGTGAATGATTTTCTGTGGGTTGGGGTTAATGTGGTCTGATGGAGATGATCAGATGTGCAGTTAAAGTGCTATTACTTGAAATAACAGTAACCTAGAAACATGGCTCTAACAATACAGGATGAGGGAGGAGAATTGGTTGAGCTGCTTGCAGTGGGGAGTCTTCTCAGGTGACTCCCTCACCGTGATTCCTGCCAATATCCGCCCCAGCCCTGCATGGAAGTCCTGCCGAAGCAAGCACGCACTTTGTTCAGAAAAGCACTGAATTTCCTTGTGTCTCTGTTGCTGGCTTTTTTTTGAAAGCACATCTTGCCCTTTGCTTAAATGCCATCCATGCTAGTCACCCCTTACACTCATTCTTCTCGACTTTGTCCATTCATAGCTGCTGAATGGATGAACAGAATGTAGTATCTCCATGAAGTGGAACATTATTCACACGTAAGAGTGAATAAAAAAGAAAAAAAAAAGAGGAAAATGAAAAAGGCCACCTGTTTTGGGAAGTCTACCCTGACTGTTCAACCCGCCCCTTTCCCTTTGAAACCCAATCACTTATGCTCCACTCTACTCTTTTTGATAGTAATTACCACCTTCTAATAATCTTTAATGTTTTCAAAAAAAATAAAAGAGAGAGATACTGATACCACTTCAAAATGGACAAACCTTGGTAACAGCATGTTAAGTGAAAGGAATCAGACACAAAGGGCCACATATTGTTGATTTCAGTGATCTGAAATGCCCAAAATAGGCACATGCAGAGGCAGAGAGTAGGTGATGGTTGGAAGAGGCTTGGTGGAGGGGTGTTAGGGAGTGACTGCTAATGACAGGGGGATTGTTTTGGGGTGATGAAGTGTTCTGTAAATACATGGTGGTGAGGGCTGCACAACCGTGAGTGTGCAGAAGACTGCTGATGCTGTCTCTGGGAGGGCCTGTTGTAGGGCGGCTTTATTTTGTTCTCACCCTGCAATGTGAAGAGTCATCTGCTGTGGCCGTTCTACTCCTGTGAGAGGTGAGGTTCAGAGACTTTGAGAGTCATGTTTCTTTTTTCCCACTTGCTGAGTGTAGGCAAAAAAGGTTTAAGCCTGAGAAAGTGCTCCATCTGCAGAAATGTCTTTTAGTTTTGCATGGTGTAAAAATCTTGAGAACTTTTAATCGTTGAGGCCAGTCTGTGGGGGATAATAGCCCGTGAAACCTGGGTGAACCTGGGAAGAGCCGCGCTTCCCTCCCGGACACGGGTGGGGATTTCACCCCCGTTCAGGCAGTGAAGGGCCCAGACCCGTGAGCGGAGTTGAAGGTCGTGAATAGTTATGTGTATCCGCTGCTTCATCTTGGATTTTAATTTCAAGCTGAGTCAGTTTATGTCGGCAGCCTCATCCTACATCGGGAATTTATAGTATCTGCTCTTTGGGGTGAAGACCTGACAGACTTGATTATTTAACAGTCTCCCTTGAATTGACATCTCAGATTCCTTTGTCAAAAGCAAAACAGCAGAAATACAGACATCCTTTAATGCCGGTGTGACCTGGAACTGGTTTAGTCTCTGTGCCTCAGTGGCCTTATCTGCGGGTGGGGAAGATGATAACAGTGCTTCCCTCAGAGGGCTGGTGAGGGGAGAGTGAGGAGCACAATGGGAGGACTTACACGTGATGCTCATGAATGACCGAATTTAGTGCTGTCAGCCTGGTGAGGCCTCAGGGGCAGAGATGTCAGAACAGAGCAGTCCTAGCCGGAGCTCGATCCGTGATGGCAGCTGTTAAGATCAGTATCACCACTGTGGGTTATCAGGTAGTTTTAAGACTTGGTAATATGAATTCATGAATAATGTTAGAACACTAGACATCTCAGATCCAGTTTACATAGTTCTCAAGATTTCTTCTGAGAAATGGATGGTTTCTTCCCTATCATAAATCTGAGATGAGTCTCTAAAAAATTCTGTATTCCTCCATCTTTTTGCTTTAATTCTCCATTTCTTAAAAAACAAAGCTTTTAAATGGAGTTAATGGTGACTGAACTGAGGGCCTCATGCATGCTAAGCACATACTTTCCCAAATGAGGTATTATCTCCCCCTTGATTTTTTTTAAACTTTACTTTTTTAGTATTCAGAGGTTAGAGGCCTCTAATTCTTTTTCTGGAGACTTGTCCATGAAACTGTAAATCTATAATTAGTTTACAAAATTTGGTTTATTAAAAAAATCAAAAGAATATTCTGCAATCCATCCAAAAAGAAATGCTCATTGACTTAAAATGTTTCTCCTTTAAGGTGATTTCTCCTTTTTGGTCTATCTTAATTTATTAACAGCTATCCTCATCATCATAATGACCAAACTCGCTCTGAGTGGACACCTTCCTAAGGCTAAAATGCTTTCCTCAAGTTTTACTTCATAGCAGGTGTTTGCGGGTTGGTATCAGTGTCTCCTTTTTTGCAGCTGAGGGATTGTGAGATGGAGCAGCTTGTCCCAAATCACACGGAGCTGGCAGTGGCTAGCTTGGTGCTGGAACCCAGGCTGCACAGGATGCATTCTTAATTGCTCCTCTAATCAGCCTCCCGTTGAGTGGTTACCCGAACACCTGTGACTCCATAAATGGCCGATTATAGTGATCTCAGCCTCATGAGGCCTTCAAAAGAGAGACACCATTGAGAATGTGAGACAGAGTGGCATAAATTAAAATTGTACAGTTTCACAAATGTTGCATTCTCAGGTAATTATTTAAAAAGTTAATTTTTTTTATTTTAGTCCTCTGTAAGCACTAAAAACAAAACATTAAAAATAATTATAGTGCAAAAGAGAAGTGGGCTTTGAAAGTCCAACCACTTCTAATGATGTTACTTGTTTTTCTCTAGTGGCCCTTATTGACAGAAATACTTACAGAGACTGAATATGTTTTATGTAGCCTTAATAGGGAAGAAAGTTTGTCAGTGAATATTGTAAGTAAAATCTTTACTCTTTTGTTTCCTTTTGATGAAAATATAAGTTGTTTTCATGGCTTAAGTACATTTCCTCATTTGTGAAATTTGAGTAATATCGTTTAAAGTGTCTGACTGTGAGAGTTATACGCCTTGTATACAAATAACCCAAGAGGTGCTTAATAAAAATGTGCTGTCACAATGAGAGATATTTTAGAAGTATCAACTCTGAATACTGAAGAATGTCGCTTATTTCTGATGCATATTCAATATGTATATATATGTTATATTTGAATATGGTTTAAAGTAACAAGGATTCATTTTTTTTTTTAGTGTAGTATGAAGTTTTAATGAAATCTGTATCATTCTACTGAGACAGGGAATAGTTAAATAGCCTTAATCAGATGACCTTGAAGATTATTTACACAGACAATGTGTTGTTACAACTCAGAATTCATGTTGCCGTGTAACCATCCACTCAGACATTTAAATTCGTGGGATTCTGACCAGATCCATTAAGTTTAGTAAAATCCACATTGATCATTTTCAGGGAATAAGCTTCTGTCTTTTGTGATTAAAGAAAATTTTGATTTTTTTCCTGCACTCTTAACAGGTTTAAAATATCAAAAGATTGATTTGACATGTCACTTTTTTAATAGAATGAAGCTCATGCTGTTTTATTATGTAAATAAATATTTTTGTATTTCAACAAACTTTTATGATATCCTGGCTCTTTGAGAACTATTTTGCAAGATACTTAGATAACCTACTGTTGGAAAAATACAGACGTGACTTTTATGAATATAGGTCTAGTACAAATCTGTTGGTTTTTGCTACAGTGCAAGACATGAGGCCTAGGAGAGCTTTGCTGCCGATTGCCAGGAGGACAGATTCCATGTCTCAGTTTCCCCTCCTGTAAAATAAAGTGGCTGGACTGTATTCTTTCCTTTTCTAAGATGAGTTTCCATGAGCCTATGTCTTCTGTTTATATACAGGAGTATTAGCAATATGAGATTAAATACTGAACACCCCACCCTTCCCCAGAAGCAAAGTGCAGTATGTGCTACATAAGCTTCTAGTTATCTGATTCTCGTTTCTGATCCTACAGGCAATTTTTGTGTTGCATGTTTCCCGGCAACATGGAAGGTCATTTTAGCCATAGGTAGCGCTGTTGCACCTTCTCACAGTCTTAATTTACCTATTTGTAATAGAAGGTTTAAACAAAGTTATTTTATTTTGATTTCTTTGCTTAATGCTTCAGAATAGCACAATGTCCATTACGTCTGTCTTCCTCGAAAAATTATTCTGCTTATATCTTAGTTTTATTCTGTTATGTCACTGTGAACATTTCAGACTTGATGTGCAAACAATGGAAAACTTGGACTTTTCTTCCAGTGTTAGAAACCAGTGAGCTGGGATTTTATAAAACAGCTAGAAGCGGCCTCTGGAGCACCTTAAAGCTAAGAAGTGTATTGAGTTCCCTGAGTATTGACCCCGCCGCTGTGCGTTAATTGGTCGTAGGAGATTTGGTACATATACGAAGGTGTGTAGTTTTTGACTTGGGTTTGCGTGCACGTGCTGCCACTGAGCCATGTGAGCCTGAGTCAGTTTGTTTGAGATATTCCCTCATCTGTGAGACAGGGACATTCGTATCTGCTTTGTTGAATTGTGATAATTAGAAATCATGTAAAGTGTTTACCTCAGTGGGTATGTCAAGAGGGCTCATAAACTTTAGCTGCTCTTTGGTGTGAAGTCATCATTTGAGAGTCTTTGGCAATTACTAAGAAACAGGAAAATAAGAAAAGCTGGTTTTATGATGAAAGATATTTGAGGAGGTTCCATAGTTCCTATACGCATAAGTAAGAATCAGCAGAGTAAGAATTGTTACACAGTCGCCCTGAACCAACCTTAAGCCACAGAATTATTTGTTACTTTATATATGTTGGGGCCTAAGGAGATCCAATACTTATACACATGTTGTCTCCAGCAGCCAACCGAGAAATGACACAAAATAGTAGACAGTTGATAAATGTCTTCTTTGTTACTGATGAAGCCACGTTCTCCATGAACTTCAGGCCTGTGGGAAATGCGTGTCATGATAATGTGTCCCAGAATTAGAGATTCACCCTATCCCATGTAGCTCTGGGCCACAGCGAGCCTTCCCTTGAGAGGACCTGCCCCTTCAAGCACAGGGCTTTCCTGCCATGGAGCTGAGCATCCCGGGTGCTTCCCACTGGTGACCAACACTGGAGGGGAAGGAAGGGTTTCAAATACCCTGCTTGTCTCCCCGGACTCACACCTCACTCTGTTAGTGTGATGAGTGCTAGGTGTGGGCCAGGGGCCAGAGGTGTGAAGGGAGAAGCACTCTCAATGTCCCAGAGGAGTGGTTAGGAGGCATCACCTCCCTTGGTTTAAACAGGTGGTGGGATGGAACAGAAGGGTGCTCCCCAAGAGTTTATAAAAGTAGAAATAAGGATTTTCTTTGGGACTTAGACTAGCCAGGAAACACATAAGATGATTAGAAGGGAGACTTGTAAATCACTTTGATATTAAGTTGACATTCGTCGAGCACCAAAAGTGTGCTACATTCTTTTCTGGGAGTTTTACAGAAATGAATCCTTCAATCTTCTCAACAAGCGAGTAAGGAAGGTTTGATTGTTGTCCCAGGTTTACAGTGTGGAAATTGAGGCACACAGAGGGTAAGTAAGTTGGCCAAAATCACAGAACCAGCAATTGGCACAGCTGGTATTTAAACCCTGGCTGTCTGGTTTTGAGGCTCCCAGAGATGGGCTTTGGGTGTTTAGATGTATCTGCATCCCAGAATCTCTGTACCTCTGTGCATCAGTTAGCCCAGAAAGGACAGGGAAAGGAGAGTTACACAGGTTCTCATAGTCGTGTCTCGGCCACTGTCCACAGAGAGTGCACCGTGATTGATGTTAATTGTTTTCCAGGCAGTATATCTGTTCTTATAACAGAAATTTAGTCCATTGAGTTAATCTAGAAACCCTTCCTGTTTTGCTTCTGTCCATGCTTGCCATGTGACTGCCTGCCCGTGATTGGGAGGTGGAGGAGAAAATGTACTCATGGTTGAACTCTGATATTTCAGCCTGGTTCATAGTTTCACATCTTCTGTTACATTAATAAGTTAAGTTTCTTGTTTCCTTTCATCAGTGTGTCATGAGTTTGGTTAATGGGAAACCAGTCAATGGGAGCCCAGGGGTGCTGACGGTATAATTTCTGAGCATGTGTGGCACTTCTACCCATGCAGACCTGGCTGGAGGATTTCCACCATCAGCACTGATTTCCCCCAACTGCAGGGTCCTCTCCCAACCCCGGATGTGAGGCTGGGAGCTCTCTGAGTAAGCCAGTCAGAGGCCAAGTTCACCAATCAGAAAATGATGAAGTACCTGGAAGTGGGTTTAATAGAAGAAAAGGGCTTCCAGGTAGTCCAATGGGCTGTTCGAGTCCATTTGGTGAAAAGCTGTTACTGTCTGTGGTTGAGCTACTTCTTTGCCCTTGAAATGTTTGGATTAGATGAAGGGATCTTAAATAGAAGAAAGGAGTGATTTCAGGTGGTACGTCCACACCGGTGAGAAATGATGGATGACCACCTGTGTGAGGCATAGACAGAGTCTTACAAACTTCATAAAATAACTTTAAAAGCTCTTCCATCTGAGTGCACTTCATATGGGGTCTAGTTCATCATTGGTCGTGCTGAGAGGGCAAATAATTGATGATGGCAGAAAGGACACGGAGGCATCAAAAAGGTCTCAGTCATGTTCCCTTTTTAAAGGATGCGACACAGTGTAATACATTTGAGCTGGTTTTTCACTGAAAAATTTTTAGTGTTTTCTAGGACTCCACAGTGCCCCAAGGTTCCATGCAGCTGGGTGTCCCCTCAGAGCAGCTCCGTCAGCGCTTGCCCTGGGCTGATGCGGTGTCACGTAGAGCAGGACTGTCAGGGTCCCCGGCTCCTCCGAACTCCGTCTCCTCTTCTGCAGCGCTGGGTTTCTCATCCGTGTCTACTTAGTAGGGTTGCTGAGAATCACACGTGATGGTTGTCAGATGTGATTTGTGGTTGTCTCTGTGATTGGCATATAGTCAATATTTGATAGAAACACTTGTTTTTTTAGTATAATTGTAGCACCTAGATTGCAGTGGTTTTAAGTCTGCATTTTTTTTATAACTTTATTCTTGTTTTTCAATATGCACTTATTTTTATTTATTTTTTTGGAGGTACTGGGGACTGAAGCCAGGACATTGTGCATGCTAAGCAGATGCTCTACAACTAAGTAATACCCACCCTCCTTGTCTGCACTTTAAAATAAATATTGCAATACACAAAATAGCTCTTAAACACCCTCATGGGATCTAGTCTCTGTATAGACAGTTGAAAACGTATGCTATTTCAATAAGAATAGATGTTGTTGGGACATACATTTCTGAATCTGTTATTGTGCTTAAAAACGATCATAGGTAGTGATAAACATGAATCTTTGATCCAGTACTTCTTAGGGTCCCTTTTGCCATCAAGGGAAATTACATTCTACAGAGAAGGCTAATTGGGTCTCTTTGATGTTTGGAAGGTTTAGCAGATGATCTAGGCTTTCAAAAGCTGACAGTTTTGTATTTTAAACTAACTACAAAGTTATCTTCTAGAAGTTGTAAGTACTAAGCTTGTGAAGTGCCCAGTAATCCAGGGAGTATGTGTCTGTGTCTGTGTGAACGTTTTTGTGTGTGATTTCAGGAAGGTAGAAATAACTTCCATATAGACTTCTGATACCTTTCTCCTCCAGTTCATGGTGTAGTCATATATTTACACAAATAAATTGATATTCTTTTGTCATTTGGCATATTGGGAATAAGAGGTTCTCGTACTTGTTTCAGAAGTGTTGGGGAGCATGAGCTTAGAAAATGGGAGGAGAAAGAGGCAAGGAGGCACTTCACACTTTGTGCAGGATATGAGAAACTGTAGCTTTTCTTTTCTCTTTTCTTCTAAAGCAAACTGGCACTGAATTGTAACCTACTATTTCTCAGAATGGCTTTTCTGATCAGATACAAGTGCCTCAGATTTTTCAAGGCAACATGAATGATGAAATGTGTTTCAGCAGTTATCATTAAAAGTAGTTTTATTTTTCAAGTAAAAGCTGTAGACTGTTCTTACTTCCAGCCGTACAAGAAATTCTCATTGATATATGTACATGATCTATGTGCTTAGTTTCTCTGTTTTTTTTTTAAGTGCTTGTTTCATTGTGGTTTGAATGAATGTTTAAAATTTCTGGATTTTGATCTTTAGAACATGCTGATTTATCACAACTGTTAAAAACCTGATTGTTCTTTGGTCCTTGTTTGGTGGGGCACCCTATTGATTTCTGTTGTCGGTTAAAGAGGGAAATTCTTCCTCTAGCCTGCAGATCATTAAGTGAATGCTTTGCAGTGTGCCTTTAAAATTCTTTGAATGCATTGAGCATGTTTGTCCAGTGAATTTTTTACTGACTCATAGTAATGACGTTGCATTGATTCTTTGGATTTTCCTCCTCTCCACAAGAATTTGAATTCTCTGTTGCATTTTGTATACGTGTTCTTCAGAGGGGAAGAACTTTTGATTATTTACAGAGGTGGATTTTCCTATCACCTCTGAATGCCTTCTGTAATTAATACAGCAAATATCTGTTTTTGCAGTGCTTAATTATTTCATAAACTATTTATTGGCTTAAGCAGAAACAATGACAAAGAGTGATAATAAAAAAGTATGAGAAACTTCCTTCCTTTGAAAAATAGAAATGAGGTGGTCAGCCTCACCCATGCTTTGTGCCTGACACACTCTCATGTCATTGTGTATCTTGATTCTTAGATGGAGTTGCTTCAGGTTTGTAGATTATTGTTTGAACACTTTTGTTGAATCCTTTCTCGAGGCTGATGTATCCTGTTGGGTGTGTGGAAAGAGTAGAAGGGAAACAAATTCTTTGTTTTGTTTTCAGGAGGCCAGAGTTGATGAGAAAAGAGTTGAGGGTGGGCTGAAAAACAGAGTGACACTCCCTCTCCTCCCAGCTGAAATTGATAAACAAAAAAATCAATTAAGTGTATCGGTAGTTGACCAACAGTAGTTAGTGAGCCCAAACTGTCTAGATATGCCCAAAGGAAAGTACTGAATTCAGCTGCAGAATTATGTGCTTTACCAAGATGAAGCAGCTTAGAGCAATCAGAAAAATCAGTAATATGCTGAAATATAAAAGGAATATTATATTTTTTATTTCTGAAACTTTTCTATGGTAAGTTGTGTAGAGCTAAAATTAAGTTTCAAGCACCAGGAGTTAAGAGTGTGGGTGGTTCTTTATGATCGTTATTCATGGATGTGCCTAGACACTGCTAGAGTGGCTGAAGCTGGCAGGAAAAGACCCACAATAAGGATTTGTCACCCTAAGTTGTCCTCCTTAATGGTTCCATGTGGGAGCCCATGATTGGGTTAACAAATTGTAACACACCCCAGTCGCCTGTAATCTTTAAGAAGAAAACATATGCTTTGAAACTGCTTTGCAAGCAAGTGCCTGTGCATCCTCTCTCCAGCCTCCTTGCCTTAAGAAGGAGAGACAATGCTTCTCTTGCATAGTTGAGGTTTTAGATAGCACTCTGCTGGTTGCAAAGCAAGGACCGGGGCCCTAAGGTATAAACGCTGGGCTTGTGTGCTGTTAGATATTCTATTATCCCGAAAACAAGGACCTGGCTGGTCTGGTAGTCTGCTTTGTAATTCACATATCTTAAAATATATCTTGTTCCCCTCACCCCATGACTTCCCTAAAGATACAATAATCCTTTGTACTCATTGTGTATTGTACAATCTCTGCCTCACCCTGTCTTTCCCGGAGTTCCTCCTTACTATCACATAACTGTTAATGAATATTTCCTTTGATTATACACAATAAATATGGGAGAAATTGAGAGGCTCTTGGAGTTGGCTCCCTAATCCCTCTCAATTTCTTGTCTTTTTCCACAAAGTCTGGAGTAATCATTTCCTGTAGGTAAGACTTCTGCCAGCCAGAACCCACAGTTCCAGGTGAGAACGATGCAGGCTTTATATCTCCTACCCGAGGGAGAGAGAGGAGGTAATTGAGATATGCTCCCCTGTGTTCCCTTCCTGCCCCAGGGCCACAGCAGTTCACCTGCAGACTTCTGGCCTCTGCTCTCAGGGCCTCTGTCCCAGGACTGACTGCAGCCTTTTCTTCCCTTGTTAACATATTTTCTGCCTTTCAGAAGTTGGTCTCTTCTCTGCAATTCAAACCTGGCAGATGTGATGGTGGTCAGCGTGCTGGTGGGCAGTAACTTGGGGGCTCCCAGGAGCCATGCTGACTCTCCTGAGTCTCTCAATCGGGGTTACAGAACAATCGAGCACCGAAGGAAGCCCATTCACGTGAGGTCAACAGAGCATTTCATCACTTTCATTTTATTTTTAAATTTTCAGTGGAGAAATTATTTGTAGCAAACTGTTCCAGATATTTGTCCGCCTGCTTTCCTCACCACCATTTCCTTGTTGGCTCTGGTGCTTGTTTTTAGAAGCAGGTATCTTCTCTGGTCATTTCTAGCAGCTGCGCTTGCCGAAGCCTTGATCTGCATTTGAAGCAGAATGCTTCTCCTTGATGTGAAATTGATTTTCCTATTTCTGAATATTTCGTGTACACTCAGCAACTGTTTGAAGCGAAATGCTCTTGTCCAATTTCGGTTAACTCACATTTGCTGATCTCCTGCTTTCATTCTGAGGGCAGTTTCTTCTTCCTCTAATAAAAATTAGCAATTTGCATTTACTATGGAAGGTACTCGTCCGAGGTGCTTTTTTTCTTAACAGTTTTAATACAATTCACCCATTAAAATGTATATCAGTTTTTACTCTATGTCCAGAATTGTGCATCCCATTCAATCTTAGAACATTTTCATCCCCTCAACAGGGAGCCCCGTATGCATAAGCAGTCATTCCCATCTTCCCAATCCTCCCCCAGCCCCAAGGATCCACTCTTCTCTGTCTGTGTATTTGCCTGTGCTGGCTATTTCATGTAAATCGAGTCACATTATGTAAGTGGAACCGTCTATTGTGACTGACTTCTTTCACACTGAGTAACGTTTTCAATGTCTGTCAACATTGTGGCCTGGGTCAGTGCTCTATGCTTTGCTATTGCTGAATAATATTCCACTCTATGGCTGGGCCGCACTATTTACCCATTCATCAGGTGATAGGCATTTGGGTTGTTTTTGTTTTTTGGCTGTGATGAGTAGTGTTGCCGTGGATATTCTTTTAGGAGTTTTTATTTGGACATTAGTTTTCCGTTCTCTTACGTGTGTGCCCAGACAACAGAATTGCTGGGTCATTCAGAAACCAAATGTTCAACTGTCTGAGGACCTGCCAGGCTGTTTTCCAAAGTTGCCATGCTGTGTTTCGACCTCACCAGCAAGGGCTGCGTGCTCCGCTTCCTCTGTGTCCTCGTTAGTGCTTGTTATTCTTTTTTTATTATAATCTATTTTTGTGAGTGTGAAGCGGTTTCTCCTAGAGGTTTTGACTTGATTTCCCTTACATCTAATGCTATTGAACATCATTTCATTTTGCTTATTGGCCATTTGTATATTTTCGTTGAAAAATAAATTTTCAGATACTTTATTCACATTTTAATTGAGTTGCCTTTTTATTGTTGAGTTGTAGAGTTGTTTGTTTGTTTTTTTTCATTTGGAGATACAAATTCCTAGTCAGATAAATGATTTAAAAAAAATTTCTCCTGTGTGCTGTTTTTTCACTTTCTGGATGGTGCACTTTGAAGCAAAATTTTAAATTTTGATGAACTCCAATTTATCTGTTTTCTTTGTTCCTTGTGATTCTGGGGTATTATTTAAAATCTGAGGTATTTTATTTAAACTTTTATATATAAAATAACTTAATTTGTAGGACCGTTCTCGTAAATGGGTGCAGTTGTTGTCATCAGTCTATGGATAGGAGACTCAGATGCAGAAAATTTCACTGAAATATCAGTGTCACAGCTACCCAGTGCTGTGGGAATTCAGACCCTTATGTTTGTCCCCAGCATCTGTGCTCTTCACCAACATGCTCCACTACTGCCTGGAATCGTTAATGAAAACTTCTGTCCGTTTTTGATTTCTTGATAGTTTGTTTTCTCATTAGGGACCTCATCTCCTTATTTTCATTTCGGATATCAGTGTTGATTTATTTTAGGTCTCATGTAGGCAGAAGCATTGCTATCACTTAACTTCTTTATTACTCACTCTCCAGTGATGATTGTTGCTAGTTGACCTAATCAAGTCATGCTTAAGTCTTTCCTGCTCATGACACTAAAAACAGTCATGACTTACAGAATGCTCAAAGAAGAAAGTACTTGATTGATTTTATTTTGATAGCCAATCAAAACAATCAAATAAAAACCAGGTGTCGACACAGCTTATAAGCCCTCCAGAATAGGGTCACTGTCTTCCCTGTGTTTCATTTGTTTGGTCACAGTGTCTGGATAGTGCCTTGCTGTCCAGCAGTTTTGTGAGGATACGGTGCTCGTGAATCATTGTAAGGACAGAATTTTTACAACAGACTGTGTTGTTCATTTCACGAGGGAAAAGATAATATAGAAATTCTGCTCAGATCTATTTTAAAATTAAGCTTGGAATTTTTAAAAGAATTCAAGAAACCATACAAAGATCTTTGTCACTAATTTTAGACCTATTTTAGACACTTTATGGTTACATAGCAGGGTAACTTACCAAGTAGTTTTGACAAGAGGAGTGTAGTATTGATTTTTTCTTTTAGTTGAAATATTCTATTTGGTATAAAGTAACCAGTGCCTATAAATGAACAAATATGTTTGTATTTCTATGCAACATGGGAGCAGGCTTCATAAGTTTCTATGTAATATATATGACTGTGTGTTTTAATCTTTCTGTCAGTGTTTTTATAGTTTTTCAGCAATGTTGTAACTTTAGAATTATTCTAAGGATTTCATGCCCGATACTACTGCAGTTTGTACTGTGTATCCTGTCTTATGCATGGGATTCCACTGTCCCCTCAGTGAGGAATTTCCTCTCCTATTGAGTTAGTAGCAGAGTTAAAGGAACTGTGATTTCTAGGCCTTTGCTCTCCATGTGTTTCCAGTTGGTTGTTAATCACGAATTTCCCTTTCTTGAGTTTTCATTGTTCAATTAGAATTTTTGAAAATAGCTATTAATATGTTTCACCAGTCTCCCTAGAAACTTGATGTATTTGTGCTTTTCAGTTTTCAATTTATGAAAATTGTAAATGCACACTTATTTTTAAGTACTCCTTTTTCACTAGATATGTTTTTACCTCTTTATAGTTAAAATAATTTTTTCCCAATGAATGAATCGGTGTGCATGTTTTAAAAGATACTTTACTTTTCATTTTTCTTATTCTAACAGATATATTCATTCTACACAATTTAGAAAATAAGGATAAACACAGTAATAACTTAAAAATGGCCTCTAATCTCACCTGGAGATACAGTTGTAAGGTTTGAAATTGAGAATTACAAGTCCTCTCACATTGTTCTTGTTTTTCAAGTACGTTTTGGTTACTGAGACCCTCGAATTCCCATATGAATTGTAGCAGCAGCTAGTCAGTTACTGCAGAGGAGCCCGCTGGGATTGTGATCGAGACCACGTTGAGTATACGGATCGCTCTGGGGAGCACTCCCATTCCAAGAGCGCTGTCATCTGATCCATGAATGTGCATGGTGTGTCTGTCCTGGTATTTAGGTCTTCATTAATTTTTTGTCAACAATGCGTAGAGTTTACATAGTAGTATTTTACTTTATATTTTTACCTTTATACTGAGTACAATTGTGCAAGGTACCAGATCAAAATTGTATTATAGCCCTGCCACTTGCTGTCACCATGGACGCTGCGGTCTTTCTTTGCCCTCTGTAAAATCTTGCACAAAATAGGACGTCAGTAACTCTCTCTTGAATGATTGATTATATGATTGCTGGATGATGCTTTAGAGTCCTTTTGATGATGTCTTTTTCCCAGCGTTTCCCCTCTTCTTAACTATGCCCTTTCTCTTCCTTTCCTCCAGCCTGGGTTTCAGCCTGCCTGTAGCATTGATTTTCCCTGTCTGTGGACTCTTCCTTACACTAGTTTACGATAATGTTACATGTGGGCTGTGGAAACTTGTTAGATATCAGGAAAGAGCAAATACATTGCATGCTAGTAATTTTAGACTGTGGTATTCTTTTATAGATTCAAATTAAATCAGGCTGACCCCCTGAGCCATCCCCTGAGCTCTTTTCACCTACCTACAGGTGATACTGCTCTGGTTGCTGCATGCACCCTTCCCCCAGACTTGGTTTTGGAGTTGAGTAAGTCACCATCAGTGGAGCAATCTCTTTAAAAGATGAAGAGAACGTTTGCTCCTTCTCCCTGGTTCAGGACTTGAATGAGATAAGGTAACAGTTAAAGAATGGAGCCCCACCTTATTCTGACCCCTGCTCTTTCCGTTCCTTTCTCCAGGGGAAAAGTGTACAATTCAAAAAAAATAAAGATTGTGAGCTAATTGGATAGACAAGACAACCGATCATTTATTAAATATCCTTTCATGCCCAAAACAAATGTATTATGCACACAAAAAGCACATGAAGTACGGTAGTACTGTGGTTGCAAATGTGGGTTTGAGTTCGATTCCTGCTCTGGAGTGACCAGTCTTGTGAGATGGAGAACTGGTAGGTCGGCTTATCCTTTCCCGGACTTGTTTTTGGTCCTGTAGAGATGGGGCTCGCTAGGCGTCCCCCTCCCGTAGCAGTGCTGTGGGGTGTAAATGACGCATGTGGGGAGCCCGAGCACAGCTGCTCGTTCCTCGTAAGTGCAGGATAGCATAGATTTTCCGGTGACGGCTTATGACCGCACTGTGTAGACACTCAGTGCTCCGAATGGATGCCTTGTGGTTTGGAGATGGGATTCTCAATTCTGTAAATTCCCAAGGATTGTGTTATTGGGCCCTGCTGAGTTGAATCTATTCTTTAGAAAGTACATAGTGTAGATATATTTTTCAAGCATGCATGCTTTTTTTTCTTTTATTATTTATAATTCTACCCTCTCATCTCTTGGTGTGACTTTTCATGGAATCCAGGAAACAGTCCTAAGCCACCTGCCTCTTCATACTTCTCTGTGGTGGTTTTCTTCCCTGACTAGAAGATGGTTTTGCATAGGAAATTTTCTTTGTTCCCCTTTCCTTGGAGTCTCTCTGTTTGTCTCCCCATCTCTCACCTGTCCATCTGTCCATTTCTCAATCCACTGATCCTTCTGACTTGTTCCAAAAAGCACTTCAGGCAGCTTACAGAAGAACAGATACCAAGTAAACAGGTGAGAAAATGGGGCCAAGTTCAGACAGTGAGTCTAGGAGGTAAGCCTGTGTGAGAGTTGCAGGCGTGAGACACAAGCCTCTGCCCTGTGACTGATAAGATCGACAGCAACAGTGTGCCTGAGGCTCCCAGTAGACACAGGGAAGCAGGGTTTGTGTGAGATGCTCACTGGCTGTGAAATAAATAAGTGGTTTAGGAGAAGCTCAGCCTTTCCAGCTACTAAGGCTCAGGAGAATATTTTTAGTGTGTTCCAAAATCAGAGTATTGCTTCTTTTCTTTTTTCAGAGTTCTATGTATAGTTGGTTACATTCTATACCTGGAAATTTCTCCAAAACTGCTTCCCACGTGAGTCCCATGGCTCGGGAATGGGGTGGTTCTGCTCATTGACAGGTGTTGGCCAGAAACAGAAAATGACAGCCTCAAAGGAGGCTAGGATTTGTCAGTTATGCTTTGTCAGTGTTGTAGATTTCAAAAATGCTTTCACTATTTCTCTCCATCTGAGGCGGCAGCGTGCTTTCTTACCAGCGTCAGAAGCTCAGGGCCACGGGATGATGGAGGCTAACTTCACTGCCGTCAAGACAGCTAAAGTAGTCACTACAGGCGTGGTGCTTTTAAGTAGTGCAATTCATGTTCTTTAATAGGTTTCAACAGGTTGTTAATTAACTGAGTTAATTAACATTTAATAAATATGATGCTTTTTTGAAAAGACAGTTATAGGCAGAATATAAGTTGTGAACACTTTAAAAACGGTTTCATTACTGAAATTTCAGTAGGGAAGATTCTTTATCTTATTTACGCCTCTCTTTTAAAGTAACAATGAAACAAGACAGAAAAAGCAGAGGATGATTTCTGTCCTTCCTCTCGGCTTGCAGGTGCCCTCACCTCCAGTGGCATCCATCCAGACACCAGCACTGATACTGGCCGTGCTCAGAACTGCCTCAGCCCTGAAGACATTGCTGACAAATAGAAGGGGGCCGCGTCCTGTTACAGCAGGTGCTCTCACTTTGTGGGTCCTTATATAACTGTGCGGTGTTATTCAGGATCGCCCGTTCTACATTGTGTGACGCTGCTACGGTGTCTCCTAGTTATTTGTTTCTGTAAGTACTCGTGTATTTTTTTCACTGTGTGGTAATACACATCTAAAAATGCTTTTTTTAGATGAAAAATAATGTGTATTTAATATAAAAGTCTGAAAAAAGGGCAAAAGGATCTTCCTGATCCCACTACTCAGAGATAATAAGTAACACATTAACATCTACTTTCTGTTCTTTTCATCAGTGTGTATTACCTTTGTCATAAAAACCAGTGAGCAATCTGTGCCTGTTTATTGTGTGGAGACCTCCATTTTCCATTCAGCTTATTACACATTTTTCTACAATATTCTATCTCCCCTGGCATGATTTTTGATGACCAGTATAGCATTCTGTCTTGTGGAGGCATCGTCCATTTTTCTCCGGACTTAAATAAACCTTTAAATTCCAAGTATACGTAACTGAAATACTGAAAAGAGTACTGTGGTGGTGCCGAAAGGCCCATACATCCCTTCCCATTTTTCCTGAGAGTAAAAACTGCTGACAATGTGGTGTATATATTTCATGAATTTTATGCCTATGTGATATATATATACACATACATACATACACGTATATGAGAAATCTATGTATATCTGTGTGTATATATGCTTTATTGAAAAATAAGGCCATACTATATGTATTCTGCAGCTCGGTTTATACACTCAAGTGTATATCATAGACGTCCTCCCACACCAGACCCACCCGGTCCTTTCAGATAGAGTAGAGGGGTCTCCTGATGTGCAGGTTTGGTCTCTTGTGTAAGGACAACTTTCGTGGGAGAGTACTGTGGACAAGGCCTTGGACTACGCCGAAACGCAGGACCCTTAGTGCCCACAGCTCGCCTTGATTTACCGCATCATTGTCTTGATGGTAGACACATAAGTTTTCTCCATTTTCCACTGTCAGAAAGGATGTTTGACTGGCATCCTTCTCGTACAAACATTCCTGTGATCTTGTATGAGTATTCCTTTAGTTAAGGTTTCTGGAAATTTAGTCCCTGGATATGACAACTGCATACATCACAGGCTCCTTTCAAGTGACTCTAGAAATTCCTTCTCCTGTGGGGAATGAAAAGATGTAGAATAACTTATGTAACCAATTCTCTATAGCTGAATATGATTTCACTTCAGCTTTTCTTCCCACCATTGTAAACAGTGCTGTGTAAATGCTCTGATGAGTACATCTTTTTGAACTGATTTTTTTCTTAACGAAATGATTCCTAAAAGTGGAGTTGAGTCTGTGTGTACACACGTTTTTCAGAGTTTACATATCCATTGGCATGTCATCCTCCAAAAAGATCACTCACAGTTTGTTCTATGGAAGATGTACACTAGCTAGAATATCTTTTAAAAATATTTGCCAATATGCTGAGAAAAGTGCTTTTTCATTGTTTTAGTTTGCACTTGATGACCAGTGAGGTATTGAGCATTTTTCACTCATTAGCCTTCTGACTTTTAAAAGTGAATGATTCCTTTTTACTTTTGCACACATTTAAGTGAGGGAGCGTCTTGTTTCTTTGTGACAGCTCTTTGTATGTTATGAAAATTAACCCCTTGTCTTCATTAGCATGTATCACAGAGCTTTTCCTTGTCATTTCTAGCCTCTCATTTTGTTCAGTAGGTTTATCTTTGTTGTGGCCCAAAATAATCTTAAGATAGTAAATGTCTACTTTTTGGGTTTTATCCTTGATATTAACCTTAGGAATACTTTCTTATAATGGTATAAATCTCTTCTGTAGTTTTTTTAATCTCTAAGATGGAGATGATAATAGTACTTGTCATAGTGAGGAGAAGTCGAATTAATATGAGCAAATGGTTGTATTTTCTGTTATTAGTACTTTCTGAAATTTACATCACTATCTGTAATTTTTCTTGTGGTCATTATGACAGGAATAGAATTTGTTTTTTCCAGGTGATTCCCTGATCGTCCCAGGACTATTATTGAATTCATACTTTGCTCTTTTATTTGAAATCCCACCTGTACAAAATACTTATATACACTAGAGTCTCTTTTTGAGCTCATGGTTTATTTCTATCAATCTTACTTTCTTACTCCAGCGCTATTTCTTACATATTGTAAAAATTTACATAATATTTGACGGTGTGATTTTTTTTATTCTTTTTTCCATCCCTAATTTTCTTGGCTAGTATAATGACTTTATTACTCCTGAAGAATTCTAAACTACTATTTTCAAGTTAAAAAAAAGATAAGAGTTGTCATGGGATTTTTTAGTAAGTTTTGAATTATCTTTAGGAGAACGTACATCTTTACAAAACTGCTTTCCTCCATAAAATATATTGATGTCTCTACATTCACACCTCTTACTTTACCCCTCAGTACAGTCCTGTACTTTCTCCATGTACAACATGGGCATTGTTTTTGAGTTTATTCCAGATTATTGTTGATGTTTTTGTTAATTTTGTAAGTGAGAAGTTTTTGCTCTTATATTCTGTAACTGTTAAAACTGACACTTAGGAAGGCAGATTCGGTTTGTAAACACTCACTTTGTAACTTGTCATTTAAAATTGTAAGTATTAAGTACTTGTTCCAGAATCCTTTCTTTTCTGTTTTTACAAATTTGTTTCCAACATTATCAAAATGGTCACAGCTAAGTAGTATAGGTGGGGAGACACATGGAGAGAGGTAATGTGGCTCATGTACAAACTGTGAGCAGTTTTATGGCTGCCTTTATGCTGGAAAAGCCACTGAAGAGGCCAGGTCAGAACAGGGGTGGCTTTGTATGCACTTGAAAGCCAGCTTTCCTGCCTGTATTGTGAATCCTGTTGGGCGAGGCAGGTAGATGATCAAGGTCGAATGGAGGTTATTGGCTGCACAAAGTGCTGTGTCTGAGAGCTGGAGACCATCGCCATGGGAAATGCTTGGTGCTGGGAACAATGCAGGGGTGCTGGGGAGCCTGTGAGTTAAGGATTTTCGAGCCCTGGGAGTGGGAATATCAGACTCTGCATTCAGATCTGAGTTTGAATTCATCCTCTTTAGTTTACTGGTCCTCTGACTTTTGTCAAGTTATATACACTCTTTCAACTCCTGTTTTGTTGTCTCTCAAAATAGGAGAATTACAGCCTGCTGCTTGAGTGTTTGATCAGGGTAAATAATTTCTGTCTATAAGATGCCACGTACAGTCACAATCTCAGTGAAAAATGGACTGTCGCCTCTTCTTCTGCAAGTTAGTGCTTGACAA
The DNA here is from genome assembly GCF_048564905.1 of Vicugna pacos. NCBI lineage: Eukaryota > Metazoa > Chordata > Mammalia > Artiodactyla > Camelidae > Vicugna > Vicugna pacos. The sequence continues at coordinate 3,947,054 of NC_133008.1, read as the reverse complement.
GACATGGGGGAAAGCCAGTCCCTAATTTGTGTGTAATGCAAGTAGGAACAAAATTAATGTCTTGCCTTTCCGTAGCAGTATTCTTACTCCTATGCTTCATTTACATCTTTCCTCCTTGCCTTTCCCCTTTCCCATCCTCCACCAAAAGAGCCTGAGACTCTTTCAGAACACTAGATTCAAATTACTTTAAAGGTTTGCTCATCCTCATGAAATGACAGTAACATAAAAAAAATCTGTACACATCCCAGAATACATTGTATTTGGTTTACACACATACACGTGCACACACATACACACACACACAATCAGGCTACCTCCCACCTGCAGAGGGAGAAGGACTACTTTTTCTGACTTTTCATTCACTGAGCGTGAGAACAAAGTCTCTTATGCAGACTTTCACCAGGCTTCGTGCATGGTGTTTTTAATTGGATTTCTGCTTTGTGGTCATAGATATAGTCTCCTAATAGAATAGAGAAAGTGAGACATAGACATTCTGCTGAGATATTGGTGTCATCATATTTGAGTTGGAAAGACTTAAGACAGCATGGAGTCGTAACTTTTTATGGGTGAGAATCCATGATGGTGTAACTTGGACAAGAACCTGGGTCTTCTGCCATCTTGTCCACGTGGGTGAAGAGGCAACTGGGAGGGGATGGCAGGGATCCTTCTTGCTTGAGTTCCATGGTCTTGCTAGTTTTCATTGCTCAGTTGCATTTAGTTTATGTCCATGAGGACTCTCATGGGAAGGTCACTCTGTCCTGATATATTGAGTTCCCACTCATATTTCCCAGAGTTTTCTGCTGACCTGCTGACACTATATATAAATGAGACCTAAGAAACTACTCAATATAAAATCCTTACTGTTATCGTTTCCCTCGACTTCCATAGGAATGGGGTACGGTCTCAGGCTGTCTAAGGCTAGATCTGAACGAAGATAGGATGATAGGCTGTGCTGCTGGACCTTCCCCAGTGAAATGGGATTTCCACCTTAGGTTTTAGAATCAGGCAGACGAGTTCAAATCTTGCCTTTACCAGTTATTATCTTTGTGATGTGGGGGAGAAACTGTTCTTTTAGTGTCCAATTTTCTTTATCTGAAAATAAGTTCAGTATTTATTTTAAGGTTTCTGTTTTAGAATTGAATGAGCTAATTCCCTCATGTATACCTAAAATAGTGATCGTGTGGTTCTATGCTGGTGCCTTGGTAGTTGATTACTAAGGGACTCGGCAGTGAGAATGGGGGTGGGGGACACCTGGATAATAGAGCTTATATTCCAGAATATGCTTGTAAAAGACTGGAGGTGCAGTGGATTTTTAGTAAATATCCACTCATTTCCTAATCTGCATTGATTGTGTATATATCTTTATGCTAATATATGAACAATTTTAATTGCATTTTAAATCTTTGTAGTAGTTAGATTATGTAGCTATAAAAAATACGTGAAATAAAATGATTTGACTTGTATTTTCTTCTATAAGCAACAAAATAAAATAGAAAAGAAAAAATAAATTTTGAAAGAGTAGAAATAATTTTATTTCTGTGGAATCAATTCCATATAATAGGTTTTTGGTCGTGTTGTTAAACAGCATATAAAATTGATAGGCTGTGACATACTGGAAATGAGGAAAAAGTGGAGACATACTACCTCCAGTGCATTCATTTTGTTACCAAGTCCAAACTAGTTCTGCTTGCTGCCTGACAGGCCAATAAATCGGGAGATGAGGTGTTGGAGTAAGGAATAGTGACTTTATTTTAAAAGCTGGCAGACCCAGAAGATGGCATACTGATATCCAGGTGAACTCTCTTCCCCAAGTCAGAATTCAGTCTCCTCTTATAGTAAAAAGTGGCGGGAATGTGGTCAGTTGTTGCAAACTTCTTGCTGTACGAATTGTTTGTCCTTGGAATCCTTTGTTCTAGCAGCTGTCCATATGTGTCAAATCATGGTGCCCCCGTAAAACCTCCAAAAAAACAAAGGTTATTCTCTATTTTGCAATTTTCCATCTCTACATAAATGTAGAAGAGCTAACATCCTTCAAGAATAGGCGCTCCTGGATATTTCAGGCTAAAGGCAACTTTCTTTTACAAAAGCTGCAGAGATAGCAAACAGGGTACATGTATAAAGCCAAATGAACACATCTAACATGGAGTCAAATTTATTCTTTTCTATTACAATTTCTTTTTACACCTCATAAATGATTTTAGTAAGAAATATGAGAAATTTTTTTGTTTTTGCTTCTTAATAACAGATGAGTGGGCCAACTACAGTTTTGTGAGCAGGTATGCTGTGCGTGCCTTGGGGTCACAGCAAACTCTTGTTGGGGGTGGTCAACCCTGCAACATGCCTGATGCCCCGTGAGTGTTGGTGAGTGCCCCCTAACCATGGGCTCTCTTCAGGAACCGCCATATGTACATTGACCTCTGGAGACCTCTTTTCCAGCAGCAGGAAATTGTTTCAGATACTGTGATGGAAAAATCACTGCAGCTGGGGATAATCGGGGAATAAAGGAAGAGGAAAAGGGTTTGGAGTAGAGTAGAAGAGAAGGACAGAAGATCAGGGAGCCTGGAGGCTTGGCTGCGGGGCCTCGGGAGAGAGAGGAGCAGGGGTGGGGAGGGGCCCGGCTCTGGAACCAGCTCCTGCACCTTTGCCTGCACCCAAGCCAAACACTTTTTAATTGGGCCCAGGACTCTCTCCTGTCTGGATGTCACCCTGGGCAGAACCTTGAGAATCGAAGGTAAGGGTTGGGCAGCACTCACCTAGGGGGTCACTGAGGACTTTGGTCTAGTCCACAGTGCCTTTTCTAGCCATGTGCCTTCACCGGTTGTTTATCTCAGGATCTGAGAAGCAGGAGGAAGGAACTCAGGGAGAGATCCAGGAAGACATCTGACTGTGTTAAGAGACGACAGTAACAGTGACACGGGGAGTGAAGACACTTGAAGCAAAGAAAAATAACTTCACAACTATTGCACAGAGCTGCAGGTGTGAGAGAGCCCAAGCCTGTCTCAGAGTGCAGGGGACAAGCGGTAAGGAATGGTAAAATTAACACTGACAATTGAAATTTTGTTAAATATCCTGCTACTCTTATTTGTATCACTTGAATGTATTCAGGTGTATTTCTATGAGCATTTATAGGTTCACACAACCACACCAGCCCCTCTTGCTCCCATCGGAGATGGGATTTCTCAAGCACAGTGCCCCTCCTGCTTGTGTGGGCTACGCTGCGTGTCCTCGCCTGGGGCCGGATGCTGCAGGGTACTGAGTCCCCGAGGAAAGCCCTGGGAGACATGACAGGAATATCTCAGCTCTTGAATGGGGGCCTCCTTATCCCCTTGCAGTGTAAGAATGCCGGTGACTCAGTTAGAAGCATGCATCCAAGCCGTCCTACCGTGTCATCACCATCTTGAAGCGGTGACGGAATCTTCTTAATTTCTGCAGAATGTGGTTTACAATCACCTTCGACAAGTGAGTGTGTGTCCTCTTACAAGTGGAGGAATTACTGCCATTTTCCTGGAAATTACTCACCACTTGTCCTAGTGACTTTTCTGTGCTAGGATTCAGTATGGCATGCTAAAAGTTCTGCAGTCAGACCTTGAAATCCTGATGAAGTGGATTATTTATTTCATTTCTTTATATGATATTATTTTACTTTCAAAGTTCAGATTTTTTGGTTCTTGGAGGAATTTTTTTGGGGGTTGGAGAAATAACTTCGCTCTTACCATCTTTATGACCTGCTGCTATATGCCTCTCACCTGTCTCCGGTCACTTGTGAGGCAGTTCCTTTTGTGACCCTGTCCAGGTTGTTCATGTTATAAAACAAAAATTCTATAAAAGTACAGTCCCCTTTAATCCGAAGACATTCCACAATTACTCCTTTAAACTGGGTGTGGTTTTAAGAAGACAGAATCATTGAACATGTCCTTGCCGGTTGCTAGTGCAAAATCTTCAAATCAATAGTCTAGCTCAACATCTAAAATCTTTGTAATCTACCTTGGATTTGTATGGATAAGTGAAGCAGTTTGCTAAGAACTCAAGACAAGGTTTAGAATACAGGCTGGTGTAGTTCAGCAGGTCCTCCCAAGCTGATGCTCTGACAGAGGGCGGGACCGAGGGGAGAGGGCGTGTCCTGCCCTCCCTGAGCTGACAGTTTCATGGCAAAGAGTTTCACCAGGTGAAGAACTTGGAGTTTCTTCTAGGAACAGTGGGTCTGAAAAGAGTCCAAAAAACGCGGATTTGACACAATCCCATTTGTCTCAAGTAGGGGAGAGTGGCTGTGGGGCCACTTGGGAGACTCTTGTGTCCAGGTGGGCAGTGTTGGTGGCTCCCCTTGAGCGGTGAGATGGTCAGTGGGTAAAAGCAAACAGATTGAAGGCATGTTTAGATGGTAAAAAGGAAAGGATGAATGTTGTCTGTGAATGTAGGATGGAGTAAGGCCAAGGTTTCTGTGTGGATTAACGAGGTAAATGATGGTCCTGCTTTGCTATGATTAGGGAAAGCTGCAGAGGGATTTCTGGGGGAAAATAATGAGTTCAGCTGTGGGTAAATTTAAAGGCTTTTGAATGTGTGGTCTGGGAGCTCAGGTGAGACCCAGTAGTGAGTAGGGGGAGGGGAGAGTTACATTCAAATCATCTTGTCTTGTGAACATACAAATAAGTCTGAGTAATGACACACTTAACACCTCTATATTCTGGATTTAAAGCCCCCAGTAACATTTTGCTCTATTGACTGCAGAGGTTCTTAATTTTTTTTAATAGAAATAAATAGAAACAAAATAGTGGAGTTAATGACCATCTTAGAGTTGATGTGTGTCCTTGTATGTATTTTGATACCTCATCTGTTTATAACCATAATCTACAAAAAGTTAGCTTGCTTAGCATAAGAGTTAAACAGAGGGCCTTGACACACACTGTTGGGGGTTGAAGCTGATCTTCTTGGGCAAATTTTATAGCCTCTCTGTGCCTTAGTTGCATCTTCTGTGACTGACCCCGGGCCCCTCATCACAGCAGATTTCCTAGACTAGATGTTGGGAGGGAGGCTGCTGAAGTGACTAAGAAGTGGCAACTGCTACGGACACTGAAGGGAGAGACAAAAACAGATTAAAGCTGATAAACTGAGTACAAATACCCTCAAAAGGGAAAGAATCCCTCAGTGTTTTGGGCCACTTAGCGTAAGGGAAACAAAATCACGTGGATCCAAAGCTCTTGAGCATGAGAGTATTGTGGGTGGGAGGGTGTCATCAGAAAAGGGTTGATAAAAGGCCTCTTGGTTTCCCTTAACGTTTGCAGTAAGAATGGGGCGCAGAAGCGAAAACCACCCCCTTCACAGTAGAGGGTGCTGTTTTGTGCGAAACTGACCAAAGGTTGGAAACCTGTCATCAGTTGTGCTGGCAAATGAAGAGACTCCTGGATGGGGTGGGGCACTTACTGTGACTTCCATGTGACCTGCTGGCTGGGGACTGTGAGGTGGGCAGTAGGTTTGCAGGGTGACCTGGGCATAATCCCTGGGTCTTAGGCTGCTGGTCTGACTACCAGGCCTGGGCACCCACAGTCCTAATGGGGCTCCTCGGGGTGTGGCCTGGGACACCTGCCGTGCTGGGGGCGAGAGTAGGGCTCCCCGGAGTGGGTGTCTCTGTGGAGAGTGGAAACATCCTCCTGCATGGGAGAAGAGTCTCTGAGCAGGGGGCCGGATGCACAGGCAAGACCAGCTTGAGCACGGAGGTTTCGGGGAGCCGGGATTCATACAGTGGCCCGAACAGCCTTGTTCCTGTGAAACTGGAGGGAAAAGATGCTGAAAATGCATGCTAATTTCAGACCCTGTGGTATGTCATGAGTGATGGGAAAGACTGGTCAGGCAGGCACGAGAGAGCCCTGTGTGTATCCCAGTTGGGGTGTCACACCAGAGGGAGGAGCAGAGTTATAGACTTTATCACTTATTATCTGTGTGACTTTGAGCAAGATCACCCCACCTCTCTCTATGTATATCTTCATCTGTAAAGTGACAGAGTGACAAGCTCGTGTCATCAGAAGGCTTAGTTAAGCTCTGATCCTCTTTGACCAGTCCTGTCAGTGCTGCCCTGCAAGGTTCTGCAGCGGCTGCTCTTACCCTGAGATGGGAGGGCGTGGAAGGACATTGTAGCACCCGAGGGCAGGAAGGGGTTGCTTTAAAAGCAGACATGTAGCCTCCTGCAGCTGCAGACCTACAGAAGTTTTGTTGATGGTCCTGGAGAGGACTTTGTAGGCCTTAGCATTGTCTTAAGACTTGTTTTCCCTTGGGGACCGGATTTGACTTTGCAGATTAATGTTGAAGATTTGGGCTTCTGGCAAAGCTGTTTTCAGAAATGACTATATACGTAACATATAGTATAAAATAAAATGCTTTTATTTAATGTGTGGGACTTTGCAGCTGTTGGAGCAGTTCTGTTGGCCTGGTCCCCACGGAGGACACTAGGGGTCAGCAGAGCGTGCGGGAGGGCAGGCAGCCAGCCCTGCTTCTGCGGGGTTTCTCCCCAGCAGGGTGCTCTGCAGAGCTAACTCTTCTCTGAGTTTGGTTGCCAGATGAGCAGACAGCAAACTAATGAGTTCTGGTGGGATTGTATAATGACAGGAAGAAAGAGGGAGCCGTAGATTTTCGTGACTAAAACACGCTTTTGGTTCCTGATCCAGTGTGTCCCATTACAGAATTGACGATTTGTGTCTATTCTTGGACTTGATTGAAATAAACGTGGAGCCTAAAAGTTAAGAGTTATGTTTTATTTGTCGGGAGGACTCGAGCCAGGATGACCGCCCCTCAGATCACACTGAGGGACTACACCCAAGAGTAGGGGAGAAGCTAGGATTATATAGGAGCTTTACAACAAAGACCAGGTAGTTGAAATAATAAGATTGCTTGTTATCTAAAGAAAGCCAGGTATCTCAAGTTCAAGTACGTAGTGCTTATCCATGTATGGACAAAGCAATCATTTGGGTCTTTGAATCCATATATTTGACAAGCACCTAGCTTTCTAGGGCCAGTATCCTGTTCTTTCTTATTCTGAGTCCTCTCAGGGGCACCACTGTGAGTGACTGAGAGGCTGGGCTGCAGGCATGTCCTCGCTGGGGGATGGCGGCAGCTGCTGATGACTTGGTTTCAGCATCCTTTGTTTACTGACATGGTTGCAGTATTTTCATTCACATTGTAGTATTTTGATTCACAGTGCTCCCCCTTGTTCCTAAATTCGACCAATATTTTGAGAGACATTTCAAGACCAATTTTGTCCCACGGTGCTATGATGGCTTATATCCTAGTTCAGGTGAAGAATCTTCTGAGCTGCCATTCAAGGTGTTAGGTTATTTTTCATGCCCTGTTGATACTGAAAGTTCTCTGGATCGCCTGCCTTACTAGCCTATCTTAATCCAGGAAATGTTTTCCCTTCGTTGTTCATTCCCATAAATAGAATCACACTATTATATTTATTTTATGCAGGATTATAGGTTTTATCTATTTCTTCAAGATGTTTAGCCATCATCAATCATGTAGGCCTAGTTACACATTGGGAAATGTAAGAGACAACAATTTTATAAAATAGACAGTATATAACTAATACAGCTAGTAACGTTAATAAAGTCACAAGTAAGAATTTAATAGTTGAGAAGTTATATTCTGGGGTAAAATTTTGCTTGTGTTTCTGATTGAGTCTGAGTGATCTTACGAGGAAGTTCATATTTATGATCAGGCTCAGGGAAGTTATTAATTGGCCAGGTGATGTCTCCCACCATGTAAGATCAACAGTGGCCTAAATAGAACTATAATTTCTTTTGAGAATAACGTTTCTGAGGGCTATCTAGTTAGAGACTTGGAGTAGGGAAACCCACCAATGTAACACAGAAGTAATAAACATAGTTAATTTACCATAACCTTAACAATTGGAGTAGTTCATAATCAAAGGTAGGAGAAATTATCACAGTAATTGGTATACAGGCCTGGTCCAGTGTCTTAGGTCAGCTGTGTACCTCAGATGTCGTCTTCTTCTCATCCTGGCCTGGTAGCTTTTTCTCCAATTGGGCATTGCTTAAAGGTGAGCAGTGCTCTATTGGCCATTGCACTGCAGGGGATGTTTCTTATAGGAAATGATTCTGAATGTCCGTTTCCTTCAGTTTTGGTGTGTATGGTCTAGTTAAGTGTACCTGATAAAGGGTCCTTCCATTCAGGTTGTAGACAGTTCTTTAAGTCATGCCTGTTCCAGTATGTATAATCCCCTGGCTGCAGGCCATGGGGCTTTGGGACTTTACCCAAAGTTAGATTATTGAGCTTCAGAAACAAAGCTAGGGTATCCTTTCAATAATTCAATTAAACTTTTCAGCAATGTCACATAACAGCAAGGAATGATCTGGGAAGTGTCTTACTAAGTATAGACCTCAATTAACAAAACTAGAGTTTAATATCCACTAATATATAAACTTTTTTCTCTATAAAGTGACCATCATTTTTCTCAAATATAGCCAAATAAGGATTAATTTGTTTACAAGTTAATTCTGATTATTTGATCATATAGGCTTTTTTAACTTGGCTGTTTTGGAACTTTTAATAAGGAGTCTAAGGGTAGAAAGTTAATAAGGTTTTCTAAGGCCAGGAAAGCCACGTCAAGGGCTTGACATGGATTTCTGCTGTACAGATTTAGGTAAATTCTTTTCTCTTTAAAATCCTTAAAATATCTTTAGATTCCTATATCTATTAGGAGATGATCTTCCTAATTTGTCTGATAGAGCCACTGGGGACCTAAGAGTTTTTAGTCTCTTGAGGGATCAGATAGAGAGAAAAGATAACTCTTCCAAGGCTGCTTACATAGGTATAATTTATCAAATTGCTGTGAATCATAACTAGCTTAAGGAGAAGAGTTTCTTTATGTCTGGGAAACAGGTTTAAAGCGAGTAGTATTTCAGACAAAATCAAAAATTATTACCATATTCATCATTTTACTCAGTCCCATGTAACTAATTCTTTCAATCAGAGTTTTCATTAGACCTTTAAAATTTCTTACCCAGTTTAGTTCAGTGCTATAGTTTGAAATTTATTAGAAATCAGTAAATCTCCTTGAAGATCATGCATTTTACAAAATCATCAGAAGAAAACAATTAACTGTCTATAAATGACAAAAGATTTAAAAGCATGGTTAAGCACCATTACACTATAATTGATAATGTAACCTGGTCACAATAACCAGAATTATGAATGGTAACATTTCAGATATACCAGAATTTTAGGGAGTCCATATAAATTCTGTAATTTCTATATTAATAATATTTTCTCATACAATATAACCTAGGAAGATTTATGATTCATTTGACAATACCATGTTATTTAACATGCCAAATGAAACTTAGTTGTTTAAAATCTCTCTTTGGGATGTTTCAGGGGCCCTCTGTAGCATCCCAAACTTAACTGGAGATTAAAAGAACTTTAATTAGAAATTGATATCTGGGGAGCTTTTTGAAAGATTTCAAAACACTTGGTCAGATAAAAATATAGATCACTGTAAAGTAGTACTTATTCATTAAAAAGATAATACGTCAAAGGTAAAGGCAGAACAAGTCAGTTAAGTGTTATAAGAAGTTTTACAATTTGTTACTGAAGGTGGATTATCATTTTAAGAAAATTTTGTCCTCTTAACAGTGAGAAAACCAATTCTAGTCTTGTACCAGCTTACTTCTAATATTCATTTACTTTGCCCAAGTTGATTCTAAACTTGGCCAATTCCGACCACGTACAAAACTCTTTCCTCAGGTTTCCTCTTCCACAAGACTTCCACAGCTTTCTATATTCATATTAGTGTGTCCTTCATTTTCTCTTCCATTCAGAAGTAACCAGCTTCAGTACAAAGTCACTATTTTTCATTAACAAAATATAATTCCATTCGTTATATCTTCCCTTACACATTTATCTTACTTTCCTAGGATAATGAGATCTTTCCCTTAATAATAGAGACTATTTCAGGATGGCACCAATCATTTATTCATATTTCTAAACAGCTTTAGTTTCTCTGTAAGAGGAAGTTAAATGTTATGTAATTCATATTTCAATCTTAATTTATCTGAAAATGGCATAGCTATTTAATAAAATCCTATCATTTAACTTAATTTAGCACAACTCTAGAATTTAAAGATAGTAAACATTCAGAGATTATGTTAAGCATACATTTTAAAAATGTATTTGAAAGAATTTACCCAAAATTCTCATCTCATTTGCATTAAATTTACTTAAAATTTTACCACACCACATTAGTATTGTTTTTTTTTTTTGACAAATCTACAATGGATGTAAAAGGATCTTATTTGACTTTCATTAAACCTAGGTACAGTAAAGGTATTATACTTATTATTGATGAATTTAAAGATGTCTATATTAATTAGAACATACTTAAACAATACTTAATATCAAATATTATCTTAATATTGAATATTTTCCAGTACACGTGAACCTGAAGGTCAATTTGGTCAGTTTTTATTTTAAAAATACTTAATTTGTAACCTCTTATTTTTTACATCAATTAAGCAGAGCTCTTTGACTTTGTTTTTTGTATTTTTTTTTTTTGGTGTATAAATATCTCACATCTATAATGTGTACACCGGCTTATAAAGAGACAAAACCTAGAGATCTCATAGCTTCACTTTAAAAGTTACCTATGAGATAGGGATAATAATGGAGTAAGCTGAATTTGCTTGCTCAAATCACTAAGGCTTACTATTTATGAAACAGACATAAAAGATTTCTTGACAAATCTGAAGGACCCGTCAGAGTTCTCAGTTCTAAAATGCGAAAACTTTCTTTGGCCTTAAGTTTTATCTCGTTGAGCTAATTAGGTTCACACCTATGTCACTGCTGTATTTACATTTCTGATCTGCAAGACAGAGACACATGTGTCCAGTTCTCCAGAGAACTGCTCTGTCACCCAGGCCCAATTGCATCTCCTTAATTTGCTTTTTTGAATCAGTGTGAAGAGCTGTAAACAAAGAATTCCATGTGTTAAAACTTTAAAGTTTACTTTATCTTGTCTTCCAAAGCTTGCATAAGGCATTGAGTAAGGTCTCTTTCCCTTGAGTTATAAGTTAAACTCAGGGTAAACCTCTTATTATATTTTTTTATTAGCCACTGAATATTAGTTTTTAGTTTTACATTATATTGGACGGCTCATGTAACTCTAATGTTTTCCTTTACTTTGTTCAGTCAATATTTTCTGAGGGACAGATATGTGCCCAGCCTTATAATACCAAAAAGGGGAAGCGTTTTTCCATTGAAACATATCTATCCCACAACATAATTAAGTAAAAAGTTTATATAAAGCTGATTTAAATATACCAATTTTACAAACTTTTATCTCAAATTTATTAACTCTTATAGCTTTAATTTTAATATTTATTAGGTTTAATCAATAATTCTTATTTCTAGAAGGAGTGCCAGAAGCCTTTTTGTTTGTTTGTTTTTGTGCATTGTATCTAATTTAATAGAAAAGTCTCTGGAATTCCCAAGTTTGAGCCAAAGGGCTTACACCCTTCTCAGTGTTTAATTTGATTAATTGATCTGTTGTCCCAATCATTGATGAAGTATCTCAGTATATAAATATATATATATGTATATTTTAGCCCTATACATTCATACATACATATTAAACTGTGGTAAATAAAACGGACTTGTTTGAACTTTAATGTTGGGGGGCAGTAGGTGATCTCTTTGGCCCTTTTTTTTTTAACTTTACGTAGTGTAGTATCAAAATCTTGTATCTAAATCCAAAATTGTCCATTTTATTTATCTCATTCAAAATAACAACATAAAAATATTTATCCATTTGGGATAAGCCCCTTAACTTTTTTTTTCATTAAGAAAAATCAAAATTTTTACAATCCTCTTTCCAGTTATTCAACCTAATTAACATTAATTGTTCTAAATTTTTATTAGCATCTCTAAAACCATTGATGTGAAAGGAAAAATACAAATGTAGCTTTTCAAACCAGGTTTTTTTTTTATAACTAAGTTCTTGGGTTAAACATTAGATATATTTTTCTAACTTTAAACTTGATTTTAATACGTACCAAGAAAACAGCTGTTTATATTGAGAGCTCTTTCAACTTTCACCAATTTAAAAGTTTTTCCAAATTAAAGGATCCATCATATGGCCATCAATTTATTATATATATATATATATATATATATATATATATATAAATATAGATATATATCTATCTCAAAACCAAAAAGATGAAGAGGCTTTTCCACATGAGAGTGGGGGTGTTGCCTAAATGAAATTCAACAGTTTACTCTCCAAAAGCTAAAGGCCTTTGTGGTCCAGGCTGATGCAAAAAAGGTTAAGATGGCAAAATGTCTAAAAAATGGTACAAACAAAGGATTGTTGAGAATCCCAATTCATTTGCGTGGCCACCATATGTGCACAATACTTGTACCTTTCGCATGGCAGAGTCCAAGATTTCCTTTAAAAAAAAAGGAAACACATATATACATACATATACACACACAAAATACCCAGAGAAATAAAAACGTTTATATTACAAGGACACAGGAAGAGAAATCCAAGTTCCCCTAAAGGGGATTTTGTTTTTATAAGTTCAGAATTCCAAAAAATATTTTTATCAGGCCTGCTTAGTTACTTTCAGAGTGAGATTTTTTTTCTAGTTCCCAATTAAAGTTGTAAGTTTTCTACGTATATAAACCTGGCTGGGATATTAGTTGGAGGTTGGCAATCTGTCATTTATTTTTCTTTTCTTTTCTTTTTTTTTGAAAGTTCTGTGCCCCATTCTAAGGCCGGGTTGTCAGAATAAAATTGCTAGTAAGATTTCCCGCGGGGACAACTCTGTGGCATGAAGTCTTTTCCTCTACCACTCTTTCAAGTTTCTCTCTCACCCGAGAAAGCTATTATCAGCCAGGAAGAGGGTCCCATTTTTGGAGTTGAAAGTTTCTTCATAAGAGTTTTACTTTTATCCCCAAAAATTCAATGGAGTTAACTAAATTGAGGAAAGCATTAGACCAGTCTCCTACCTAGCCACTCAGTCCTGATCCCAGTGTCTTTCAACTTGGAACCAATCGGGACGTCTCCACTGGGTGAGTATTTTCCAGGTATCTTTCCAACAGCCCCACCTCGGGTGTCTCCTCAAGGTGGGTATTTCCTGTTACCTTTCAACAAGGCCCCATCCAGCATGTCTCCACTGGGTGGGTAATTCCCCCCGGTCTCCTTCAACTGGAGGGCCAGGTGCCTGGATACACCGCCAAATAAAACTCAGGATCATCAATCAATATTGGAGATCCGAGAACCAGGACAGACTCACCCAAATTCATCTGGACTCCCTGAGGAGGCAGATGGGCATAAAGGGCCACTGATGGTACCAAGGCTCCGGTTAATCAGAGAGTCCAGGTGGAGAGAAGTCTGCTCTGGGTCCCTTCATGGTGGCCAAAACTGTTGACTGAAATACATGTTCAGCCTAAAAGTTTAGAGTTAAGTTTAATTTGGCGGGAGGACTCTAGCCGGGATGACAACTACTCAGATCGCTCTGACGGACAGCTCAGAAGAGGTTGAGAACAGCTAGGATATATAGGAGCTTTACAACAAAGACCAGGTGGTTGGAACAATAAAACATTGCTTGTTATCTAAAGAAAGCCAGTTACCTCTAGTTCAAGAATTTAGTGCTTTTCAATATATGGGAGTAAGCAAACATTTGGGCTGACTGAATATATTCTTTAGACAAGCACCTAGCTATCTAAGGCCAGTAATCTGTCCTTTCTTATTCTGAGTCTGCTCAGAGGGCACCGTTGTGAGTGGCTGCAGGCCTGTCTTCACTGTTGGGTGGTGGCAGTGCTGATGATTTGGTTTCAGCATTCTTTGTTTAGTGACAAGGTTGTAGTATTTTCATTCACATTGTAGTATTTTTGTTCACAGGAAATTTTGATATTACACTGATTATGTATAATCTGGAACCTTGGAAAGAACCGACAAGGAATTACTGCAGGTACCTTCTACTTTAAGAAGACGTGTCCAAACATAAACATGGAGGAAGCATACAAAAGGATTCAGTGGTGAATGGGAAGGGTTTCTGCACGTTACAGGAGAAGGCAAGGCAGAATTCCTCTTCTATGTGGGCAGGGACGTGAGTCCAACATTTCTTTCTGAAGTGATTTCTGAGAACTGTCTATGGTAATTAACCAATATTGACAAACGGAGACACACATTGCATTTAAAAGCTGGCCAGCTTCAAACTTGGGTATTGGACAGGTGGATTTCATAGGCAAGTGGCCAGGTGGATGGGAGAGAGATGGAGTCCACGCCTGGGCCCATATTCAGGTTGAAATCGCCATTTCTTCACCACAGGGCCTTGGACTAGAATGTAACCTCTCAACCTGTTGGAGAATCTGTGAAATGGGCATGATAATATTCATTTCTTCCAGGGATTTTTGTATGTTCTAAAGAGTATTATAGTATACATGAAGCACTTAACACAGTGGCACTTAGCAGTGTACACTTTGTGCGGCCGCCACGCTTGGCGTGTGTCAGAGCCGGAAAGGCAGTATTTGTCTGTTGAGGATGCACTGGTAGCCCCTTGGCTAGGTTGTGAATTTGGTGATTTCCTTTAACACTTGTAGCTCTTTGTGCCATGGACAGTTATTTTCATGGACAGATGAGGAATCTCAGGGTAAAAAAGACTGTGTAATTTGCCCAAAGTCAGACCATAATTTTGGGTGCAGGGGCCTCGGTTCAGCATGGGCCCCTGGGCCTTCTGCCCTCTCCATTCAGCACCAGAGCTAGATGTGGGATCGGCTGTTTCCCAGCCCAGAATATCCGGCAGGCCGCAAGACACACCTGGCCCTGCGCTGCTTCAGCAAAAACTCCGGAGGAGAGGAAGTTACAAAAGGGATAAACATAAAAACAGACGACAGCAAACTGTGATCAGCTCTGAGAAGGGAAGGAACAGGTCTCGCCATTCAGCGCTGGCAGCATTCCCGTTGGGGCTGCTCTGGGGGCGTTCATCTCAGCTAAACAATCTCTGCTGCTGCACCAAGGCAGGAGGCGCGAGTGGCCAGGTAGACTGGGCCTCATTGATCGTAAACATTCCCCATTAAGCGGCAGCTCTCACGGGCACTTACCTAGTAAACAGGTGTCGGCCGTAAACATCACGCACTTTGCTTGGTAGTTTTATTGGCCCCACCTTTGAGATGAGGTCATTGAAGCTGCGGAGTTTGCTGCATACCCGTTTATAACATGGAAATATCCCCACTGGTTTTTCAACATACACTGGTGTGGCTGTCATGTCCCAGCCCTGTGAATGTCATCTTGTAGCTTCTCCCAAGCGGCCCAAATGACTGACATTGATATGCTTAATTCATAGGAAATGATATGTGACAATAAGAGAAAAAGGTAGTAAGAAATTGTTTGGAAAACTAGAAAAGAATCCAGTTCTTCCCCAGCTGGGGGAGCGTACCCTGTGTCACTCACCCCACTCACTGCCTGTCACCTCCTCCCTGCCGACTCTGCATTCAGAAGCCACCCTGAGCCTTTGAGGAACAATTTGCCTTATGAAACTTTTGACTAGGACCTGCAACATCTCTGTCCCTGGTTAACTCTCACTTCAAAGCCATTTAAATTTTATGCAGATTCCAATCAGATGCAAGAATAGCCTATTTAAACTTCTTCATGCAACACCTTAATGAAGATCTTGTGAAGGAAACCTTGCCAAAACCTGGGAGGTGTGCACATAGTGACTGTAATCCCAGCACTTTGTGAAGTTCAGCATCAGAGGGGTGGGAGACTCAGGAAAGGCTTTTTTAAGGTAACAAGGGGAAAGTGAAAGGACACAGGCTGTGTGAGAAAGAAACATCTCGGTCCCAGCCAGCAAGGCACCTGCGTTCAGGACGGTGTGTGGAGAGTGCAGAGTTCTCACAAAGAAAGAAATGGTGGGATTGGAGGGAGGACAGTTGGGTATTTAACTGGGGAGGAAAAAAGTGGGCTGAACATTCCCTGGTTGAACAAGAGGATTGTGACATGATGTGCTTGTATTTTGGAGAGAAGGGTTCCATGGGGACAGGCCTAGGAGAACGCTCACTGGCTGGGGAGTCAGCACGAAAGGGAACCACAGAGAACCGGACAGACCCCAAGGCCCTGCTGGGGGAGAGGCTGCCCGCCAATTGGAGCCCTGAAGGCTGCTTCTGTCCCATAGCTGGGGCCTCAGAGCTCCCTTCACAACCCAGTCCTGTTGATACAAGAAAAAAAATGTAGGGCATGAGAAGGGCTGTGTCCCAGGCTTTGATTGAACCCCTGGGATGTGCCCCACCAGTATTTTGTTTCTTGGCTTCGTGCATTAAAGAATTCAAGAGCAAGCCAGTGTTGAGTAAAGGTAGATTTATTCAGAGAGATACACTGAAAGGCAAGAGAAACGTCACGAGATTTGAGGGTTTGATGCTCAGATTAAAAGTAGGTACACAATCCACAGACAGAGTGTGGGCCTTTTCGGAAGAGGGAGAGAGAGGGGTGCCCGTGAGGTGGCGCTTTGTTGCTTGTTTTCTTGGGCTTGGTGGTTTCATATGCTAATAAGTAGAAGGACCAGCCTAAGGGCAAGGGGCTGGGATTCCCAGGGATTTGGCCATTTCCCATCCTGTGATATATTGTAGCTAGCCTTGGGACTGCTATTGCGTCTGGGGGCATGTTATTCACCATGTTACTATTACAATGGGTGTTTAATGAATCTCAAGATCTGCTAGAATTTAAATCTCTTCATCCTGAGCCTCAAGGCCTATTGGGGTTGAATCCTTCACCATTTTGATGTTAATTGTTGTGGCCTTCCTTGAATGGCTGTGCTCTGCCCCCTTTCCATCCTGTCTCACTCTGATGACACGGAGAGAGCAAAGGCCTGGCCCTGCCTGTGCTCCTGCATTTAACAGCGGGAGGGGTGAGGTGGACTGAGGATGACTATGATTGATGAGAAGGATGTTTCAGATTTTCCCACGTGAGACATGGGGACCTCCCAGCAGCCACCGTAGATTTATTTCACAGGCATTATCGCTTGTGTTGTTACAGAAACAACACGCTAGCCAAGAAACAAGCACCACACAGAGGGTGGGAGTACTGAGATTTATTACGCCTGCAGGTGCAGAGTGGCTTCTGTTCTGTGGCTCTGAGCACCTCCAAGTCCTGCACATGAGGTTTTATAGGGTTAATTACAAGTACGGGGCTATTAGCCAATAAGACTCAAAGAGCAAAAAGCAAGGAATCAGTACACTGAAGCTTATCAATTTGGAACAGATCTCGTTAATGACAATTGTTGATCTTGGATTTAGGAGTTAGCTTATTAGCCCAGTAAACTGACACTAAACTTCAGGTTTACCAGGTAGCCCAGCAAAACTTAGATCAGTAAACCGACACTTATCACACTTATATTTCTGACTTAGCTTGTTAGCCCAGCTGGGGTTTTCCTTCAGAGTGTCACTTATCTTTTCTAGTTTTCTTTTTATTTTTTTAAGTATTTAATCCAAATTTAATATCAAGGATTTTTGGAAAAGAAATTTCTCTTTTTGTTTTCTTTGGGGCTCTTTTTGCGGGTAGGTAATTAGGCGTATTTATCTGTTAGTGGAGGCCATGGGGCTTAAACCCTGGACCCCGAGCTCGCTAAGCACACGCTCTACCACCAGCCACATCATCTTTTTCTTTTTGCTTTAGCTGCCAGGAATCTTACAGTTGAATTTCTAGTCGGACTTTAACACTTGCACTGACTTCATGGAATCCATTTTTATGACATTATCTACCCCTTGTTTCATTTCAGTATTGAATCTCCATTGCCTCTTCACTCTCAGTTTTGCCTTTTTATTGTTATGGTTGTTAAGCTGTGTTAAAAAATATTGTTTAAATTCTCTTTTAGCAGGAGGCTGAAAGTAAATAAATATGTAAACATACAGCACACTTAAATGATTTTATACATTCTAAGTTGCTTATTAGTTATTTCAAATCCGAATTGAATATTAAATTGATGACTTTTTAAATTATTTTTTAACTTTTTATAAAGATATAGCTGATTTAAATAAAATATGTTATAAGTTTCAGGTGTACAATAGATGCTCCATTTATAGTTGCTGTAAAACATTGGGTGTATTCCCTGTGTTGTAAGATACATCCCTCTAGCATGTTTACATTACATGTTGCAGTTTGTATAAGAAATTTGGGTAACGCAGAGTCTGGGACGTGGCTGTGTCTGACCCAGGTTCACACTCACCCTGCCTTCAGAGCTCAAGCCCTCACAACTGTCTGCAGGGGAGCGAGTGGAGGCAGCTCTCATCAGCGCTGGCACCACCCTCTGAGTGGCAGTGACAGCAGTGACTGTGTGTGGACGTGCAAATTGTTGTTCCAAGAGCTTTACATACATTTCTGCATTTAATAATTAAAGCCCTCCTGTGAGGAAGCGTTTTATGTTTTTATGAATAATGCATTTTATTTTGATATTGATAGACTTCAAATCTCCGGAAAATTTACAGAAGTAGTACAATAAACTCTTAGATACATTTCACCTTAAAGAGGACTATTTGCCCTTTTGTGATGCGCTTATTTTAGCATAAAGTTTCAAGGTTCATCCATATCGTAGCCTGAATCAGTACTTTATTCTTTTTGTTTGATAATATCCTTTTCCTTTTTTTTCATTTTTGGTCAATTTAAAAATATTTTCATTGAAGTCTAGTCAGTTTATAATGTTGTGTCAATTTATTGTGTACAGCACAGCACTTCATTTAAATAGGAAAATACCTGTATTCATTTTCATATACTTTTCAAACATAAGTAACTATAAGATATTAAATATATTCTTCTGTGCTATACAATATAAACTTGCTGTTTATTCTATACATACTCAGTATCTGCAAATCTTGAACTCCCAATTTATTCCTTCCCACACCCTCTCTCCTCTGGTAACCATAGTTTGGTTTCTATGTCTCTGTGTCTGTTTCTATTCTGTAGATTAGTTTATCTTTTTGTTTCTTTGTTTTTTTGTTTCCTTTTTTGTTTTGTTTAGTTTTTTTCTTTTAGATTCCACATGTGAGCCTTCTCATATAGTATTTTCCTTTCTCTTTCTGGCTTACTTCACTTAGAATGACATTCTCTATGTCCATTCATTTTGCTGCAAATGGCATTATTTTATTATTATTTTATGGCTGAATAGTAGTCGATTGGACAAATATACTACAATCTCTTTATCCAGTTATCTGTCAGTG
This sequence comes from Vicugna pacos, assembly GCF_048564905.1. Lineage (NCBI taxonomy): Eukaryota > Metazoa > Chordata > Mammalia > Artiodactyla > Camelidae > Vicugna > Vicugna pacos. Next base: position 3,927,836 of record NC_133008.1, on the reverse strand, counting down.
GACATTTAGTTTGTTTCCATGTCTTGCTATTGTAAATAGTGCTGCTGTGAACATTGTGGTGAATGTGTCTTTTTGAATTACAGATCCTTTTGGATATATGCCAAGGAGTGGGATTGCTGGGTCTTATGGGAGGTCAATTTTTTGTCTTTTGAGGAACCTCTATAGAGTTTTCCACAATGGCTCCACCAAACTGCATTCCCACCACAGTGCAGGAGTGTACCCAATTCTCTGCAGCCTCTCCAGCATTTATTGTCTGTGAACTTCTCAATGATGGCTATTCTGACTGGTGAGAGGTGATGCTTGATTGCAGTTTTGATTTGCATTTCTCTGATAATGATATTGAGCATTTTCTCATTTGCCTATTGGCCATTTGTATGTCTTCATTGGAGAAATGTTTCTTTAGGACTTCTGCCCATTTTTGAATTGAATTGTTTGCTTTTCTTTCTTATTAAGTGTAAAAGGTGTTTACATAGCTTGGGAATTAAGCCCTTGTCAGTTTCATTTTTTGCAAGTATTTTCTCCCATTCCATAGGTTGGTTGTCTTTTTGTTTTGCTTACTGTTTCCTTTACTTTGCAAATCTTGTAAGTTTAATTACATCCCACTTGTATATTTTTGCTTGTATTTCTATTGCTTGAGTAGACTGCTCTAGGAGAACATTGCTGAGATGTATGTCAGATGTTTTGCCTATCTTTTCTTCTAAGAGGTTTATAGTGTCTTGTCTACATGTTTAAGTCTCTAAGCCATTTTGAATTCATTTTTGTGTATGCTGTCAGGGAGTATTCTAACTTCATTTATTTACATGCATCTGTCCAGTTTTCCCTACAACATTTGCTGAAGAGGCTGTCTTTACTCCATTGTATGTTCTCACCTCCTTTGTCAAAGATTCAAAGACCAAAAGTTTGTGGGCCTATTCTTGGTAATTTTGTTTATCCATTCATTGATGGATGGATATTGTTAGTAACTTTTGGCTACTCTGAATGATACTGCTATGAATATTGATGTGAAAGTTTTTGTGAGAGTAGGTTTTCATTCTGTTGGCTGTTCAGTTGGCCCGCCATATCTGTAGTTTCCATTTCATGGATCCAGATGGCTGAGTGTAAAGGGACTTGAACATCCTTGGATTATGGTATCCCGGGTGGGGGGTTCCTGAAACCAACCCACAGAGTGTACTGAGGGATGACTCTATATGTAGGAGTGGAATTGCTGAGCCATATAACTCTAACCTTTAGAGAAAACACCAGGCTTTTACAAAGAAGCTGCACCATTGTCCCTTTCCACTGGCTTCATATGAGGATCCTCTGTCTCCTGAATGACACTTGTTATTGTCCATGTTTTGATTATAACCATCCTAGTGAGTGTAAAATGAGATCTCATTTTGATTTTAATTTCGCTAGTGATGCTGAGCATCTTTTCATATGCTTATTGGCCAATTGTGTATCTATTTAATTCCTTGGCAAATTTAATAATTGGGTCAATTTTCTTTGTATTGGTTAGTTGTAAGCATTTGTTATATATCCTGGATACTAATCTCTTATTAGATATATGATTTTTAGTCCCTGGATGTGACATTTACATTCATCACAGACTCTTTCATTTGACTCTATAAATTACTTCTCCACTGAGGAATGAAAAGATGCACAATTACTTATGTAACCAATTATCTATTGCTGGATATTATTTCACTTCAGTTTTTCTTCCCACCATTTTAAACAATGCTGTGTAAATGTCCTGATGGGTACATCCTTTTGGACTGAATTTTTTTTTTCCTAAAGGAAATGATTCCTAGAAGTGGTGTTGAGTCAGTGTGTACGTACGTTTTTCAGAGTTTACATATCCATTGACATGTCATCCTCCGAAATTGTTGCTCATGGTTTGTTCTCCCACAGATGGACACTAGCTAGAATATCTATTAAAAATATTTGCGCATATGATGAGCAAAAGTGCTTTTTCATTGTTTTACTTTGCATTTGATGACCAGTGAGGTATTGAGCATTGTTCACTCATTAGCCATTTGACATTTTTAAAATGAATGATTCCTTTAATCCTTTGCACACATTTAAGTGAGGGAGCTTCTTGTTCCTTTTTGACAGCTCTTTGTATGTTATGAATATTAACTTCTTGTCTTCATCAACATGTATCACAGAACTTTTTCTTGTCATTTCTTGCCTTTCATTTTGTTCAGGAGGATTTTTATTTTGGTTGTGTCTCAAAATATTCTTATGATAGTAAATGTCTTCCTTATGAGTTTTATCTTTGACATTATTCTTAGAAATACTTTCTTATAATGGAATAATTCTCTTCTGTAGGTTTTTTTAAATCTCTAAGATGGAGATGATATTAGTACTTGTTAAAGTAGGGGTAAGTTGAGTTAATAAGAACAAAGTATTTTGTTTGCTCTTATTAGTACTTTTTAACATTTACATCACTGTCTGTAATTTATCATGTGGTCCTTATGAGGGGAATAGAACTTATTCTTTCCAGGTGATCCTCTGATTGTCCCAAGACAATTATTTAATTCATACATTTATCTTTGATTTGATATCCCACCTGTACAAAATACTTATGTACACTAGAGCCTATTTTTGAGCTCATGGTTCCCTTCTGTCAATCTGCCTTTCTTACTCCAGCACCATATCTTACATATTGTAAAAATTTATTTAATAACTGTCAGTCTGAAATTTTTTTGATTCTTTCCTTCCAACCCAAATTTTCTTCTCTAGTATTATGACTTTATTATTCCTGAAGAATTCCAAAATATTTTGTTAAAGTTAAAAAAAATCAGATTGGAGTTTTCATGGGAATTTTTAGTAAGTTTTGAATTATTCTAATGAGAACTTACATCTTTAAAAAACTGCTTTCCTCCATGCAATTTGTTGATGTCTCTACATTCACACCTCTTACTTTACCCCTCAGTACAGTCCTGAAGTTTCTCCATTTAGAACATGGGCATTATTTTTGAATTTATTCCAGATTGTTTATGTTTTTGTCAATTTTGTAAGTGAGAATTTTTTGCTATTATATTTGTAAATGCTTAAAACTGACTTTTAGAAAGGAAGATTCAGTTTGTAAATACTCACTTTGTAACTTGTCATTTAAACTTGTAAGTATTAAGTACTTGTTCCAGAATCCTTTCTTTTTTGTTTTTAAAAATTTGTGTCCAAGATTCTCAAAATGGTCATAGCTAAGTAGTATAGGTGGGGAGACAAATAGAGAGAGGTAGTGTGGCTCATATACAAACTGTGAGCAGTTTCATGGCTGCCTTTAGGTTGGAGAAGCCACAGAAGAGCCCAGGTTACACCAGGGATGGCTTTGTATGCACTTGAAAGCCAGCTTTCCTGCCTGTATGGAGAAGCCTGGTGGGCGTGGCAGGTAGATGATCAAGGTCTGATCAAGGTCATTGGCTGCACAGAGCACTGTGTCTGTGAGAACTTGTGACCATTGCCATGGGAAACGCTTGGTGCCAGGAATACTGCAGGGAAGTTGGGGAGCCTGTGTGTTAAGGATTTTCCAGTCCTGGGAGTGGGAAGATTAGACTCTGCATTCAGATCTGAGTTTGAATTCATCCTCTTTAGTTTACTGGTCCTCTGACTTTTGTCAAGTTATACATCCTGTTTGAACTCCTGCTTTCTTGTCTCTCTAAACAGGGGAATTACGGCCTGCTGCTAGAGTGTTTGATAAGGGTAAATGATTTGTGTCTATAAGATGCCACATACATTCACAAGCTCAGTGAGAAATGAGCTGTCGCCTCTTCTTCTGCAACTCAGTGCTCGATAACTCATCAGGGGAAAGCGAGTCCCTAATTTGTATGTGGTGCAAGGAAGAAGAAAACTAACGTCTTGCCTTTCCCTGGCAGTATTCTTACTTCTTTGCTTCATTTACCTCTTTCCTCCTTTTACTCTCCCCTTTCACCTCCTCCACCAAGAGCCTGAGACTCTCTCAGAACACTAGATTCAAATTACTTTAAATGTTGGCTCATCCCCATGAAATGACAGTGACATAAAAAATCTGTACACATCCCAGACTTGATTGTATTTGATTTACACACACACATGTGCACACACACACACATACATCAGGCTACCTCCCATTTGCTGAGGGAGAAGGACCACTTTTTCTGAGTTCTCATTTACTGAGTGTGAGAGCAAAGTCTCTTAAGCAGAATTTCGCCTGGCTTCGAGCATGGTTTTTTAAATTGGATTTCTGCTTTGTGTCCATAGAAATATTCTCCTATTAGAAGAGAGGAAGTGGAGACATAGATATTCTGCTGAGATATTGGTGTTATCATATTTGAGTTGGAAAGGTCTTAAGACAGTACAGAGTCGAAACTTTTAATGGGTGAGAATCCATGATGGTGTAACTTAGACAAAAACCTGGGTCTCCTGCCTTCGTGTCCACGCGGGTGAAGAGGCAACTGGGTGGTGGATGGCAGGGATACTACTTGCTTGTGTTCCAGGGTCTTGTTAGTTTTCATTGCTCAGCTGCCTTTAGTTTATGTCCATGTGGCTTCTCATGGGAAAGTCACTATGTCCTGATAGACTGAGTTACTAATCAGCAAAAAGCTCTGGACCCACTCATATTTTCCAGAGTTTTTCTGCTGACCTGCTGACACTTTATATAAATGAGACCTAACAAACTGCTGGATATAAAATCCTTATTGTTATCATTTGCCCTTGTGCTCCATAGGAATGGGGTGCTGTCTCAGGCTGTCTAAGGCTAGATCTAAACAAAGATAGGGTGATAGGCTCTGCTGCTGGACCCTCCCCAGTTGAATGGGATTTCCACCTTAGTTTTTAGAATCAGGCAGATAAGTTCAAATCTTGTCTTTACCAGTTATTAGCTTAGTGACCTTGGGGAAGTAACTTTACTTTTTTGGGTTCCAATTTTCTTTATCTGTAAATAAGTTCAGTATTTATTTTAGGGTTTTTGTTTAGAATTGAATGAGCTAATTCCCTCATTTATTCCTCAAATACTGATCACATGGTTCTATGCTGGTGCCTTAGTAGTTGATTACTAAGGGACTCAGCAGTGACAATGGGGGTGGGGCCCCCTGGATCATAGAGCTTATATTCCAGGATATGCTTGTAAAAGACTGGATTGCAGTGGATTTTTAGTAAATGTTCATTCCTTTTCTAATCCGCATTGATTGTGTATATAAATTTATACTAATATATGGGCAATTTTTTTGCAACTTAAATCTCTTTGTAGTATTTAAGGAATGTAGCTATAACAAAAATATGTGAAATAAAATGGCTTGACTTTTATTTTCCTTTCAATAAGCAAAACAATATAAAATAGAAAAGAAAAGAAAAATTATTGAAGGAGTAGAAATAATTTTATTTCCATGGAATCAACTCCCTATGTTAGGTTTTTCCGTTGTGTTGTTAAACAGCATATAAATTTGACAGGTTGTGACGTCAGTCTGGATAGCTAGTGAGTATAATTTCTTTTTATGGTTGTCTTTGTTGAATTATTTGCACTAGATCATAAATGATGTGCGTGTTACATATTGGAAACGAGGATACAGTGGAGACATACTACCTCCAATGCAGTCATTTTATTACCGAGTCCAAACTCCTTCTGCTTGCCGCATGACTGGCCAATAAACCGGGAGATAAGGTGTTGGAGCAAGGAATAGTGACTTTATTTAAAACTCTGGCAGACCCAGAAGATGACAGAATGATATCCTGGAGAACCAAATTCCCCAAGTCAGATTTCATTCTCCTTTTATACTTAAAAGGGGCGGGGTTGTGGTTGGTTGTTGAATACTTCTTGCTGTATGAATTGTTTGTCCTTTGAATCCGCTGTTCTTGCAGATGTCCATGTGAATCAAATCATGGTGCCCCTATAAATCCTCCAAAAAAACAAAGGTTATTCTCTATTTTGCAACTTGCCATCGTTACAGAAGTGCAGATGAGCTAACATTTTTAAAGATCAGGGCCAGGAGAATAGGCTTTCCTGTAGATTCCAGTCTAAAGGCAACTTTCTTTTACAAATTGTGCAGAGCTACCAAATCTGAGCCTAGAAAACAGGGCACAGGTTTAAAGCCAAAGGAACAGATCTAACATAGGGTCAAAATTTTTCTTTTTTATTTCAATTCCCTTTTCAGCTTCATAGATAATTTTAGTAAGAAACAGGAGCAATTTTGTATTTTTGCTTCTTAATAACGGATGAGTGGGCCAACAATATTTTTGTGAGCAGGGATGCTGTGCGGGCATTGGGGTCACAGCAAACTCTTGTTGGGGGTGGCCGACCCTGCAACATGTGTGATGCCCCGTGAGTGTTGGTGAGGGTCCCCCTTGCCATGGACTCTCTCCAGGAACCAGCATATGGGCATTGACCTCTGGAGACCTCTTTTTCGGCTTCAGGAAATTTTTTCAGATACTGCGATTGAAAAATCACTCCAGCTGGGGATAATTAGGGAAAAAAGGAAAAGGAAAAGGGTTTGGAGTAGAGTAGAAGAGTAGGACATAAGATCACGGAACCTGAGTTGTTGGCAGCGGGGCCACGCAAGAGAGAGGAGCAGAGGTGGGGAGGGGCCTGGCTCCGGAACCAGCTCCTGTACGTGTTCCTGCACCCAAGCCACATAGCTTTTAATTGGCCTGGGCCACCTCTCTGTGCTGGATGTCACCCTGGGCTGAACCTTGAGAATCGAAGGTAAGAGGTGGGCAGCACTCACCTAGGGGGTCACTGAGGACTTCGTTCAAGTTCACAGTACCTTTTCTGGTCATGTGTCTTCACTTGTCCTTTATCTCAGGATCTGAGGAGGAGGAGCATGGAACTCAGGGAGAGATCCAGGAAGATATCCGACTGTGTTAAGAGAGGATAGAAAAAGTGAAACGGGAAGCGAGGACATTTGCAGCAAAGTACAATGACTTCACAAATATTGCACAGAGCTGCAGGTGTAAGAGAGCCTAAGCCTGTCTCAGAGTGCAGGAGACAAGAGGAAAGGAATGGCAAAATTTCCACTGTCAATTGAAATTTTGTTAAATGGACTGCTACTGTTGTTTGTATCACTTGAATGAATGCAGGCATATTTCTGTGGGCAATTACAGGTTCACTGAACCCCACCAGCCCCTCTTG